>NC_089276.1:31314181-31673996 GCF_963678975.1 Dysidea avara
CCCAACTCGAAACCAGAGGGAGAGAGAGGCGCTATATTACACAGAGGCATAACCAGAAGGTGTGTGTGTTTTACAACTACAACAAAAAGTACTGGTAGCAGGGGTCTGGGGGCCCAGCTGTTGAAAGACTTTGAGCATTTTTATAGTACAAAAGTCAACTTGTTTCGACTTTTTATTTTATTGAGGATGTGCCAAACACATGCACCCTAGTGCATGATCATTATATGTGAGTCTATTGATTTCATTCTAATACTGCAGACTACAGTATGTAGTATGTGTAAACTCACCCCTATATGATAGGTGCAGGTCAGGTTTGCTACACGGTTTATATAAACTGTTAATACAATAGACTTGAATGATTTAGTTGAAAATAGTTATTTTGAGATTGGGTATTTTTAAAGTGAAATGTTATTTACAGTAAACTTTAATGATCTGTGCTAATTTTGCCTCACATGTACATTTTACAACTAGCCTATTCATCATTTACAACTAGCCAAAGGTCAGTTATAACTAGCTTTTTGGCCACAAATAGACCCCTTTTTTGCGGTACTCACATGTGGCTAGTATATGAAGGTGATGAACTATATGTAAATAAGGAAAGGAGTAGTAAGTCTAGTGAAAAGTAGTAATGTTCAAGCATGTATGCAAGAAACTACCAATGTATCATGAAGAGTTTAATAACAAAAACTAAAGACAACATTACAATGACATACCCTGACATATTGCAGCTGATTGAACTGATACATCAACATTCTCTGAAAAACATTGAACATGTTTTTTGAAGTTGAGATATTCTTTTAACGTCACAGGAACACCTTTCTTCTTCATCACCTCAGAGTGCTCAGAGCAAAAGGCATTTCCAGGTAGAGGTCCATTGGAGCATGTTTTAACATAATTTAGATTGTTGGAAAATGCATCTTCGCTTTTATCAACATCAAACATGCATACAGGGTAGTGCAATTTCCAATTTCCATCAATGGCCCACAATTCTCCACATCCTACAGTTGAAAAATATGTGCTATATACATTAAACCAAATGCATACTGATATATTTCTGACCTCGTTTTTTGCATTCATCAGAGCAATTTTCATGTTTATAAACTGAATTGGCCCTTTTTATGTCTACTTCTTCCATGTAATTTTCTTGGGCTTGGGGTCCACTGAAAATATAACTACGGTGATTCTCTTCAGACAATTCTTTTTCGATTTGATGTGTCCACCAAGCACTTGCTACACTCTTGCGGTGCAGAAGCTGACTAGTCTGTTGCTCTTGGGAGTCATCTGAACATATGTTAAAAGGTTACAAATTGAAGAATGACTGAAAGTAAGTGCAATATAACAATAAGATGGAAGTTATAGAGTCCTATGAAAATCGTAGGATATATTCATTAATGTAAGTACATATGTGATGTAGTGGTGACAAAACCTAGAGGGTCTATTGCCTAGTGTGTGGTTGGAACTATATAATCTATATACATATACTGTATGCCACGCATATTTCACTATATCTTCTTACATACATATGCTAGAGTATCCACCATACATATCTAAATTTGATACGTTTACAACCATTTCACACAGTTTTTTTAATCGATACTCACTGCATGTATCAGGAAAGCTCAATTTTATAGTGGCAAGAGTGGGTGGAAGGGTGGTATGACATTTTACAAAGCATAAAAATTAAAGCACCATTTTAGGAATCGGTATGGATAAGCCAAGTTATGAGCCAATTAGTACTCAAAACCAGCAACTCAATATTTAACACCGTGAAACTGTACAGCCACACAGCCATCTCTTAGTTGACATATAAGTCCCAGGCAAAGGGAGACCTCACACACTGAACTTATTACTTTATATATATTATTATTAAAATGTGACCGGGCCTGCAAAACACAGGGCGTGTGGCCACATAAACTTTGTCCACTTTTTATAACTTTGCTGACTCATAATTTCTTCTGTCATTTGGCTATGGCTAAGCAATGTTCATCACTTATTGTGAATTTAACTGGTCATGTAATGCAAGTTACAGAATGAAAATATTCTCTTCCAGCACTGAGATATGTTTTGTTCTGTGATGAGATTAGTGCATGCCGACATGCCCAATTTTCGCAGGTCCGGTCAGATATTTTATTTCATGTATTCATTTTGTAAAGCATGACGGTAAATTCTACACATACATTAAGCTCCAACTGTTTTGGAGATATATAGACCAGTATAATTGTCCTTACAATTTTATTTCACAGGGTTCCATTATAATATTTTATTAACAGAGGATGTCCAAAATTTCTAGGGAATGCTTTCAGACCTTTAGAATGCCTGTTCCTACCGGCTCATTGTCAATGTCGCAGAGCTCACACTACTGTCTCCAAGACTGAGCCAGTTGACCAAGCTGCTCACATCTGTCAACAACACAGCAGCACCAATCAACCGATTTTTGTCCACGTTGCTACCCCAACTGCTATACTATTCCGGACAACTGCTGCAGCTTAACTGACCATGCAACTGGCCCCAGCCAACCAGGCTGCAGTTGGCCACGGTTTACAGCCAACTCACATCACCAACTGGTTACTTGACTGACTCAACCTACTGTATGATTATAGTTTTCAACTGTAGTTGTGAAGTAAGAACCAATCTCCTAGGCTTAACTTTGTCATTGTCACAGCAGCTTCTTCGCATCTGCATCGTTCACTACTCACTCAGTGGTGGGGAGTACTGTGGCAACCAGCTACCAGGTATTAGCATTTGCTTACATCAAGAAGCCATTGAAGCCTATATCTTCACATTATAGACCCACATTTCTAGTAATGGTTCTAGTTTTCACAATGAGTTCCAGTGAAAATCTATATACCCCAGGAACTTGAGAGTTTGAAGCGAGGACCTGTTAAGTACACCAGTCTGCATTGATTGGGTTTTGCTGAAACATACACTGTATTTGCTATGTGAGGTAGCTCAAATCAGGCAAAATGTTTCATGCTGATCAAAATGGTACAAAATGGACCACCACTGTAAGTCACCTTATACGTACTGTAGTTAAACAACACAGATGCATACTGGTGCTGTTAATTTTCACTGAACAACTGATTAAATGATTGGAGATCATTGAAACTCTAATAATCGATAATACTAATTGATAATTGGCTTCCAAAAGTTTTACTGAAATGCACACCTATATTTGAAATTTTGAGTAGCTGTAAGAGCATGCTGAACAAGCTTATCACGATAAACTTAGCAAATCAGGTCTCAGCTATTTCATGTTTTTATCAATAAAGAATAGTTTAGCATACTCTGGCACAGATTTACTGTTTAAGAATTGCACCTTGATAGTAAGTATTTAATTGTACCGATTAACTGATTACGAACAATTATTTATGACCAATTAATTGGAGATACATTCCGTAGCTGCACAGCGCCAATGTACAAACAAATCATGTTACTATACTGTGTTAACATACCTACTGCATTTGCTCTCAAGTTTACACTGTTGTATTTCTTCAGAAAATACTTTAAATTAATATAATTGTAGTTATTGGTTTCCCTCATCCACTCATTGTATACTTCTGCAGATCCTTCAAAGCTTGTCCAGCAATGATGCCTGCATAATAATACAGTGTGCATTAAATTGTGCTAGCAATAATGAACTGCAGAAGCTACAATACTTCACATACAATTCAAATTTTCCAATCACATTTTTATACTGTACATATACAAAAGATTAAACTTCGGTTGGTTTTAAAGTATAGTCATGAAATAGCTACGTACTGTGAAATAATGTGACACATATTAAAGTTCATTTTGTGGAATACTAGTAAATTCATTGGTAAGTTTAAGGCTCTGTTTGCTTAAATATACCGCACATAATCATACTTGTTTAAAATATACAAACGCACATTTGCACATTTGAGCTAGAGAACACAGCACACAAGCTAAGACAATTCACATATGATTTTTGAATAACACTGTATTGCCATGGTCAGCAAATTTACATGCAGGATTAACATAGCATGTGGACCCATAAACTAGCTACATAACCAGTGAAAGGTAGAATTTGTAATGTACAGCTTGATAACTTACCCAGCTGAAGCCCATTTTTCACACAGAGCTCTTTCGATATAGCAAACATTAGATGCTTTTACCAGGTCATTTTCATTGTCATAAAATCTGTATGAAACATGCACAATCAAGTATCTAGCATCATGATAGCTCACACTCTAACCTGTATCCACCAAAGTATCTCCACCAAATGAGTCGTACCTGTAGTTGATACCACATGACTTACATCTTAAAATAATCTTCTGGGCTGGGACAGGGCCGCTAATCATATAACAGATGACAGTAATTGGATTGTGGTTGATATGCAGTGTTGATGAGCATTGCAGACATTCAGTACACTTAGGGCCAAGAAACTTGTTAACTGGTTTACCAAGTTTCATTGTTGCCTATAAAAGATTCATATCTGACATTTATTTAAAAGCACAAACTGATACTTACCTCCCACAGGATTCTTTCTGATGGCTTTCCACAAAGTTCTTTGGTGACAGATGGCAATGCATCAGCTTCTGCTAACAACTGGTTGATAGTAGAGACTTCATAACTAGTTGAAAAAATTGAATTCATTATGGTGCAAATGAGAGCAGCTCTGTGATGCTTGTAGGTTGTTGGCACATGTTGTGAAAGCTGAATGAGCAAAGTTGCTTGATCAAATTGTCCATTTTCCATTGAACCCAGTAGAAGCTTTTCTGAGAAATGGAAATAAAAATGTAATGATGTCTCCTGGCCTTACTGGTATTTATATAACTTATAATTAATCAGATCTGTGATGTCAACGGGCCAGGCAGAGGAGACTAGACACACATCATAGCCCTTACATAATGACAAAGTGATCATGAGTAGCAATTTCCTATGAGCAAACCACGGACAGTAGTGATGGTTTACACAGTTCTTATTGTTTTTCTTTTAGCTTATAGCTTTACACTGAACTTTTTCAATAAAGGATAAAATTAGCAACAAACAATTTAATTATATTTAAGCCTAAATGATGAAAATTAAAGGCTTTATGATTATTGCTAGTAAGCAGTTGGCTTTTGCAGTAATATCTGAGCTAAACCATCAGCATGCATTAGCATGCAGGTATTCCATGAGCTAAAACTGTATAATTACCTTGCTAGTTACAGACCCATGCTATAATGTACATAGATTAACACTACTCTATCATGTAGGCTGCATATCTTCACTGTTTAATTGCAGTGCATAGTAATGAGTTAAACACAAAACCTAATGGTGTATGTTGTGATTTATATACCAGTGTATGCACAAGAACATAAGCTAATCTATCCCAGAACAGCACATGGGACAAACACAAAGTAGATCAATATGTCTTTTAGTCCAACTCAGCATTGCCTGTGCTGATAAATTGTGGATACAAATGCTGGTTGATATGGGTGGGATTGATATATCGTTTGAGGTTAACACACTGGTACGTAAACACACTAAAGTTATTGTGGTTTGTTTTTTCAGGAAAGTAGCTCACCAATATGTTTTGAGGGCTCCATGCCAGGGCTGAAAACTGTAGGCCAAAACGTTGGTAGGTAAAACTGTAGTATAAAGGTGCTATCAAGAGAATGAGGAACTTCTTGATATGGGCATGGGTCATATAAGTAAAAGGTATTCTCTCTACAGTTAAGTGGTGAACATTATGAAATATTCATGAGTGTCCAGATCAAGCACCAAACTATTGACAAGAACTTAGCTCTATTTTTCCATAAATCTTTTCCTAAACCATGTTCTATGCACTTACCAGGGCTTATTGAATTATAGCCTATAGCCTACGTCTGCTAAAGTAAACTAGCTAGCTAGCTACTGTTTAATCCATTGAATAGAATAGGCAAAGTTGTAACTCAGTGCTAGAATGGACAAAAACGGTGTAACAAAACATATTGAAAAGAAAAGGTGCAACTAAAAGGCTAGCCAAAACAACAAAAAAAAACATTTATTACCTGGAATTTGACCGACATATAATTTTACTTGTCAGATCTGTGTACTACCATCATGCTAATATGTGAAATGTGGTTAACTTCACTGTAAAAATTGTTTATGAATTCGAACGCATGAGTAGGTTGAACGAAATATAATTGTGGCTTATCGGATAAATTTATGCTGCACACCGTTGGGTGTGAATGACGAACAACAGCAGTTAGAAGCTTCATTTAAACATCAAGTTGTTCCTGTGCTAGGCTGTTGCACTTGAGGAGTCAAGCTATTTACAAACTGCATGGTTGAATGCAGAGAAAATCCTGAATCCCAGGCTATGTGGCTCCGGCAAGTAGCGGGATGTCAAGCATGATCAACACCTGGAAGTCTGCATGTGCTCATCACAGTTTTCAGTACATGTTTCTGACTCCCTGCTTTACAGGCTGAGTGAAGCCTCAGCAGGCAGCTTGATTACTGTGACTTGTTTCTTGTCCCGACCACGTCACCCTTTATCTGGATTACATCACCTCAAATTTCATTTTTTGCTGTTATCCGTCACATACACAAGTAATTTGCTGTTAAGAAGGCTGCATGGTTACTTAACAGTATTGGAAATCTCCCTATATGCAGTTCACTGAGCCATAAAGGAGCAAAATGTGAGTGTATTCCTCGGAAGGCTTTAGCTAAGCTTTATAGTGATAGGTAGCCTGCTATACTGCTGGTTTGGAGTATTTTCTTTTATTGTGAATAATGAAAACGACCTCCCTCCCACATACAAATCCCAAATTGTGGATGAGCCAAGTTTTCCAGGCCTACTAGCTATAAACCTCATGAACTGTACTAACTGGCATGTACAGAATGCTTGAACTCATATTAAATATTGTATGCAAACAGACAGATGGCTTTTCTCTGTCTCTCTTATATATATAAAGTTAGCCTAGCTATATATTTATGAGAGAGAAAAGTCGTCTGTATAATTATATAGCTATATAATTAATTCATATTATATATACCTTTAGATTTTGTCTGTGGTTCACATTCCTGATGTTTTCTGGGATTTCTTTGGGACTGGGAACCAGGTGAGGCAACATCGGCATGATTACTAAATTCAATTGAGTTATCTACTTTCGTGCTAAGATATCTCCCATCCGAAACAACCATAGCTCCAACTTTGGCGTTACTCGAGTCCAATGCTGATTCGTCTGTATCATCGATTTGCGTGTCGAAGGATTTGTCGAGATCATACGGGTTATCAATCTGTCCACTATCTTGTAAAACGATTTCATCCAATTCCTTCACCAACTTTCGTTTCCTTCCTTTCCTGGAAGACATAGCTGAGAGCTCACCGCTAGTGTAGATATGCGCTAGTGACGCAATACGGCCAATCAACTTTCCGGAAGTAATTTTTTTAGGCGGCAACCATGCAGCTTTCCATATAAGTCGGCTAGGGCATTCAGCAAAGTTATTTGTAGTTCCTGTGCTTTCTGTTCGTCGGACTTAATGGCTTCGGGAGGAAGTGCAGCTGGATCGAGTTCAAGTAAAGAACCACGAAAACTAATAGTCAGGGATGGAGAAATCGGTAAGTAGCATATTTACTGAAAATGCATGCTTACATGTTTCATGCTGTGTGAGCATACATGTCAGCAACTTCGAGGAGCTTTTCTGCACCTATATTTATCTAGTTATAAACTATACCCAAGCCCATAGCCATAGCTAGTTGGCTATACATTCTTTATCCCTGTATAGGTCTAATGCGTGGTAGTGGGCAGTTCGTTCGGTACACCAACTTTGATGTTGAAGTTCTGTTTGCTGCCATAACACCCAAGGACATCTCCCCGACACTTTCCGGATTTGTTTTTTTGATTCGCTCAAATGATGGAACAGAAAGGTGACAGTAAAAGTCAATTAGCTATAGTTAGCTAGCTAAGGTGTATTTGCAATGATGATTACTCTGCATGTACAGCTAGCTATATATATATAGCTGTGCCACGGCATGCATGCAGTAAAGCTGTTTGTGTATACAATATTCACTTCTTGCATACAAACAGGTGCATGCACTTTAAAGGCATACATTTTCTATTAAAATAAAATAAATATATGTTCAATGTTAACACATACAATTGAAAATTGACTTCAAGGCTATTTATTTATTTATTTATTTATTTAAATGATATTTAATCAGGGAAAATAGCGTCAGCCAAAGAAGGCTGTTTTTCAGCTATGCCCTGAGACTATATGCTGTGTTTGAAGATAAATATATGATTTCCACAAAAGTTTTTCTTTTACACATTATAGCTATGTATAGCAGCTATAGGGACTATATATCAAGTGGAAATTTCACTGTGATTTAGCAAGTGGTACAGAACTAATTTTGCATCATCATGGTATGCAAATGTATATGCAGTAGTTTTCTAAAATGTTCTACCTCCAAAATAATTGACTGTATGAATGAGTATATAGTTGTGTAGCATAATAGCTAAGCTGTATATCCTTGAAATTTGAAATATAGTAGCTAGCTACATACGTATATAAGGATGAATAAAATACATAAAGTTCAACAATGCATGGGAAAGGGTGACTTGCTAACATTTCACAGACATACAAATTAACGTGTACAAGTTTTCTTGGTGTGCATGTCTATAATTATGCATTGAACGAATTGAAGAGGACAATAATATCCCATGCTTTTGTATCAAGAGTTAATAATACAAAATAATGAGGAAGAGTTACGTATAACTGCCAATGTAGTCTGTACAAAATCACTATGTACAGTTCCATCAGAGTTTATCTTTGATAACCTTTTAAGATTATAAAGAACTGTTGATAGGTGTTGAATAAGGTGAAGGTGGTGTTGATACACTCCACAGTGATTTTGAGTACCAAATAAAAATGGCTCAAGCTCTAGCATGGCTGGATTGGCTGGGAGTGCCTCAGACACTGTCTTTGGGCAGCATTGTCAAACTTCAAAAGGTATCCAAAATCTAATTGCTTTAGATAACAGTTTAAGGGTGCTCTGTACAGTCCACTTATATGGCTTCCCATGAAATTTAATTTGTTCTATAACTTTCCGTACTTTTTTACTGGATATAAGCTAACACTAGTACACAGTTTAGTCCAAACCCAACTGCTAAATTTGCTTTAGAACATGAGTTACAGTTTTTCCCTTTATACTAGAACTAGTCCTACAGTTTATGCACAAGAGCCTTGATACTTTTATGATACACTATGCTAAACAGCACAAACCATTGTGCGTTTTTATTTTTGTCTTTTAGCTTCTCATTCATCACATATTTATCTTTTGGGTTGACACTCCCAGAAATCCTTTTCTTTACTTCCATGTTATTCATAATCTGGACTTGCTATTTAAAAATGGCAAACGCTCTTCTTTGGCAACATTACTAAAGTAGCTTGTGTGAAAAGTTCATATCCATTGGATTAGAAATGATGGAGTACGTAGTTCTAATTTAAGTGAGAGGGTGTAGAATAGCAAGATGCGTGCTCTTGTTGCTATGGGATACCTAATTTATGGGTACTAAAATGTGTCAACATGTCACAGACTAATTAAGTGACCATAATATTTCTTTTAGTGCAAAACAGACTATGTCTTGGGAAGCCTTGTACAAACTGTACAGAGCACCCTTAACATGATTATTCTCTTGAATCTTCCTATACACTCTGTTACACAATTTTCTATAATGAAATGGCCATAAAGTTCACCAAAGCTCAACTCTGTGATGACACTATATCACAAATTTCAGAGTACTATTTATGTAGAGAATTGCATTGCATGGTTTTATGAAAACGTGTGTAATATTTGGGTTTTGCCATTCTATTATAAAGATCTCCCCGTAGAGGTGATTAGATCCCCTTTCCCATAAGGTGATAAGTCCCATACTCCGAGTTTATTAAACCTATTGTACGTATATACAACAGATTCTACAGCAAACAGTAAAAAATTATTTTGTATCATTTTATATTTTAATTACAGCCACAGTTTTGTCAGCAATCACCACATTCAGAGTCTTAGAACTTTCATTGGTAGTGCTGAGAGGAATCACCATGGTCTCTGTTACGCAAAGATAAATGATGACCTTTGGAGTCTGTATATCTTCGAGCTTGTACAGGCTGGAAGGCAAACATCTAGTTGGTCTATTAAGACCCTAGTTACTTGTCTTGGTAGGCAACCAGCTTCCTCTACATGGGTACTGGGACCAGATATCCAAGTTAATAGCTCAGGAGACTTGATTCCATTGGAAGACCAGAAATACTATTGGTTTGTATTTAGTTACCAATGCTGTATGACTAGCTCTGTATGAATAGTCAAAAAATATAATTTTAGAAGAGGTTTTTAAATAGCCATTCACATATAGAACTCATGAAATCATAATAAAATATGACTGTGAATGTGACTGTATATCAATCACATGGCTGTGTTTTGACACCAGAAATATTACTTATAAAACAGCTTGCTTTTAATGCATATCTGCCTGTAAATGATTGTGAACAATTTTCATTGTTTTAAATGTTTGAAGTATCTTTTAAAATTGCACTATATGCTTTCCTCAGTACTTCACTAAACACAAAAATTCCTATTAATTCAAGCACACCAATATAAGGGATTTTCAAAAATTTGGTAACAAATGTCAACACTGCATTTTAACTATCATGTTATAGGTTAAAGCTTATTTGTATACTGATCATGATGATATAACATGAATAAATGTTTTATTTAGAATACAGCTTATACATGTTCTGACAGTAAAAACCAAGTGCTCTTTTTGCAGGTATTCTGGGTACTGTCATCATGGGACACAACTTCAAGAACTAAAAATTGAATTACCCCTTGGTACCAACTCTCTCGTTCAACTAATAACTGCTGAAAAAGAAGGCCTATCCAACAATTTTATCAGCTCATTCATTGCACATGCAGGAAGCCTAGTAGTTTTTCATTCAGAAGCTCTGAAAGAGGTACAAGATGATTGTCCGATTATTCTTTGCTACAGCAAACATTCTGGAACAGGTATATAAAATAATTTCACTACAATGAATTGTATGCAGATAGCTATGCATATAAGCAAGCATGTTTATCGTGCTTAAAATATATCAAAATTACTAACCTATATTTTTGTATGTTTTAAGGGAAATCTACAACAGCTAAGAATATTTTGGGTACCTTTGGAGCTGCTCAACATGCATTCTCGGCAAGGTCGAGTACTGCCAGCATAGTTAACCATGCATCAATTTCAACGATAACAGTGGGTAAGTTTAGCTAACTTTGTGTACGGTAACATTCGGTATTCTGAGTACGTATATATAAATAGTGGCAGACGACATCAACAGTACAAAGAAGTTTGAAGAATTGACGGTAGAACTATTCAATGATTTTTCAACAACTACTATGCAAGGGGGGGAGACAAAGCACAAAGCAGGGATTATAGTCACTGCGAATACTGCATTTGCTGAAACACAAAGGTTAGCTCTAGTTTCACAATGTGTATAAAAACATGTATATATGCACGACCAGTAAAGAGATACCACCATGTATGTATGCATGACCACCAGAGTATATTATATGTATGGCATACCCATATTTTTTTTTGTAGAAAAGCTCAAAGGATTGTCCATGTTCCTTTTTTCGAACCTTTGTCAATCCATGACGAAGCGAGGCAAATTGAAATTGAAGACAGCTACAATGACTACCGGAAAGCAGCTTCCAGTGCAATAGGCTATATTATAAGTATAAGAGATCGCCTATTGTCATCAAGGAACAGGAGATACATCGGTGAATTGTTGCTCCCTTTTATTTCAGTGCATTTAAGCAATGTCCACCATCGGACAAAGAAAGGCTATGCCCTTGTCCTTTTAGCAACGAAACTGGTAAGCGTGTTCTAACAGGTATTACAAACATTCAGCTTTGCAATTCTAGCTTTGCGATGAAATAGAAGGTGTTATAACATTTGAAGAAATTCTAGACTTTTTTGTGAAGAAATGGGCCCCCATTGTCAATGAACTACACAGTGCAATATCAGCAAATGATGTTGAAGAAGTGCTATGGGAGGTGCTTGAAGTTATTAGGGAACTTCCAACAAATGAAGTGAGAAAGCTGCAGATATGTATTATATTATCATTACGTGTATATATTTATAGGTAATACAGATGGTTCTTTCAAATACCTTCAAGAGGAAGACTAAAACATTATGTGTATCAATATATTGTCCAGTACTTAGAGAGCACCTAAATACCGAAGCAAAGAAACGACTTGAGGAAATCAAAGATGCTGTCAAACAAATGGGTGGGGAAAGCAACGGTGGATGCCGGTTTCTGAAATCTGGATGCAAGGACACCCGTTGTACCAGCAACAACACTTCCACTTGCAAAGGCGTGTTGCAAATACCCCGAACAAACATATCTGAACGATTACTAAGGCTGTTAGACTCAGGTACGTGATAAATTTTTCATGAATTGGTAATACATGTAGTATGTGTAATGTAACAATATACAGTATGCTACCCACACAAAGAACATCCTGGGGTTGAAGAAGAAACTGATACACCACAAATCACTGGTAGTATGTCGACCCGGCAAGTCACCATAGCTGAGTTGCTAGGTGATCCTAGGTCTGACACAGAAGGTAAGGTTGATGCACACTCACGTCATACTATACAATGTATGAATAGTAGTAATGAACCCTGTAACTCTATAACAGTAACATGACACACCTGTACTTATGTAGAACTAACAATTTAACACATAGTTTTAATTCTGATTGTTGCTAGATCCAGAACAATTTTTGGATAATATGGATTGGGATGATCTAGGTAATGTTAGTGCAAGTATTATAAGTCTTGCATATAATTCTTTTGTAGAGAATGATGGTGACTCACTTGGTAAGCTCAATTAACCATATGCTTTATGGCTAGATAATATATACTTGGACAACCTGGAGTGACAATAAGTTGTGCATAACAATCTAAGAATCTGTATGGAAGTGTTAAACTCTTTGGTTGTCTATCAGTAGGGAATATAACTATTTCAATTTAAACAGCTGTCTAATTGCTGCTCATGTTTTATTCAGTGTCAACAACTCTGCTAGCTACCCCAGTAACTTTGGTGCCACCAATAGTTCCATCCACTAGTGGTAAGATGACTTTATATTTGCATACACAGCTTTCTAACTGTTACCGCTCGTGTTTTACTCAGGGTCGACAACTCTGTCAGCTGCTCCAGTAACTTTGGTGCCATCGTTAGTTCCATCTGCTAGTGGTAATATGACTCTGTATTTGCAAATGCACAACTTTCTAACTGCTAATGCTTGTGTTTTATTCAGTGTCAACAATTCTGCCAGCTGTCCCAGTAACTTTGGTGCCACCTACTAGTGGTAAGATGACTTCATATTTGTATACTTTCTATTTGCTGCTCGTGTTTTGCTCAGGGTCAACAACTCTATCAGCTGCCCCAGTAACTTTGGTGCCACCATTAGTTCCATCTACTAGTGGTAAGATGACTTTGTATTTGCATACACAGCTTTCTAACTGCTACTGCTCGTGTTTTATTCAGTGTCAACAATTCTGCCAGCTGCCCCAGTAACTTTGGTGCCACCAATATTTCCATCCACTAGTGGTAAGATGACTTCATATTTGTATACTTTCTATCTGCTGGTCATGTTTTACTCAGTGTCAACAATTCTGCCAGCTGCCCCAGTAACTTTGGTGCCACCAGTAGTTCCATCTACTAGTGGTAAGATGACTTTTTATTTGCATACACAGCTTTCTAACTGCTACTGATCATGTTTTATTCAGTGTCAACAACTCTGCCAGCTGTCCCAGTAACTTTAGTGCCACCAACAGTTCTATCTAGCAGTGGTAAGATAATTTAATATTTGTCTATACAGCTTCCTAACTTCTGCTGCTAGTGTTATACTCAGTGTCGACAACTATGTCAACTGTCCTGGTGCCACCAATAGTTCCATCTACTAGTGGTAAGATGACTTTGTATTTGCATACACAGCTTTCTAACTGCTACTGCTCATATTTTATGCAGTGTCAACAATTCTGCCAGCTGTCCCAGTAACTTTGGTGCCACCAATAGTTCCATCCACTAGTGGTAAGATGATTTCATACATGTATTTGTATACTTTCTATCTGCTGCTCGTGTTTTACTCAGGGTCAACAACTCTGTCAGCTGCCCCAGTAACTTCGGCGCCACCATTAGTTTCATCTACTAGTGGTAAGATGACTTTGTATTTGCATACACAGTTTTCTAACTGCTGTTGTCCATGTTTTATCCAGTGACAACTCTGTCAGATGTCCCAGTAACTTTGATGCCACCAATATCTCCATCTACAAGTGGTACTATGATTTAATATTTGTATGTAAAGTTTTCTAACTGCTATTGCTCGTGTTTTATTTAGTGTCAACAACTCTGCCAGCTGTCTCAGTAACTTTGGTGCCATCAACAGTTCTATCTAGCAGTGGTAAGATGATTTAGTATTTGTCTACACAGCTTCCTAACTTCTGCTGCTGTATTTTACTCAGTGTCAACAACTATGCCTACTGTCTTGGTTCCGCCAATAGTTCCATCTACTAGTGGTAAGATGATTTTATATTTGCATACACAGCTTTCTAACTGCTACTGCTTGTGCTTTATTCAGGGTCGACAATTCTGCCATATGTCCCAGTAACTCTGACACCACCAATATCTCCATCTACTAGTGGTAAGATGATTTAATATTTATATGAACAGCTCTCTAACTGTTACTGCTTGTGTTTTATTCAGGGTCGACAATTCTACCAGTAACTTTGGTGCAACCTACAGTTCTATCTACTAGTGGTAAGATGATTTAATATTTGTCTACACAGCTTTCTATCTGTAACTGCTTTTATTTTATTCAGGGTCGACAACTCTGCCAGCTGTCCCAGTAACTTTAGTGCCACCAACAGTTCTATCTACTAGTGGTAAGACAATTGGATACAGCTTTCTAACTGCTACTGCTTGTGCTTTATTTAGGGTCGACAATTCTGCCAGCTGTCCCAGTAACTTTGATGCCACCAATACTTCCATCTACTAGTGGTAAGATGATTTAATATTTGTGACCCAGTCTGCAAAAAGGGCTCCTACAGCCTTTCCAAATATCCAAGTTTAACAAATCATTACTTGTGCTCGACTTAACCTTTCACCTTGTAATTACATTCACAACTAGTGCTATGTTAGGAGTGAACACTGACCAAATTGTAGACTCGTATCTTATTCGCCAGCCAAGTTATGGGTTATGGTGTTTACATAGTTGAAAAGGCTATAAGAGTCCTTTTCACAGCCTGGGTCATGTTTGTATACACAGCTTTCTAACTGCTGCTGCTCATATTTTACTCAGTGTCGACAACTCTGCCCAATGTCCAAGTAACTTTGATGCCACCAACAGTTCCATCTACTAGTGGTAAGATGATTTAATATTGCTTTCTAGCTGTTACTGCTTGTGTTTTACTCAGTGTCGACAACTCTGCCAAATGTCCCAGTAACATTGATGCCTCCATCTACAAGTGGTAAGATGATCTTATGCTTTTGTAGACAGTCTCCTGTTTATATTTTATACAGTGTCAACAACTGTACTGGCTGCATCAGTTTCAGTAGCACCCACAATTCAATCAGCCAGTGGTAAGCTTATAGTTTATAAGTATATAGCATGGTATCGTGGTGCACAGCTGTATCATTAATATAATCAACACAAAAATACTGACCTGTCTTATCTTACAGTTTGGTAGTTCTCTATATTAGGGACTGGAAATATACAGGGTATGTATGTGGTCTATTAAAAATATTAACAACAAAAAATAAACCAATCTTGATTTTCTTTGCCGTACTACTGGGTAGGTGTCATAGCCGAAATAAAGGCTATCAAAATGCTTCTCAATCTTTCCAATATGTTTTGAATATTAAAGATTACATTGTATCTCACTACCTTTCTGATGCATTGATAAACTGGCTAAAATTATATCTCTTAAAATATTTACAGAAACTTTCCAAACTTTGTTAAAGATAGATCTGTGCATTTTAGGATTGTCTTTCCTTTTGCCCTTCAATGCCCATCAGTCAGGCACATAATTGTCACAGTACATACCTTCTGATTTTCAGCAATTATACTTTCATCGATTTTGTGGTATTGATGTGGGTGGTCTGTGTAAATAGACCTGCCTATAGCATTGATACAATCATATGCTAAATTCCAAAAAAGCAATGTGCAGCAAATAACATTGACCATGTAATAATAATGTTATTGTATAGTCTATGCAAAACTCAAGTATTATTTATCCGTCCAACAAATCAAATTGAAAATGTTACATTAGTGAATACCAGGGAATAATGCGTACTGTTTAGTAAAAAAAGGACATATTAATTATTTCCTTTGTACATTAGCAAATATTATGGGTGGATTAAGGGGGGGGGAGAGGGCTAAGCCCTTTCCTAATTTCTGTCACCCTAATAGAACAGTCAGGCACAAATGCTTCTGAAATACCCAATCTCCTGACACTATATTTTCAACTGGGGGGTTACTACCGACATAAATTTTGGACAACCCAACTTTGACAACATCGATATCCTCCTTTGAGCACCACACAGTGCAATGAAACATGACACTCAAGATATATTTGTGCTATATCTTTTGTTGAATGCAATGTATCTTAATATAGAGTGTGTTAACCACCTGGGCAGACCAGGGCAGTCACTGTTATGTCAGCTGTGGTCTTGGGTTTACATTACAGGTAGCCATAAATAGCATGTGTTGAAGTTACGCAGTAGATCAAGCTTAGAAAGTGTGGTTTCAATAAAGTTCTATTGTTCTCCACTACATCAGAGAGAGCTTGCTCATAATGATTTTCTAAGCTGTTCAGACTCCCTCCTAACTCATCACAGCTTCCTTTGAAACAAATATGATATATGATTAACAGATTAAGGTGATGATGCAATAAACCACTGAATAGCAATGAATATTAATAACTTCCCTATATGGTTTAGAGGTTAAAAGTGTTTGTGGATGGCTTAAATCACTAGTGTCACACCCTTCAGTGCTTATAAACTCTTGATATTATGTCCCGTATACATACAAAATTTTGAGATTGCTTGAATTTTTATTCCTAGAAAATAACAAAAAAAAACAGGATTTAGACTATGCTGTACAATAGAAAAATCACCCATAGTATCAGCAAGAACACATTCGGGGCGATTATGTGCTCCTGGTATCACCAATTCTCAAAAATAAAATCACGAAAATGCTGAATTACCAATCTGTGAAAATGACACACTCTACATACGGTATACCTGTACTATTAGTTACACAGCAACATTCAGGTTGCATCCCCTAGCCTGTATGTAGGGTCTATGATCAACGCTTCTATCAGGTCACTGTTCAGCTCACCCCCCCTCCCATTATATTTCACAAAATACCTGTTTACCTACCTATCCAACATCTGGAAGAGTAAACATGTGGCAAGACATGTGTGGCTTTAGTTTGTATTGTTTACCATTGTCAAGCCACAATATACTTCAAACTTTGTGCCTAAGGCCCCTAATAGCTGCCAGGTATAGGATAAAAGCCAGTTAAATCCCAGCAGCGGATCTAAATGGGTTTCGGTAGTTTCGACCGAAACCCCCTTTCAAAAGCCTACTTAGGTGGCACCACCCATTGCATTAAGTACAGATCGATATACTTTAATAGTGCAGTCAGCTAACTACTATAATAGAGCAATCAGAACAGCAACTTAGCCACAAATTCAGTTACCTAGCTAGCTTGTTTACTCACAATTTAAGTAACTCAAAACTGTTCTAAATTTCAATCTCAGAAATCTCAGAAACTCTAAAATTTTCTTGAGCCATGTCCTTCGATACTTCATTATTTTTAAACAATTATTTTACGTTCAGAAATCCCCTTTAAAAAATCCTAGATCCGCCACTGAATCCCACCAGCACTCATAGGATATTTTCTTAGTTATAACACCTCAGCCTCATTGCACTCGGCTTTGGTTAATAATGATATTCTACTTGTGGTTATAGGTTTAACTATAACTGAAGAATCTGTTAAAGAATGTACACATATCTTCTAGATTAACATGTGACTATTAAAAATCCTTTGGTCATTCATATTAAAAGCTTGAATTATGCCTTTTTTCACTCTTGTTTTTAGAGTCATGTTTCAATTCTTGAACACTGCTACAATACTGCAGTTTCTATTCTCTTTACTGAAAAAAAAAATGGTAATGATAGCTCATGCATAAATTAAAATTTATTTTTGTTATACTACAATAAAATCACTGCCTTGGACAAATCACAGAAACTTCACACACATTCAAAGCATGACTATCTCTCATTAGACAATGGTATGCAGTGTTTCCTTTGATGTGTGTTAGTGTATTATTCACAAAGACATTTGGTAGCAGGTCTCTTATTGGTAAGAGACGTGGCCTTGTTTACAACCACAGTGAGACCCATAATAATACAATTAGCTGTTGTGGACACTTTATATTTTGCACATTTGCACACACCAAGCGATTGTGAACACAATTGTAAAGAAGAGATCACACTAAGGTACACTTGCTTTCTGTTGGCTGAATCAATCATCGTGGTAGCAGGCTAATAACTAAGCCATATAATTCAGTGTTTATAGCATACACAGCCATATGGTAGCCATTCATCAATCTGTAATACTAGCTAGCTTGTCTGGCATTCCCATTCACTACCATTCTCCCCACATCCCAGACATTTCAAGCCTAAATCAGTACAAACTTTATCAAGTAAAACTTTCCAATAGCACTTTATGGTTTTGCCTTACAATGTTGCGAATACCCTAGCACTAGAACCGTGACTAAAACACTTTGGTAATCACAATATGAACACTCTGTACTAGCTCACTGTCTGCTTGCCATTGTCCACTTATACACTCATAGTGGTCTCTTCACGAATTTAAAATAATCCACTGGTGACATAAATAATTATCTCAGCTATGCCTTGGTAATTATTGACATCATCTCAGGTTTTTAAATTGTCTAAAACACTATTACTTGGACGCTGTGTCTAATCTCCACTTTGAATATAATTATGATTAATCTATGTTTATGGTTTAACTGTACTCTATGTTATGTGCTACATGAAATTCACTGATTTTGTGTGCTAATGTGAAACTGGATCGTCTAATATTCTAATGTAGGCTCTTCAAAAAGGAAAAAGAAGAGAGGCTAAGTTGAGCCATCAAAGGATATTTGTCCTTCGGATTATTGCAAACGTAAAGGAAAGAAGCTTGCAATGATGTGCTGCAATGGTTGCGACCAGTGGTTTCACTGTGTCTGCCTGTCTACAACAATACGAGAAGCACAAAAGCTTCCATCATGGTACTGCCCTATGTGCAAACAATAATAGTTATAACAGTTAATAGTTATTTGTTTGTATTTTGCTAATCAAGTATGGTCTGCATTAAACATAGAATAACTGTACCGGATAGCTTGTTCTTACCTGGCCTGGGGAGAATAGCACTTAGCGGTCAACAAGATTCATACTGTTTTAAACTCACTTTCCAGATCTCAAAGGGTTTCAAATACTTAACAAAATAAGGGTATGTAAATGGAAAGCCTTACAAATTATTAAACAGTATTGATAAAACATCTGTATATCAGGATTTGTATTTATAAAACAGTTGATATCTATCTGCATAGTGCATGATAAGCCAATTGAAATGTAGGTTTTAACCATGTTGATATCATTTACCAGACATTCTTAAAATAGTTTAGGTATCCCCATGCAATACTTGCAAGTAGCATAGTCCATGTTGTATTGTAAATATACAATGGATTAATCATATGCTCAGTGTGCTTTATTTGGAGGAAATGAGAATTTATGCTGGTACTATGAACCAGTGTTTAATCTAGGGTTGTTAGGAGGGGAAGTTTCCCCCTCTAAAATTGGAGTGACAACTACCCAGGGGCACTGTTTATATACAAAATGATGTCAGAAGTGCTCCCAGGTTGATTTTTAGATACCGAGTTTAAATAACTAAATTATCCTTGGCACGCATTGGACAAGTGTAAAAATGTTGTTAGTTTTGGTCTATTTTTCAGACATGTTAGTTTGTGGTGGCCATTGAACTCCAAAAATGATGGGCAGTGTGTGATAGCTATCACACAGACATTAACTTGGACACCCCCAAAGTTCCTAACCCCCCCCAACAGAGAACTGTCCTAGATTAAACAGTGCTATGAACAATACATGAAAGTGCATTGCATGGGTGATTTTTTTTTCTCAGAACCAAATCCATTCAGCTACTAAGAATGTTATAATCGTACAATCAATTATGCATGCAGTTAAAAATCACACTAACATCAAAACATCTTAACTACTTATACTCTCAAATTATAAAGGTCTCCATCCTTTACCAAGCTATAACAGCTTGTACAGTATGAGAAACAAATGTTACTTGTTCACAAGCCATTCTTTTCTGCCAGTAGAATAAGCACTGTACTATCCTGTCCTCCCTCCCCCCCCTAATTAAGCTCCCTAACAATGCTTCTAGATTCACCCCTGCATACTTGTCAAGCATTGATATAGCTTCTTCAAACGTAACATATGCTTTGATATGATTATCATGAAGAGCAGAATTAAATTCTTCTAAAATCTTGTAACAACCACAGCTTGGCTGATATCATTCTCTTCTTTTGTCTTGCATTGAATAATATGATGCTTTAATTCAATCCAGAAGTACAACGTATTTCAAACTGAAGCAACAACATTTGTGCTCTTAAGTAAATCTGTTAAGATAACTTTATCAGTTCATAAACATACAGAAAGACTGCGATGCCTGGTTATGGCCAGTTTACCGTTGTTGTTATTTCCTAACTTGCTCTAGTATTGCCATCAATTAAAAATAAGAATTATATAGTCAGTTGTATCATGAGTACCTGGTGGCCTGGGGTCAAATGGGAAAACAGTCTATCTAGCTGTATAATGAAAGAATCCTTGTTGCTAGTAAGGGAAGCAAATATTTATTCTTGTCTCTCTTAGTGGTGTTCAGACTGTTGTGAAACTTTTGAGCTCTACAGTCCCTTCCCATTACTCCTGCACAATCCTTCTGCAGGTTGTTATCTCAGGATTTTCCTGCATCAACACAGAGTACATGAGTGGTGCTCAGACATCCCAGTGGGCAGCAATAAGCATGTTTAGCATGGCTTTGCTGTACAACAACAGTTTCTTAAAATTTCATAAAGCTTGAATAGTTTCTTTCCTTAAGCACATGATGTTACTTGCCATAAAATAATTAAATGGCCATTGTCTTCTTCCTCGATCACTTTAATTTGGTTTACTCGCCACCAATCTGAGAACTTGTGTAAGCCTGTTTAGTGCCTGCCTGATACCATTGCAAATTTTTGTTATGGATTTCTAAAGTGACATGCATAAAACCTTTTTACCAGGCAGCACTGAAAATATCAAGTGTACAATAGTGATTGGGGTGGAACACTGTGGTCAATGCACTATATTCTCTAGCAAAACCCCACACAGTGTAACCAAAACCTATATACTGGAATATATGTAATATAAATCACAAGGGTTACTAGTCTGGTCTGTTACATAAAAATTTGACAAAAATCGTGATACGCTGGTCCAAAGCACCAAACTTGGTACAATTACTCCTAACCATACATGAAGTGATGCCAGAAGGGTGCCACCCCAGATTTTACCTTTGGTGACCTTTACAGCCATTTTTTGCCTAAAATTGGTTGTTTTTGTGTTTATCTCCCTTAGGAAATCACTGCATGGAATTAAACTTACAGATCTTACTTAAAGAAACAGTTTGGTCTTTGTTTGGAGTCAATAGCATGGTTAAGCACTATATCAGTCCTGCTAATTGGTTCGCCCACGCATTTAATTAAATAATAGAAAAGAGTTCATTTTCATGTTTTACTAGTAATGGTTCAAGTGTAATGTTAGATAGGCATGTATTCCCCACTACCCAAACTTTAGTGGTTTCCTGCTGCTATGGGAACCTATTAATATGACCTATTAGCTTTATCCACAAATACATCACGAGCATTAAAATGGCATCTGTATTGGGGGACTTCAATATTTTCGATTACAGACGCCTATGGAAACAAACACTTTGATCGATCATATCTTAACCGGGAAAGAAGATATCGAGCTCTAACAAACAGGTATGGTTATAGATTAGTGGTTAATTACATTTGACACCTAGTTCTCATCAGATACCATGATACAGCTGTTTAATTAATATAATTAGCTTTTGTGATTGTGCAATAATCTAGTCTACTTTAAAATTAATAAACAATAAGGTGTTGATGCCTCACGCCCCTCATAAAGATGCATTAAAATGCTCAAGATTTGTCACCACCTGAGGGTTATGTATTGTAAGTTATTTTTGATAGACAGAGCTCCTTCTGAAAAACCCTGGCTACAAACATAATTGAAAAAGGATTGCCAGTCAGGAAACAAAGACATATCCAAAGTTACATTAGACACCTAGCTACAATCAGATACAATGGCACAGCTGTTTAATTATCTTTGTGATTGTGCTCTAATGTAGTCTACTTTAAAATTAATAAGCAATAAGGTGCAGATGCCCAGGTGTGAATATTATAAAAGCATTTCATGTTGCCTGCTGTTACCCTCTGTTGCCTGCTGTTACCCTCTGTTGCCTGCTGTTATCCACTGTTGCCTGCTGTTACCCTCTGTTGCCTGGTGTTACCCTCTGTTGCCTGGTGTTACCCACTGTTGCCTGGTGTTACCCTCTGTTGCCTGGTGTTACCATCTGTTGCCTGCTGTTACCCACTGTTGCCTGCTGTTACCCACTGTTACCCTCTGTTGCCTGCTGTTACCCTCTGTTGCCTGCTGTTACCCACTGTTGCCTGCTGTTACCCTCTGTTGCCTGGTGTTACCCACTGTTGCCTGCTGTTACCCTCTGTTGCCTGCTGTTACCCACTGTTGCCTGCTGTTACCCACTGTTGCCTGCTGTTACCCACTGTTGCCTGCTGTTACCCACCGTTGCCTGCTGTTACCCACTGTTGCCTGCTGTTACCCACTGTTGCCTGCTGTTACCCACTGTTACCCCCTGTTGCCTGTTGGAAGAACTTTGTTGATCTCTGCCCTTATATTGCTGCATGCGATTAATCCTCTGTTGCCTTGTTATCTCCGTAACTGGTATCACTTGCTCCATTTTCCACATTGCTATACCTCATTTTGAGCCAGGTCTATATTAGTGGTAGTCGGGGATTACATTGATAGATGCATTAATTACAGCAAATGCTTATTCTGGCTGCGATGTAGGCTTTGCTTTTCATTGTTAAGATCTGCAGTGATGTGTTTTAGAGGCCATCGCTCTTCAGTTGGCCATCCATCAACCACTAATATTGATCTGGCCTACTCCGAGGGTCGCTTGGAGTCTGGTGGCCTTGTTTGATTGCTGGTATTTCCAGCTGTCCAGCACTTTAACACCTAGTGCTGGGGTAGGTGGCAAGGGCAGTCCATCTAGCCCTGGGGAAAAATAAATCACGTGCGCTTTAACTGGGCCCGAGATACGAACCGCCTGCCATACGGTAGAAATGATTTAGTATTTTGTATTTCACCAGACCCTTACTTTTTTAGAAGGGGCGGGCGGCGCCAGACTACGCCTCGTGCTGTAATGGCCTCTCGACACGCCCCTGAGAAACTGTACACGCGCGTTCGTACTTCAGTTACCGTAATTTTCCGGTTCGTTGTCAAACCAAAAACTCGCGCACGCGCATGTTCAAATCTTCTCCATAATGTTTAGACGGATAACTGCACCAGTTAGAAATTCCGCTGGCATATTCAGTTGGTTTATGGTAGTTAACCACTCGCCCTTTGATTAGAAACGTCTCCTACAATGTTTAGAGCATATTTGAATCACGTGCAACGTTGTTGGTGAGCATGCGCTAATTTTATTTTTTTGAACAACGAACCGGAAAATTACGGTATCCGACTGTGCACGCCCTTCACGACGCGCAGGCCGGGCGACATATATAATAGGTGTAATGGGGAACTACCTATTAAATTCGGAGAATTGCGGGGTTGGTCTTATGTCTCAGTAAGAGGTGGACAATTGAAACGCCCGGCGCCGTCCACTGATTCTGACGACGGCACTGTACGTACGTAGCTAAGTATCATATGGCTAGAGTACCAGCTGCAGATGCAGCAGCAAACAACATCAGCAGCAGTAAACCCGAGAGCAAACCTGACGAACTAGAGTTAAGTTCTTGGAAGCAAGATGACGAGTTTCACTCCTCGGATAGTGATTCTCGACCAAAAACATCTACTTTACCAGTTGATTGCACTGAACAGATACCAAGGTGTGTTATAGTGGAGCAATCCATCTCCAAGGCATGTTTCCCTCCGCTTCCGTTAACAAGAAATGCGACCTTCCAAAACAAACTGTCGGTGCAGATGAATGAGATCCTGGTGCGGTTAGATAAGCTGGATAGCATGATTCTTCAAGGGTTTGAGAAGGGTGATATTACCATTACAAAGGGATTTCAACAATTTGTTAAGGGGAATCAGCTATCAGGTGACGAGTTAAAGGAGCTTATAAAGCAAATGATTTGGCCAGAATTGATGCGGCATAGAGAAGAATTCTGTGATATGATGTGTACAAGGATACAGAAAATAATACAAAATGAACTCCATCATCTTTCAGTGGGTGCACAGTCACACATAAGTATGCATCATGAGAAAAGAACATCAGACCAGTCCAGTAAAGTGAGTCATTAAATTATTGTAAGCATAATCAAAGCATGCAATAACAGGATTGCAACAGTGGCATAGCCAGATCTTCAAAGATGGTTGGGCACACCTATACCCACATGTTTCACCCAACTAGCACACAATGCATGATCAGTTTTAGTGGAATCTAATTAAAAAAACTGTTTTAAAAGTGTGTAAATATAGTGTATTGTCAACTAACTAGACACACTAAGCTGCAGTAACAGCAGCATAGTGTGTCTAGTTAGTTGACAATACACTATGCTGCTGTTACTGCAGCTTATTACAGCATTGAAACCGGGTCGGGTCAACCGGGTCACATTTTCTCTGGGTCATCCGGGTCTGACCCGGTTTACAAATTATCCGTGTCTGACCCGGATTGGATCACGTGAGAAACGTAATTGATTGTTTGACGACGTGGAACCTATAAACGCTAGTCGCGTAGCTCTTTCGTGAGCCACGCCCACTTATCACGTTACAAACATACGCTCAGCCACGCCCATTTATTAGTAAGTACAGTCTGTAGCATGAAACTGTGTCCGTTTCTGTCTGCAAGCTTACGTGGGGCCACGCCCACTAATCGATTAATGTATGCGTTGTATATAGTCTAGGTCTAGTGTTGCAGCAGGATAAGTACTTTTGTGAGCCACACCCATTTTAATATATTGGGAAATTGCAATACTAAGTATGTACGAAGCCACACCCAATTACTGTCTGTAAACTCACAGTAGCTACGTGGAACCAAACCCACTGACTGATTTTAAATTATAAACTTACCGGCTTAGTTATCACATAACTACTCGTTTACTCAACACGAATCGAACGCTCAAAACGTAGTCTCGCCGCCTGAGTCGCTCGAGAATACCCGAAACATAGCTCTTATCGCGCGCCTCGGCTTAATTAAATCCGGGTCTGACCCGGATTGCTATCCGGGTCAGTGGGTCATCCGGGTCAGCAGTAGTGACCCGGTTTCAACGCTGGCTTATTATGCTACTTTATGGATGATATAGAAGCTATAGCTGACAACATCATGTTATAACTGAATGGTTACACTTTATGTCTTGTTTTCTTTCAACTCATCTATGTTTGTACGCAATTTTTTATGCTACAGCCAAACTCTTGAGACAACGATATGGCTTTATTCAGCCACCAATAATTATTCATCTCACACTGAATTCATTGACTTGCCTGCCGGGCACTAACTTTTGTCCATCACTTTAGGTCACTCATGATCAGCTGCCAATAAAATAATCCATGCTGTTATCCACATCTTGCATGTGCTGGCAATACAATTTCATCAGTGGCAAGGCCTGAGGTTGATGCCGTCTCATGGCAGTGACCTCATCAACTCCATCCATTTCACTTTCATCTGTATGATGCCTATGACGGTGTATGCAATGCCACTATAGCTACAAACAAAGAAATTATGCTTAGTTATATAACAAAGTCAATTGTCTCTTTGTCGTAATGCTATTAGTTCATGTGTGAGCTGAGTGAACAAGTTGATATTATACTACTTCTAAAAGCCAGATGCCCATGCAGTTAATTCATAGCTAAGTAGGGAATTAATCGACTATTGAGTTATTTACAAAATACCATGCAATTTACTTATTTATCATACAGTACGGTGGTACTATATAGGGATCATGCAGTTTAATCTTATTGATTACGTGTGTGTTTGTTTTTGTAGCTGTTTGTTTGGTATAGTTGTATGTTGTGTGTAATTTTTGTGGGGAAGCACCCTGTACAGGCTTATGCCTTTTGTGTGACCCCTGTCATGACAAAAATTTATAATAAATAAATCATGCAGTTTTGAGCTTTCATACCCAAAAATACCACCCTAAAACCAGCCTCAAATTTCCTTCATAACAGCTTGGCAGTATTGGTTAAGCATGGCCAAGCCCAAAAATGCCTTTAGAGTGACCACAAACCCTTTCAACAAGTTTCTATGGAATTTTAAAAATTTCCTATTTAACTGAATTTTCTACTGACTAACTAACTAACTGATGCCTTCAGCCTAACGTAACTCGATAATGGATAAGGCTATGGGCTTGATTTTGTACTGTTTGACGTTGCTTTGTCCCCTAGACGTGCATTTTCACTAACTGCGGTATGTACAATGCACATATCATGGACTTACCTTTGTCCTCCTTTGTGTTTTAGTTCATTTCACTGACAACACAAGGTGTCAATTTGCGATAGCGCAATATGACAGAGGGCTATGTCATGCTTTTCATTCGCATTTTCTGTAGCAACTGGATTCATTGCAGAGGAGTTTCTTGTACTGTTCTTAGTTTGTAATGCTGTGTAACGAGCAGAGCATAGTTACAAACGAAGCGTAATGGCCACCTCACTTTTCAGTGCATAATTGATTATTGGGGTACGCATTCAGATGCAAAATTATTTTATGGAATGCCTGGCACCATTCTTTCTTTTAATGTGGTACACATGAATTCAGTAGTCATAATTGTGTTATTAAAAAGTAAACAAACAAATAGAAGGAAATTAATTAGGAATTTTAAGCTGGATTAGAGATCAAAGAACAAAAAAGCAGGGAAACAAGGGAACAGCTAAAAAGTTGTGAAACAAAGGAGGTTGCCTATTCTTGCAGATATACTAGTGGACATCTAATACCTACTCTTCAGTCTATAACCATGACTGAATTAGGGATTACATGTCCACTAGTATATCTGCAGGTATAGGCAACCTCCCTTGTTTCACGTTGTGCCCTTGTTTCCCTGCTTTTTTGTTCTTTGATCCCTAATCCAGCTTAATACTCCTAATTTTTCCTTCTACTTGTGTAATAATGGCTACAGTTATTGATGTATTATGTATTATTTTGTAATTAATTAATTATATTGCTGAACACTACTAATAAAGTGTAAATGAACAAACCACTTTAAACTACAAATTATGCGCAGAGATGTCTTGTCCACTGTCTTACTCTGTCTATCTCACATGAATTCTAAGAAAGTCTTGAGGCTGCATGTCTTTCATATTTGTTTGCATAAGTATAGGATACGCTATCTCTGATAACCTATGAGACCTGCAATGTTGTTTTTCAGATGTTAAACATTTGTAAAACCCAAAGGGAAGGTTATTCACAAAGTCTACAGAGAGTCACCACAACCATATTTTGGACTGCCAAGAAAAAACCACCTCAAAATAAAATTTACCTGTGTGGCTTTAACTGTTCACATACTGGCTGCTTTTGCCAATAAATAGTTTGCTCACCCATGGGTGAGTGCAGACAAACATATACGTGGATAGATAGGTACACACACACACACACACACACACACACACACACACACACACACACACACACACACACACACACACACACACACACACACACACACACACACACACACACACACACACACACACACACACATGCACACACACATGCACACACACACCAGCGTTGAAACCGAGTCACATTTTCTCCGGGTCATCCAGGTCCAACCCGGTGTACAAATTATCCAGGTCTGACCCAGATTGGACCACGTGAGAAGCGAAATAGAAACTAGTTTCACGACGTAGAAACTTATAAACGCTATATGCGTAGCTCTTTCATGAGCCACGCCCACTTATCACATTACAAACATACGCTCAACCACGCCCATTCATTAGTAGGTGCAGTCTGTAGCACGAAACTGTGTCTGTTGCTGTCTGCAAGCTTACGTGGAACCACGCCCACTAATCGATTATTGTACGAGTTGTATATAGTCTAGTCTAGCAGCAGGATGAGTACTCCTGTGAGCCACACCCACTTTAATGTATCGCGACATTGTAATACTTGGTATGCACGAAGCCACACCCAATTGCTGTCTGTAAACTCACAGTAGCTATGTGGAACCAGACTCACTGACTGACTGATTTTAAATTATAAACTTACCCGGTTAGTTATCACATAACTACTCGTTTACTCAACACGAATCAAACGCTCAAAACATAGTCTCGCTCGCTCGAGACTACCCGAAACATAGCTCTTATCGTACGCCTTGGCTTTAATTAATCTGGGTCACATCCGGGTAAAATCCGGGTATGACCTGGATTGCTATCCGGGTCATCCGGGTCAGCAGTAGTGACCCGGTTTCAATGCTGACACACACACACACGTTTTTGGCTGTGGGCACACGTTTAATATTAAAAAGTAATACTAGAAAAATACGTGCTGCTAAATCGATTTTTTTGTTCCTATAATAATTCCCAGTAAGTGAAGCTATCTCTGCTCCTGTGTGAGTCTCATCCATGATGACTAGTTGTACATTTTCAATGCATAATTATTAGTTAGCTACAAAGCTATTAGGAGGTTTTTTGAATATTACACAATTTACTTGAGTTATTGGTAGGGCACTGGAGTTGACTGTAGCTATGCCACTGGATTGCAATTTGTCTTTGGTTGCATACATACACTACTGATATTCAATTAATGCATTTATATATACATATACATATACATATACGTATATGTTATACTACAGATATCATGGTATTCGAAATATATACCAAAAGATATACAAACTTAGAAAAGATGTTATAGTGCGAGGCTTCGACACCCTTTCCTAAATATGTATATCTTTTGGTATATATTTTGAATACCATGGTATCTGTAGTATAATATGTTAATACAACATCTCGTCTCCCACTTGGAAGCAGTAACAGCAATTTCTAATGTTTTTACACCATTATTAGTACTGGTAAGTAATTTCTTGTGGTTAGCATGCTCAAGGAGTATGCACATGTGTTGCAGCCTGCAATCTTCTTGAAAATCGGTCCAACAATCCATAGCAACTGTTGCTAGGCAACAAAATGTAAACCTGACCTAGTTACATACTTTTGGTGGTTGCTTAGCAACTGTTGCTATGGTGTCAAAATCATTTATAAATCAGTAGTGGTTACCTAGCAACGGTTGCTAGGTAACAGGTATTGGTTACTATGGTACCAGCAGTTGTCAAGTCGGACATGCCTAACTGGTAAAACAACTAAACACTATCAAAAATTTTTAGCCAATCAGATCCGTATATCAAATGTACAAGTGATATACTGATTCTATTGGCTAGTTTGCTGTAGTATATCAAAAATATACCACAAGCTGCTATCGGAGTTTTTGTACAGGACACGATATTGATGTTGTATTATATATATATATATATATATATCCCTTTATAGCAAGCTACACAATATGAGCCTGCATCAGAAAAACCACAGCCTATTTTTCCTGACCCTATGCCGATACATCCTGCAGGCTGGTCACCGACATGTGATGATTCTGACAAACAGGATATTATAATTGTTGCCAACTATGAAGACTATGAGAAAATACAACAGTTTCTAGAAGAAAAGAAAATAATCTGCAAAACGTACTGGTCAAAATGTACCACAGAGGTATAGTGTACAACATGTGTATGCATTCTTCATGTCCATAGTCAACATGCCATAAAAGTGAAAATTATATTGATGTCACAAACTTTGATAAAGTGTTACTATAGAAGTATTAAATTTAAGCATATCATTATTGGGTTATAATCTGGTTCTATTTGTCAATGATCATAATTATGTAAAAAATTATGTGTGTTTGCAACAGAAGTGGATTGCCTCATGATTATACGCAAGCTGTGATGTCTCTAATAATGCATGTCATTGAAAACCTTATTATTATTATTATAGTGTAATTTTTGCTAACAAATATTCAAAGCTTCAGTAAAAACATTTGGTTATTACAAACCAATATTCATCCCAGTCCTAGTTCACATGCTGAAGTACATTGTTCACTACATATTTCAACATCTTTACTTGTCATGACAGTCTAGAGTTGTTGGGGCGATTCCTTTGCAATAGGATGTTAAATGATTATCCAAAGACTGTCCTTCAAAATTTGCTCACTGGATGTTATTTGAAAATGTCCTTGAGTCAGCAAACTAGATTCCAGATGATGAGTTTTAAAATTCATAGATGACATGGTCAAATACACACACACATATATAACCACAAAACTGAATTTGATGAAACTATCAAAGGAAGGGAGTTTTTCTTGTTTTTACACTTCTTATTATATATAATTGTATCATCTCATAATGAGTAAAACCTGAAAAGTTTGAATAATTTTGTTTTTGAGATAGATTGCATTGAAATAGTAAATTAATAATGTTTACTGCAAAAAAAAAGTTTTGCTCATATTTTACTTACTTCAGTAAATAACGTACAAAACAATTCCCGAATTTAAATATTTAATAGACCACCAGATTTCAGATTTGCCTCTTCATGGAGAGTGATTATTAATTGTGTTTCTTTTCTGTATCATAAAACAAACATGAATTGTATGTGTGTGTGTGTATTTACATTTCGGTAAAAGCAATGTATTGTCGCTGTACCTTAGCTGAACAGCCTTCTGTGCTAGGTGGATATAGGCCAAAAACTGTGCAATAATGAATTTACCAGTTTATAATGCAAATATCAAATCAACTATCGGTTATTGGTTGGCATCAATATCAATATCAGTACATGCCAAAAATTCATATCAGTACGCCTCTACTGTTATGTAACACATCCTAGTACTGACGTCCGTGTTACCAACTGTTGTATAACATGTACACTTCTTCTAAAACCTATACTACCGATTGTTACTTCAAATGTAAGATGCGAAAGTGGCATGACCTTTATACTGACGTGAGAATGGAATAAATTGCAAAAAACTTGCCAACTTATACGTAGTTTCTCTACATCAATATCGTGACAACAAAACCTGTTTTAGATAACAGCACCTCAGATTTCACACTCCGTTATGAGGGACATACTTTGATTGAACACGTGGAGCTCTGCTAAAAAAGAGCAGAATTGATAATTCTAGTCTCATTGAATATCGAAAAAAGGATCGTGTGAATGGTTGTGTTAGTTTATATTTCTATTCTAATACGTACTTCGCTAGTAGGTGCAGTCAGTGTTGGGCCGGTACTTTTAAAAAGTAATATATTACTTATTACTCGTTATTACCGTATATTATTGCAGTTATACATTACTTCAGTTTAAAAGTAACTAGTAATATCATACAGTACAGTAGTAGTGTATATTAGGGATCATGGAGATTTGGGTTTTCCTAGCCAAAAACATCACCCAAAAACCAGCTTTACAACTCCATCCTGGCACCTTGGCAGTATTGGTTAGGTATAATCAAGCCCAAAAGTGCCTTCAGTATGATCCTAAAAGCTTCCAATATAAATTGTTACAATTTTTTTTTAAATTTATACCATGGAATTTTCTACTGATTACCTGCCTGATGCTTTCAGGCAAGCGTAAGTCGATAACGGCTAGGGCTATGGGCTTGAGTTTTTCACTGTTCAGCATCGCTTCATCCCAAGACGTGCCTTTTGGCATACCACAGTGTGTACAATGCATGCATCATGGACTTACCTTTGCCCTTCTTTGTGTCCCATTTATTTTTGCTGAGAACCCAAGGTGTTGATTCGCGGTAGTGCAATGCATGACTTCCCTACCAGTACATTTATAAACAGGAATCGTCCGTATTTTTCGTGGTGACTGGATTGATTGCAGAGACGATTTTAACACTGTTCTTCATTTATAACACTGCGTAACGGGCTGAACATAGCTGAAAGCAAAGTGTAATGGCCGCCGCATGTTCGAAGATAGTTGGGGCGTGCGAATCGCATTTTCATGGTGAATGGTTTGTTGCAGAGGCACTGTTTTTCGTCTGTAGCACTGTATAATGGGCTGAGCATAGCTGAAAGCGAAGCGTGATGGCCACTATACTTTTGAAGCAGTATTTGATAACTATGTGTACGTGTTCAAACAAAAACATTAATTCTGGTGCCATCCTGTCTTTTGATGCGGTATGCGTGGGTTCTCCAGTCATAATAATGTTACGAAAAAAGTAAACAAACAAGTTTAAGGAAAAATTAGGAATTTTAAGGGAAGTAAGGGAGGTCGCCTACACCTGCAGATATACTAGTGAACATTTTAATCCCTAATTCAGTCCCGGTCTTGGGTATAGACTGAATTAGGGATTAAATATTCACTAGTATATCTGCAGGTATAGACGACCTCCCTTGTTTCCCTACTTTTTTATGATCCCTAATCGGACTTAAAATTCCTAATTTTTCCTTAAACTTATATTATATTACATATTACACAATGTTTAAAGGTACTTCGTTAGCTTTGGTAGCGTGCTAGTTAAGTAATGCATTAGTACTTTGTTAGGTAATAATATTACAGTAACTTACGTAACATGTTATTACTTCATTAGGTACTAATACTACAGTAATACGCTAATTAAGTAATGCGTTAGTGCTTCGATAGGTAATAATATTACAGAACGAGTAGTAATGCGCTACTTTAGTAATGCTTTAATTATGTAAAATAACTATCCGTTAAATATTACTGTTAGATATTACTAGCATAAGAAATGTAGCATGTTATATTACTTCATTATATAGCTGCATTAAGAGTAACATGTTGTTCCCAACACTGGGTGCAGTACTTTTACTGAAGTATGTGCTGTTTATTGATCAGTGAAGTCTGTTTAAAGGATGTACAGTGATTGTGGAACTGTATAGTATGTACTGTATTGCTAAATAGTGTGTTTTGTTGGTTTGTGGTGTTTTAAAAAAATCATATCTCACAATTGCAACTACACTATGGCTACTAGGTTTTATATGCGATTTGAAACATGTACATAGTGAAGAGCGATTGATGGGCAGAGTTCTAAAGGGTCTGGAATTTCTGGCTGCATTTGAAAGGTAGCATGACAAAGAATGCTCCTAATGGGAAGCTTGGTATATAGTTGTAACATAGCAAACAATGTACTTGATGAGTATCATGAGTATTGTACACTGGAATTTGCCTTTTGATCTCCCTATATAAGTGTTACATGTTATAGTTGTAATGCAGCAGTGAGGGGTTTGCCTGATATGTACACCTGAGGGCAAGAGGCACGCAGCACCCGAGGGCAAGGGTGCGCATATCAGGCAAATTCTGAACACGTCCAGGCACCATGCAGCCTATAATGCTGCATAGCTCAAAAATTTTGTTTATTGTGCTCATAATTACGCTCACATTTTTCTGCAGTTCCCATGTTTTGTTACTTTCTAATGGATAATGATAAACTTTGGCTTATAAACAACTGGTTAAATGTATAAGTTAATGCTCATTGTGCATTAAGAATATGGCTGCATTGTAAACTGTAATAATAGTCATGTCAAATAACTCCACTCCACTGCCATCAACTGTTCTATCCACTTTTTTCAGCACAAGTGGTACGCATTTTTGCTTACCATATGACATAATTATTCTGCCTATTATGCTAGTATTATGTTTGATGCTTTCAGGCACCTGTTATGCTCAAAATTATACCAGCATAATGGGCTGGTGCCTAAACACATCCATGTTACCAACTGTTATGTAACACTTACTAGTTTACTGACGTCTGTTACCAACAGTTATCCTGGTTAGCACCTTCCTTACTACATACGGTTTGTTTAAAGCTTATACAAACAATTGTTTTTTCAAGTGTGGGATGCAAAAGTGGTATAACCTCTGTACTGGACCACACGATAATGAAGTAAATTATGAAGAACTTGCGAAAGTGTGTCCCTCATAATGGAGTGTGTAATCCGGGTGAATTGTAGTGGCACCATTCAGTGAAACAGGTTTTGTTGTCAAGATACTGATGTAGAGAAAGTATAAGGCAATTAAGCACGTGGTGCACCGCTAGAAAACAGCAGAATTGATGATTCTAGTCTCAAGGTTGTGTTGAATATCAAAGAAGAATCATGTGAGTGGTTGTGTTAGCTTGTACTTCCATTCTAATGCATACTTCACTAGTAGGTACAGTACAATTACTGAAGTGTGTGCTGTTAATTATTATTAACACTTTATAGTGACCAGCACTGAATTGATCGGTGTAGTCTGTTTAAAGGGTGTACAGTGATAGTGGAACCGTATAGTATATACTGTATGACTAAATAGTGTGTTTTGTTGGTTTGTAGTGTTGTTGTTTTTTTAAATCATATCCCACAATCGTAACTACACTATGGCCACTAGGTTTGCATACAATTTGAAACATGTACATAGTTAAGGGTAAGTGATGTGGCATTTTGGATAGAGTTCTAAGGGGTCTGGAATTTCTGGCTGCATTTGAATGAAGTTATAGCATGGAAAACAATGATTCTAATGGGAAGTTGAGCCCAACTTGGTAGTTGTAACGTGGCAAACAATGCAATTGATGAATGTACATGAGTATTGCTGTGGAATTTTCCTTTGATCTACCTACTAAAAATGTTACATGTTTAATTACATCATAGACTTAAAGGACTGTACAATATGCAAGCAATTCGGTTGCTGTTGGTCGCCACTGTTGTTTATTTCTGGATACATTTTGATTATGATTTTAAGTGGAAGTGCAATGATACGTATAAATTGCATGGTAGCTAGCTACATAGTTAAAGACTATAAATGGACCACACATACTGGCTTTTCATATAGGCTTGTATGAGGTTTATGTCCAAGTGCATAACCTGTGTAGTTTTGATATTAGCTACATTTGTTAGTATAATGTTTGAATTTTCATTTTCTGTATGTGCATGCAGTTCTTGGATGCCAAGAAAGCTAGTTCTTTTATTAATAAGTGTACATGAAATTTATGGTTTTACTAGAATTTGCTACAAAAAATTACCTATACAAAAACACCCATCCCACACTATGCACATTTCAGACTATATCGTTGTGATTAAGTAAAGTTGTGTTACTGAGTGACAACTTGTTTAGAGTTTAGCCAGCTTTTCTATGGTTTAAGGCCATTTCACACTATAGTCAAATGGGCATTGAAGCCAGACCAAATACATTTCACACCTGAACCAGTATTCAATCTGGCTTCATATCAATCCTCCTTGAGAGGTGAATTGGCCAGAGTTAGTGCACATCAGCAAGGGGGCACAATACAGTCACCAGATATTTCGCACAAAGGATGGCAATTGCACCAAGACTAAAGTAGCGGCATATTTAGTTGTGTACTTGATTTGTGGAAGTGATACAGTGTCCATGAGTGAGTGTTGAAATCATTGTGCCCAACACAGGTTTCATCATAAGAACTAACCAGTTTCTTGGGATGTACCAACGTTTTGTAGGTGTACAGTAGAACCTGTGTATTAAGGACACCTTGGGACCAACCAAAAGCATCCTGATTATCAAGGTGTCCTGATTTTCCAGGTCAGTTTACATACAAACGGATACTTTTGGACCATTGCAAAGTGTCCAGAATATACAAGTATCCTCATTTTCAAGTGTCCTGATTAACAGGTTTCACTGCACTAACAACATTCCTTGCTGTGAATACTTTTGTGACTCCAAGGAATACGAAGAAGATAGTACAATAACCAATGCTATTTAAATTTTTGTTACACTATCAATTAATTAATTAACTCACATGCTATGAATGCAAATTGAATTCAGTTGCTATACATGTGGTGTGAAACGGATTGATGTTCATTCGATCCACTCTCAGTCTGACCATAACTGGATCCACATTCAATGGGCATTAAGTGTAAAAAGAGTTCCTCAATATACAATCATTAATGCTAATTGTAATAAACAAATCTAAGCTATAATTTAACAGTCTCACTAAAATAGTTTTCCAGTTGCAGTTTTATACCGCCTGACCTGATTTTATTACTACTTCAATATGCTTGCTTTGATTCTACATGACATTATCAAATCAATGGTAGATGTAATTACTTGGTACTATATGCTTCCCACAAAAATCAACGACTTGAAGCAAGGTTGATGTTAAGACAATGCCACAGTTACCATTCTAGCCCTATAAATGTGCAGATAAAGGTTATTAATGCTTGCATGATTGTATTCACTTTTCAGGCCATTTGGATGTGATCGCTTGTTCAAATCTGCCCTCAGAACAATAGGAGGTGTTTTTAAAATCTATTTAATTGAATTGCTTACTGACTATCTGATTGATGTGCCTGCAGCCAAGCAGAACTTGATTCTGGTCAATGCTATGTTTAGCTTTCTTGTAAGCCACATTTGTTATACTATTTAAGGGCGTGTGACTAGTTTCAGAAATAGATAAATGGGACTACAGAAAATACAAATAAATGCAAAGAAGTGTGTCTTCTTAGCTGTTTTATGCTTTCTCTATCAATCCAGGCCTACAGCAAATTCTCTCCACTTTTTGGCAACAACAAAAAACTGCGTAGTCATACTTACTAAATTCTTCTGCATGTAATGTCCTATAATAAACCCGTATTTCACAGACCACCAATCTCCCTATGCCTTGATAAATTTCCAACAGTTCTGAATATGAAAGAAGCCCTGTAGCAATAAAATTATTGTGTGAGCTTTATTGCAGTGTGAGTTAAGCCTGAAACAGCACTCCTTACCCTTAGAAGGTCACATATGGCATCTATACATGGTGAGTCCTTCTTGTAAGTGTGCACAATTGTGACTTCCTATAAGTGACCATACAGACACACTTTCACAGAGTTCAGATAAGCGATAGCACTGGTGCCAGATTATTCACTGTTATGAATTTTATTTCTAGAAGCCATTTCCTTTTACACAAAGCCTAAAGTGCATTACTTAAAAATAAATTATTGGTTGGTGCCATATTGTCTAACCACATTTACATTTTGTAAACAAGCTGGCCTGATGCTGACCAGACTTTGTTATAGAGGTTTTCAGGTTGGTTGTCTGTGTAAGTTTTGAATTACCACAAGTTTTTGTATTACTGGTACAGTACTACATACAGTAGATATACTGTTGCTGCACAAAAAGCTAAGATGCCTCAAGGATACAATCTGGATTTATGGTGGAGAGCTGTGTGGTTACAGTTTGCACATAAGTACAGTGTAAGAGATTATAGAAAATAAGGTGTGTGTATCTGAAAGAACAATATAGCTAAGTTTAAAACTACAGACGAAGTAAAATCCACCTCACAGAAACACGGACCTTCCAAGCTACTTGGAAGCTATGAACAGTTAGTACTATATACTTAAAGCATTACTGCACTGAAATCAAATCAAAGCTTTATGACATGTATGGTGTACACTGTGGCCTAGCTAGTACCATAAAATTTCATGGCAAGTGATAAAGAAAATCGATTTACAGCACAGTGATAAGTGCTGTGTTGAATTTATGGCCAAAGTATCAATGTATGAGCCTGAAATGCTTATATGGTTTGACAAAAGTGGGTGTGACAAACAGAATTCATTTCAAAAACATGCATGTAGCATGAAGGGTCTAACACTATCACACATTAACATTAACAATCTCTTCATGAAAGTATGGTGTATGCTAGTCTGACACCACTGTATACTGTTATGACTTCAGCTGCCGTGATTGAGTCCTTTTCTTTTTTATATTCATCAGTAGCAGTTAACGTACCCATGTTTTGTAGCTCATTAAGTTTGTTTAACTGTTTGTAGAGCCTTGACAGACTCTCAGTAACTCCTGAACTACTGGTACACTTAATGTCAGTTGTAGGAGGGACTGTCCTTTGGCTATTGGGACAAAACTCTTGTAATAGCAATTGAAGTTTCTGATGATGCCTGAATGACTGGATTCTATCAGCTATTCTTTCTTTGGGATTCATTAGCTCCAACATAGATGTGTCCATACTAGAGTACATACCACTTACAATTATTTCGCGTATCTGTAAAACGAGAAGAGTGTTTTTCCTTCAGGCTATCTACTATCCCTTGAACTTTTTCTCCACGACTTTGCTGTTTCTTCTTAGTAGCACCATTCTGACTCTCACTTTGATTCCTCACTCATCTACTGGAAGGTTTGCTGCTTTGAAGCAAGCCATTGCACTAAAGTATGACTTTACTGTGGTGATGTACTTTATACTCCGTATCTCAAACAGTTATTCACACCTCTCATGTTCTCTACTTTAGGAGATATGAACAAACCTACAAAAATTGTGTAGTATCACTCCTTGCCACAAAGCAGCACTAACAACACAATGTTATGATCTCCTTTGTTGTGGACTGTCAATCTCCTTACTGCATTCAACTATCATGTGTCTCCATGGCAGCCACTCTACTGACAGAAAGTATGGGGTGCCATTTGTGCCAAAACTCCACTTTTTAAAGACATTGTGTTTTGCATGGTTATTTACAAACAACTGTAGAACATGCGTGGTTATTTACGAAAAGCATGGTTATTTACGAAAAGCATGGTTATTTACGAAAAGCATGGTTATTTACAAAATCATGGTTATTTACAAAAGCATGGTTATTTACAAAATCATGGTTATTTACAAAAGCATGGTTATTTACGAAAAACATGGTTATTTACAAAAGCATGGTTATTTACGAAAAGCATGGTTATTTACGAAAACATGGTTATTTACGAAAAACATGGTTAGGCCAGGCCAAATTGATTGACAGTTTATCGTCCGGGATATTTGAAAAAGTCATGCGGGCAGGAGGTCATTTTTCATATTTCATAATTTTTTAACATGGAAAAACATTCAAAAAGTAGCCTTCACACAGTTGCTAGCTACTTTAACAATGATTGCAAGCTTATTTGATTACGTCACTGTTAATACTTAGCTATTCGTATATGCAATCTCTCTTTAGAAATCCATTTATTGAAGGTTCTAACGAGTCCAGGCTGGGGATAATCGTCACGTTTGTTGCACACGACACACCATGTTTTAATATACAAAAACGGGTTCGGAAGCGTAAGCAATGATTATCACGTGAGAAATAATGGATTATGAAATTATTGCTCTATTCCTAAAAACCCATGCGGGCAGTGACGATAAACTGTGAATTAATTTGGTCTGGCCTTATTTACAAAAGCATGGTTATTTACGAAAAGCATGGTTATTTACGAAAACATGGTTATTTACGAAAAACATGGTTATTTACAAAAGCATGGTTATTTACGAAAAGCATGGTTATTTACAAATGCATGGTTATTTACTATGAACAGCATGGTTACTTACGAAAAGCATAGTTACTAAGTTTTTCGTGCGATATCGATACTACAAACTAGCAGTTATATATATCTATAACTTAGTTAATAACGGTGCGTATATATCTGCACCGGATGCAGTCTATAACTAGCATTCCCCGGCATGGGCTAGCTAGCTGTCTGTAATATTGGTAGTTTCAGTCTGGTGCAAATACACTAAGCGCGGGATCGGCTCATCGGCATACACCGAAACTGATGGCCAGTGGACTACATTCAGTTAGGAGTCAGTTAGGAAATGTTTTGCTGGAAGCATGAATGCATGGAAGAACTGGATACTTTTTAGTTTTGATTTCTTCATACTTAGCTAATCAACAATGATAATAATAAAGGGGTGGGCGCTGCCATACCAGTCTCAGCTACGCGGCACCGAGTAGCATAGCTAATGAGTGACTTAGTGACCCCTGGCTAGACAGCCATATGTATAACTTAGCTATACGTAACTACCTACAATTTTACCTTTGATCACCATTGTCATCGTCATCATCCATAGCAGTGATGAAGCCTCTTCTGACCAGTTCTTCCATACATGCTTCCAGCAAGCATTCCCAACTGACTCTTAACTGAATGTAGTCCACTGGCCATCAATTTCGGTTCCGGTATGCCGATCCGCTTAGTGAATTTGCACCAGACTGAAACTAACAATATTACAGATAGCTAGCTAGCCCGTGCCGGGGAACGCTAGTTATAGATTGCATCCGGTGCAAATATATACGCACCGTTATTAGCTAAGTTATCGATATATATGATATATAACTGCCAGTTTGTAATATCGATATTGCACGAAAAACTTAGTAACTATGCTTTTCGTAAGTAACCATGCTGTTCATAAATAACCATGCTTTTGTAAATAACCATGCTTTTGTAAATAACCATGCTTTTCGTAAATAACCATGCTTTTGTAAATAACCATGCTTTTCGTAAATAACCATGCTTTTCGTAAATAACCATGCTTTTCGTAAATAACCATGCATACTCTACAGTTATTTGTAAATAACCATGAAATGTATGTAAATAACCATGAAAAACACAATGTCTAAAAAAATGGAGTTTTGACACAAATGGCACCCCATAAGAAAGACCTAACCAATTTCTCCTTTACAGTGTGTGAAGGAAGGCTTCCCCTCTCTGACCAATTCAATGAACAGTGTTTGTGTAAATATATATCAAATGGTACGGTAGTGTCATGGTAGTATCGTTTAAGTAGGAGTCGCCCTGATAATTCTGCGTGTCGCCCTAAATTCTGCCTTTAAAATCATCCTAGTTTTCCTAGAGACATTTTACGTGATGAAAATCACCTTTACGGAATAGTACTAGTCCATATAATATATAAAAATTAAATATAACAAGACACTTACAGATGGCCGGATATAGAATTTAAAAAAAATTCCAAAGCTTGAATTTTAGTCTTACTACCTCACTCACTGACCACAGTCGTAAGGCTAGAGGCCAAACAAAGTAGTGCACGGCTACCATCTTACACCACAATAACAAACTCACCAGTGGGATGTGTCCGACAAGTGTAGGCCCTCTGCACCTTGTCTTTTCTTTTATTTTCAATCAGGCTGCTTGTCTTCTCCTTCATCCAATGAAAGCATATCGAGATGTTAAAACAATTTCTTTCAGCAACATATGTGACCCAGTGTGGGAAAACCGGGCTTATCACCTATTTTAAAGTATGCCGGCTTAAAGTATTTAGTGTGTTGTAACTCGCCAATGGTTGAAGCTATGTGTACCATATTTTCACACCTTTTACACCAATTCCTTACCTTCCAGAGCATCCACTGTACAAGAAACTAGCAGCTATGTTTCCCACCATTTTAGATAGTTTTTGAATTGAGGTTGGCTGCACTATGTGAGCTCCAAATGGGTGGGAGGTGGGGACCCGGAAGGAGGACCAGAGACTATTCAACAAATTGAAGAGGAACGTGTAGGGATGAATTAGGCCAAGTTATGGGCCATTCAGGTCTCAAAACTGGCTTTGATTAAAGACAATTCACAGCACAGGTCTTTATTCAACACCACGGTGCTTTGCAGCCACATACAGCCTTCCCCAGGATGACCATAGCTTCATCAAGGCCCCACACTACATGTACAGATCGCCATTAAGCTTGGGAAAGCAGCCATCAAAAGCAGACCACTCAAATTCTGATTGTGAAATTTGATAGTTTATTCATGTAGCTTTGTGTTATTGGTGAAAAAGCAAATCTGCTGACATGGGCGATAAGACCAGTTTTCCCAGATCCATTCACATATACAGATTCCATGCAGGATTATTTCAGAGCTGGATTCAGAAGCACTTCAGTCCTGGGGCTACTGTAAGACTAGATATGTGGAAGTTCGCGATTTAATCCCGTTCGCGATAGGTTTGCAGCCACGCCCAGCAATTAAAGATATTGAACTAATAGCAATAAAATACGGAGACCACACCCCTTAACAATCTAGCTGTTTACATAACAGTAAACAAGATTACCTCTCCCCTTATTTGGTCTTGCTAGCTGCACACTTCTTGTCTGACTTGCGATATACTCTAATGCAACAGTTACTCTAATACAACAGTCATGTATGATATTCTAATAGAACAGTCACAAGTCACATTGTAGCTAGTTGTGCTACAACAACAAAAAAACTAAACTAAGTATTTTAAAATTATAAAATTAAAAATGAAGTAGGGTTCTATGCAACAAAAGGTAGTGAAACAGGAGATGAATGATGGTTAACATGGTGTGCATTCACTGCATACACACATACATACACTAATATTACATGTTGCATACATTTACTTAGGTCTTCTCCATGCATACCTGCATGATCTCCTCACTAAGTGAGGACCTCATCCACCCAACTACCGCACCATGACTCAAACAATACAGCATTATAATTTGGGTTGTAAATGGGCCAACCGAGGAGGGCAATATGGGCACTTTTCGTGATGGGATAGGACACATCAGCACACACACGTGCCGGATAGGAAACATCAGCACACACACGTGCTGGACAGGACACATCAGCACATACACGTGCTGGGTAGGCCACATCAGCACACACACGTGCTGGACATAATGCACACACAAGTGTTAGATGGGGTTTACCTAATTTTGTATTTTAATGTTAAAGTGTTTTCCCTTGCAATTAAGCTTCAGCGCCCACCCTTCCTCGGTCACCAGGAATCTTTCAACATAAATTGGGGTCAGGGAGGGTTGGGATAACTTTTCCTCACTGTTCTAGAGATTTTCTCAACTGCTTCATGTACATTGTCAACCAGTGAGAAAAACGTGGCTGGAAATTTGCTCAACTAGTTTAATAACCTGTTACGTATAGCGTGATCTCCACCATGTGCACGTGACGCCTACGTTCCAATCCAATACAGCTGGCTATATCACTGTATAAAACATAATACTAATTAACACAGTACCACTGCATGTTAACTTCAATTTATTGTAAACAATAAATTACATTATTACAGCATAGCTCAGTAGGAAAGTCCCTACTTGGGCACATTAGCTATAACAATTATTTTGCTCAATTCCAAAGTAGGGACTTCCCACTGAGCTATGCTGTAATGCCATCATTCATCTCTTGTTTCACTACTTTTTGCTGCATAGATCCCTACTTTATTTTTAAATTAACGATGTTTTAAAATACTATATACATACGTATTGCATAAAAGAAAACAACAACATATTTACACCATGCAGGTATTATTTGTACTTGTGTTAATATTAATTTTACGTACTGTATATAGGGAATGCAAGCACACAGATTTTCAACACCCCAAGCAGCATCACCTTCCAAATGTTCAAATAAGGATAAAGATAATGAAGAAATAGATCCTAAGAGCAAGTTGTACTCTGAATCAGTAAGTATTTTTATGTAATAATACAGTACAGATGTACATCTATAATATTATACATGCACATAGGCCAGTGATGACACCAAAGAAATACCAACGTTGGAATCAACAACTCCTAAAACTGCTGAATCACTTGCAGCATCCAATAATTCACACCCTATAGATAAAGGTGAAAATACAATCAACTTAAAATAAAGTTTTCAATGGGTATATGCGTCCGGATCTGATACTTCAAAATTTATTTTCTGCCCACTGTAGACAAGCATATGTTTCAGCTTAATTTGTTGAGTGACAGTGCTACAAACAGAAAACTGATTAAATTTTGCACAGAAATTTAAGGGGAAATACATTACAGGCACTTAATAAAGCAGTTATAACTTATGAATACAATAATAAACGGAGTTGACACTTAATAGGCAAATCCATTACTGAGTAATTTTTTTTTCCTTTATCACCTTTTTGCCATAAACAGAGACAAAATCAGTGAACTAGACAGATCAATTGCATTCTACTGTATCTCTGATGCAATGTAAATAAACACTCATAATTTGTCATACGTACATACTGTATGTTTCTGTTGGTGTACTGCAACAAACCAAAGATTTTAAAATTTCTCTTGAGTAGACAAACAAGATGATATCCAGAATTTTTCTGTTAGACTTTTCTTCTCAAAGAATAAAGCTTTTTAAAAATAATCAGAAGGATTTTACCCATTGTAATCAATGCCTTAGACTTAAAATTCGCAGATCCGATCACATATATACTGAGTGAGAATAACAATTAGTGTGAAATGATTATTTAGATACAAGTATTCTGCAATAGGGAAGCACTATAGGTAATGTATGCTTACTCTTTGTTTTACTGTATACACACAGAACACCCCAATAATTATGGCAAAGGCTCAAATGGCAGTAGAAATGGTCTCGAAAATCCAAGTGATCACAAAGTTAACGAAGTATGTTAATATACTTGTTTATATGCATGCACATAGTTTACTACATGTGATAATATTTATGTATGCATAACAACCATGGTAGTTGTGCTCATTTGTTATATGGTTGGAAGAGCCTTTATACATTTCACGTTTGTTATTAGGTACATAGCATGCAAAATTTGAATGATCAAACCATCAATTAGCTTTAGGTAACTGTCATGGTGACAGTGGTAATAGTGTTAGCCTTACAAAACAGTTTAGCTATAGAAAAAATGCAATATTGCATTGCAGTGCACATTAACTCATTTAGCAAGGGATCACCATAAAATCTCCTGATATTTTGCACAAAGTATGGCTATTGCACCAGTACTAAAGTGGCGGCATACCTAGTTGTGTACTTGGCTTGTGGAAGCGATACAGTGTCCATGAGTGAGTGTTGAAGGAATCGCATATCCTTCTGAAATCATTGTGTCCAGCACAGGTTTCCTCATAAGAACTAACCAGTTTCTTGGGATGTACCAACGTTTTGTAGGTATACAGTGAAACCTGATTTTTAAGGATACCTTGGGACCAACCAAAAGTGTCCTGATTATCAAGGTGTCCTGACTTTCCAGGTCAGTTTACATACAAACGGATACTTTTGGACTATTGCCAAGTGTCCAGAATATACAAGTATCCTCATTTTCAAGTGTCCTGATTAACAGGTTTCACTGTACTATATAACAACATTCCTCACTGTGAATACTTTGTGACTCCAAGGAATACGAAGAAGATAGTACAATAACCAATGCTATTTAAATTTTTGTTACACTATCAATTAATTAATTAACTCACGTGCTATGAATGCAAATTGAATTCAGTTGCTGTACATGTGGTGTGAAACGGATTGATGTTCATTCGATCCACTCTCAGTCTGACCATAACTGGATCCACATTCAATGGGCATAAAGTGTAAAAAGAGTCCCTTAATATACAATCATTAATGCTAATTGTAATAAACAAATCTAAGCTATAATTTAACAGTCTCACTACAATAGGTTTCCAGTTGCAATTTTATACCACCTGACCTGATTTTATTACTACTTCAATATGCTTGCTTTGATTCTACATGACATTATCAAATCAATGGTAGATGTAATTACTTGGTACTATATGCTTCCCACAAAAATCAACGACTTGAAGCAAGGTTGATATTAACACAATGCCACATGTTACCATTCTAACCCTATAAATGTACAAATAAAGATTACTAATGCTTGCATGATTGCATTTATGTTTCAGGCCATTTGGATGTGATCGTTTGTTCAAATCTTCCCTCAGAGGAATAAGAGATGCTTTTAAAATCTATTTAATTGAATTGCTTACTGACTATCTTATTGATGCCTGCAGCCAAGCAGTACTTGATTCTGGTTAATGTTACTGTATCAGGGGCGTAACCAGGATTTGTTTGAAGAGGGTTCGGATTTAAAGTGGAATGTCTTAAGGGGAAGGCCAGGTTGCTTCCCCTAGACCATGTTTGGACGAAAATGATGCGTACACAGAATGTGCCCTTAGGTAGTAACATTAAAAGGTGCTGTTTGTACATCTAACTACACACTGCTGTTTATGCAGCTTATAGAAACTATAAACCTATTGTAAAACTAACTAATCTTCACTTCCAGACAGCATACTGACAGCCAACTTCAATTTCCTAGCACACGGAAGCCCTCCCGGCACACTCGAGTCCCTTAATTGACAATACTTCTTTCCAGCTATACATTATTCTCAGCTGGTCCTCCTGTTGATGGTCAATAGCTTCAGACTTGGCTTGTACTCCAATATGTTCAAGACATCATGTGCCTACAACATGTAACAAATAAACAAACCATTCATCAAGTAATATACATCAACAATTCACAGTTTGTGCTAACCTGACACATGTATAACACAACCACTCAAGTTTAACAGCTGCTGCCTCGTAATATGTCTCAACCAACCATTGAGCAGTCCTTTGCCATTCCACTCGCGCCATTTCAACCATGCATCACATGCGCAATTGATTACGTGATGCTATAGATATGCTTTGCAATGGTTCAGCATTACTGTGATGTGACTGTCAAGAGTAGTACAGAGGAGCGCCAGTGGGCAAGTAGCTACCGGAGAGCTCCAGGGCTGTAAGATTTGGTGTGATTTTTAATTTTAAAAACATTCTGCCTCTGAAAGGGGAGTTCGTCCGAACCATCCGAACCCCCCCTGCATACGCTCTTGTGTATGTTTAGCTTTCTTGTAAGCCATATTTGTTATACTATTTAAGGACGTATGACTAGTCTCTGAAATGGTTAAATGGGACTACAGAAAAATACAAATAAATGCAAAGAAGTGTGTCTTCTTAGCTGTTTTATGCTTTCTCTATCAATCCAGGCCTACAGCAAATTCTCTCCACTTTTTTGCAACAAAAACTGTGTAGTCATGCTTACTGAATTCTTCTGCATGTCCTGTCCTATTAATAAACCCGTATTTCACAGACCACCAATCACCCTATGCCTTGATAAATTTCCAAGTTAGTTTCATTATATACTGTATTTGAAACAGTTCTGAATATGAAAGAAGCCTTGTAGCAGGATTTTGTTGTGTGAGCTTTATTGCAGTGTGAGTTAAGCCTGAAACAGCACTCTTTACCCTTAGAAGGTCACATATGGCATCTATACATGGTGAGTCCTTCTTGTAAGTGTGCGCAATTGTGACTTCCTATAAGTGACCATACAAACACACTTTCACAGAGTTCAGATAAGTGATAGCACTGGTGCCAGATTATTCACTGTTATGAATTTTATTTCTAGAAGCCATTTCTTTTACACAAAGCCTAAAGTGCGTTACTTAAAAAATAAATTATTGGTTGGTGCCATATTGTCTAACCACATTTACATTTTGTAAACAAGCTGGCCTGATGCTGACCAGGCTTTGTTATATGTATGAGATACCCACTGAAGGTTTTTTAGTAGGTTGATAACCTGAGGGAATGGTTTGGTCACTAATTAATGCCCACTGAGGAGCCAAACCAAGCACAAGGGTTTTAACCTACTAAAAAATGACAGTGGGTAATCTAACCTACAGTATTTAGAAAGCAGCTCGTTACCAGCACTGACAAAAGAAGCAGAGAGTCACGCTAGGTAAGGTCCTTTTCAGCGTGTTTGCGTCTGCCGCCAGCTCAGTGACCAGTTTAGTGTTACTTTATCAGCTGTTATTTAGTCCCAAGGCTTGTATAGTAGCTAATACTACAAAGCAACAAGCTGACCACAAAACGAGAGGCTTTATAACAACTGGCCACAAAGCGACAAGCTTTATTACAACTGGCCACGAAGCAACAAGCTTTATTACCACTGGCCACGAAGTGACAAGCTTTATTACAACTGGCCACAAAGCAACAAGCTTTGCTTTATTACAACTGGCCACGAAGTGACAAATGTTAGAACCAGGTGCAATAGCACAGCTGAAGTGTGTTGATGGTCTAATAGCAACATGGTGCTGACAAGCAGACAAATACAAACGTGCTTGCTGTAAACTTGGCAACACCAGTAGTTTCAATTCTATCATTACAGAAGACATCACTGTAGAGGGTGTGGTTAGATTGTTAGCTGACATACAGACCCATGGCCCCAAATGAGATCCCAGCTTGCTTATTGAAAGAGACCACTTATTATATGGCTCAGTCCCATACTTATCCTTACGTTCAAGGCATCGCTATACCAACATTGTCTCCCCAGTGACTGGAAAACTGCCCGTGTTATGTCAGTCTTTAAGAAAGGATCACATAAGAATCCTGGTCAATATCCTTGACAAGCATACTATGTAAGATCTTTGTGCGCATAATATATAGTTCAGTGTACAAACACCTTGAGACTAACTTGATTCTAAGTGATGCTCAACATGGAATTGATCATGTGAGATACAGCTTATGCCAAAGTAGGGATTTCCCACTGAGCTATGCTGTAATAGCTACCATGTTCATCTCTTGTTTCACTACTTTTTATTGCTTGGATTCCTACTTCATTTTTAAATTTATAATTTTTAATAATTATACTACGTAGTTTGTTTAGTTTTTTTTGTTATAGCATACAGCTAGCTATAAACATGTGACTGTTCTATTAGAGTATCTCGAGTCAGCCTGCAAAGATGTGTGCTTGACCAAAAGGGTGTGTGGTCATTGTGGTTTCGATTGATTATTAGACTAGAGTATCTCGAATTTTTTTCCGTAAACTAGATCATATAAACAAATCTTGAATCAGCCTACCAATTTGAAGGTGTGTGGTCACAAATACAGTTAGCGTAAAAGGAGTGTGGTCATTGTGGTCTTGATTGATAGATTATGCTGCTTAAAGAAAGTGTTGATATGGAAAATTAACTCCTCGATATGGTTTCGTTGGATGAAGAAGACAAGCAGCCTGATTGAAAAGAAAAGACAAGGCGTACAGGCGTACACTCGTCAGAACCCCAAAAGGCACATCTCACCGGTGAGTTTGTTGTTATGGCATAAAATGGTGACCGTGCGCTGCTTCGTTTGGGCTCTAGGCTTGTGACTGTGGTGAGTGAGTGAGTGGGCGGGCGGGTGGGCGGACGGGTGGGTGGGCGGGCGGGCGGGTGGGGGAGTGAGTGAGTGAGTGAGTGAGACGAAATTTTGAGTTAGATGATTTTTTTTCAAATTCTATATCCGGCCGCCAGTAAGCGTTTTCTTGTTTTTAACGCTACATTTGCTGTTAGATGGACTAATATTATTCTGTAAAGGTGATTTTTGTCACGTAAGAAGTTTCTAAGCTGGTTTTTAAAAGGCAGTATTTTTGGCAGCACACATCATTTCGGGGGATTCCTACTTAAACAGCACTACTGTACTGTTTGATTAATGTTTGAGAAAACTATGAGGCCTAGAGATACAAACTAACCGGGGATTGATCCGCCTGTGAATGAAGGCACAAACGTATAATCTTTGCGCCTGTCTGCGCTGATGATTTAAACGTACGTGTAATTCTATATAATGCCCAGTACCACACCCATGCTTTAATTTCAGATTTTGCAAAGGAGAAGATTAGCGAACCACTGCGAGTGATTGCAGGAGAGCCAGAGACCACCCTACTCGAGACTACAAGTATATTTCTAAGCTGTTTTCATGGTGCACAGTGAGTTCCAAGTCACCATGCCAGATGCTAGTGGACACGTTCTGTGTGTGATGAACAAGGTTAAAAGTATGTTTTCATGTTAACATGATTGTTTGTTTGTTTGTTGTCATTTTGTATACTTCTTTTCATCCTTTACCTGGCTTCAGCTAGCTGAATTATTTCCATCTCCAGTGTTCAGTGCTAATAATACATTGTTGCATAAAAGTTCTACAGTATAAAGTGCATCTCCTGTATGTTGTAGTATTGTGTTACGCATCATTATGCCATTGCCACACCATTGATATACTGGCACTCAGCTACCAGTAGTTTTGCATTGGACCTGGCAGGGCATTGTGTGGAGAACGCCAACACAGCTTTCAGCTGATAAGTTTGTGTGATAATGCATAGCTTTCAACCTGAAGCCTTTCAGTGCCAGAAATGAGATCACTTTGTGACGGAAACTATATAAACACTGCTGTAATTACATTCCATACAACCTGATTGAGATAACAAACACATCATACACAAAATGTGACCAGATTTTACAGAACCGATCCAAATCGCACATCAGGCAAAATCAAACTAACACCACCAGTGGATAGCTACACCATCGTACTACAAGTTTTGACCCTCAGCACTACTCAAACTACACGAGGCTGGTTTTTACACACGTCTTTTCTGGGTGGTGTGGAGTGCTCAAATGGCGGTTTCAGGCCTTGTGAAGGACCTGGCTTGGTAAGAGTCAGTGGTTTACTGGTGGACAGCCTTATAATGTTGGCCAGACGTGTTCTCTGTTGATTTTGCTACATATCAGCCACTAGGGAGCCAGCACAGCCCTGTAATCTCGTGTCTGGACTCCAATCGTGGTCTGCCTCCATTTTGAGGTCTAACTTTTGCCCTCCCCACCACCCCCCAGCCTCCACCCCTTTGTGAGCACTCGTGATACTACTTCGCTCGTCCAACTGCTCAGATTTTCTATCTTATTTGGCGGGAAACTGTACAAGCAGCTACAAGTACAGGAAGTGGCTTGAAAGGTAACAGATTGATGCATCTTTTGTGTAAATTTCATACGCGTGCTTTCTATCCTTGGAGAGTTATGCTGGCTTCAATTCTTTAAAACCGTTTATCTCGGAACTTCCAATGTGCGATTTGGATCGTTTTTCCAAAATCCAGTCACATATAATACTCATCTGGCTGTAAAGGAGCCAAACACACAAAAACATACTTTGGAATCACTCCATGACCAGTGCCAGCCACCACACACTGACCAGACTTCTTTCCACTGCTCCAGGATTCTTGCCAGGTCACGTGATCTCACGTGATGCTCCAGAAATAATTTAATATAATACTCATCTGGCTGTAAAGGAGCCAAACACACAAAAACATACTTTGGAATCACTCCATGACCAGTGCCAGCCACCACACACTGACCAGACTTCTTTCCACTGCTCCAGGATTCTTGCCAGGTCACGTGATCTCACGTGATGCTCCAGAAATAATTTATATGTGACCAGATTTTACAGAACCGATCCAAATCGCACATCAGGCAAAATCAAACTAACACCACCAGTGGATAGCTACACCATCGTACTACAAGTTTTGACCCTCAGCACTACTCAAACTACACGAGGCTGGTTTTTACACACGTCTTTTCTGGGTGGTGTGGAGTGCTCAAATGGCGGTTTCAGGCCTTGTGAAGGACCTGGCTTGGTAAGAGTCAGTGGTTTACTGGTGGACAGCCTTATAATGTTGGCCAGACGTGTTCTCTGTTGATTTTGCTACATATCAGCCACTAGGGAGCCAGCACAGCCCTGTAATCTCGTGTCTGGACTCCAATCGTGGTCTGCCTCCATTTTGAGGTCTAACTTTTGCCCTCCCCACCACCCCCCAGCCTCCACCCCTTTGTGCGCACTCGTGATACTACTTCGCTCGTCCAACTGCTCAGATTTTCTATCTTATTTGGCGGGAAACTGTACAAGCAGCTACAAGTACAGGAAGTGGCTTGAAAGGTAACAGATTGATGCATCTTTTGTGTAAATTTCATACGCGTGCTTTCTATCCTTGGAGAGTTATGCTGGCTTCAATTCTTTAAAACCGTTTATCTCGGAACTTCCAATGTGCGATTTGGATCGTTTTTCCAAAATCCAGTCACATATAATACTCATCTGGCTGTAAAGGAGCCAAACACACAAAAACATACTTTGGAATCACTCCATGACCAGTGCCAGCCACCACACACTGACCAGACTTCTTTCCACTGCTCCAGGATTCTTGCCAGGTCACGTGATCTCACGTGATGCTCCAGAAATAATTTAATATAATACTCATCTGGCTGTAAAGGAGCCAAACACACAAAAACATACTTTGGAATCACTCCATGACCAGTGCCAGCCACCACACACTGACCAGACTTCTTTCCACTGCTCCAGGATTCTTGCCAGGTCACGTGATCTCACGTGATGCTCCAGAAATAATTTATATGTGACCAGATTTTACAGAACCGATCCAAATCGCACATCAGGCAAAATCAAACTAACACCACCAGTGGATAGCTACACCATCGTACTACAAGTTTTGACCCTCAGCACTACTCAAACTACACGAGGCTGGTTTTTACACACGTCTTTTCTGGGTGGTGTGGAGTGCTCAAATGGCGGTTTCAGGCCTTGTGAAGGACCTGGCTTGGTAAGAGTCAGTGGTTTACTGGTGGACAGCCTTATAATGTTGGCCAGACGTGTTCTCTGTTGATTTTGCTACATATCAGCCACTAGGGAGCCAGCACAGCCCTGTAATCTCGTGTCTGGACTCCAATCGTGGTCTGCCTCCATTTTGAGGTCTAACTTTTGCCCTCCCCACCACCCCCCAGCCTCCACCCCTTTGTGAGCACTCGTGATACTACTTCGCTCGTCCAACTGCTCAGATTTTCTATCTTATTTGGCGGGAAACTGTACAAGCAGCTACAAGTACAGGAAGTGGCTTGAAAGGTAACAGATTGATGCATCTTTTGTGTAAATTTCATACGCGTGCTTGCTATCCTTGGAGAGTTATGCTGGCTTCAATTCTTTAAAACCGTTTATCTCGGAACTTCCAATGTGCGATTTGGATCGTTTTTCCAAAATCCAGTCACAAATGTGCCCTTAGGCTGATAATTGCTGCTGTTTATTTACCTACATACTATTAACTATATTATTGTGCCTATACATAGTTACAGTCTGCAATGCTATAGCACAATGGAATTGTACTTTTTCCTGGTGGTATATCTCTTATTTTCAGGAATTGGATTTTTATCCTATTGAAGGTACTGCCATCTTTCACAGTGATCACCTGCATGCAGTCGTTTGTTCTCCAAAATTTAATTTCATCTTGTAGTATATTCATGGCATCATGTTATCATTTAGCTACCCGACCATGAAAGACCACATCATGCATTGTCACTGTCCCTACTACATGATTCTCACAAGTTAAGGTGCAAGTGCATGTTCTCATATCGATGGTATTGAATCTCATGCCTACAAGTAATGAAGCTTAAAAATCAATTAAAATTCAGCATCAAGAGTATCACAGTTGTTATTGCATAATTTATGTTTACTGTATGTGCTACTGTGTATGTGCATCTTTTCCATCCACACACACTGTGCTGGTCATGCACTGTTTGTACATGCCCCATTTGGAGATTGTCGCATTGGTGGTTGTACTTGGTTGTATGTGTCCCGGACCTAGTTATACAACCAAGTACTAAGAATAATACGAAATGCCGTTCATAAATAATAATAATAATAAATGAAATAAATAAATAATTAAATAATTAATGTTTGGGAAAACTACAAGGCCTATGAACCAGGGTTCGACTCGCCGATAAACAAAGGCATAAACGTATAATAATTACGCCTGTTCGTGCTAATGACTTGAACGAACGTGTAATTCTATATAACACCCAGCACCACACCCATGATTCCAAAGGCCGGGAGAAGATTATCGACCACGAGCGACCATCCGCAAGTCTACTACTAACTTGTCTATTAATTGTTTGTGCCCAGATTTTCATTTTGTAAGTGTTCAGACAAGTGCCAGGTGCCGCTGTAAGCCATCCCAAGTCGCCATGCTAGCTGCCAGTACATCCTAAGTCACCATTCCAGCTGCCAGTACATGCATTCAGGCGGATTATTAACAGAGGTACACTATGTTTTCATGTTGTAATACTGTTTGTTTGTGCTGTGTTTGTATTTAACTACCCAGTAACAATAAATAAAATATTATATCTCCTGTAGTTGTGAAGTGCCAATCACTACTGTAGCTACCATTCAGTGTCTGCACACCACTGATGTGCCATATCCATTAGTATTCCTTTGAAGGCACTGTCACCTTTCACAGCGATCTGCTACACATTTTATTTCATCTTGCAGTGTATCCAAGACACCATGTGACCATCTTTTGACATATCGGCCCATCTCATACTTAAAAACTTGGTTGTATTTGTCCCGGGCCTAGTAATAATAATAATAATAATAATAGTTCCACTGATGGCTAGCCAGTCGTGAATGTGGAATGTTGTTGGGGTAGCTGTAATATGCATCGAGCAACTGGTTTGTTCGGTTTGACAGCTGATAGCTAGCTTGTTCAAGTACTGGTATGGTCAATGAAGGTAAAAACCCAAATCTCACTAACCATACAACCACTAATTAAATCATTGGCATAGAAAACTCTTTGAAGTGTTGCTGAATTTACCATAGCAGTCTCACATGACAACAGGTCTCTAACTGAAACTTAGAGCCCTCACCTCAGATCTCCAAGTGTATGAACAACCTCATTTACTGTGTCAACATAAAAAAGAATTATTCATGCTGCTTTCTAAAGAGATTTTCAGGTTGATTATCTGCGTTTGTGCAAGCTATGCATACTAGTTTTTGAATTACTGGTACAGTACTATGAACAGTAGATATACTGTTGCTACACAAGTACGTAACTAAGATGCCTCAAGGATACAATCTGGATTTACAGTGGAGAGTTGTGTGGTTACATTTTCCACATAAGTACAGAGTAAGAGATTATAGAAAATAAGATGTGCATATCTGAAAAAACAGTTTGGAGATATTTAGCTAAGTTTAAACTACAGTCGAAGTAAAATCCACCTCACAGAAACACGGACCTTCCAAGCTGCTTGGAGGCTATGAACAGTTGTACTACTTAAAATCATTACTTCAGTGAAATCAAATCAAAGTTTTATGACATGTATGGTGTACACTGTGACCTAGCCTAGAACCTTGAAATTTCATCGCAAGTGATAAATAAAATTGATTTACAGCGCAGTGATGAGTGCTGTGTTGAATTTATGGCCAAAGTATCAATGTATGAGCCTGAAATGTTTATATAAACAGAATTCATTTCGAAAACATGCATATAGCATGAAGGGTCTTACACCTCAAGATCACAGATTGATAGTGAGAGGTACATACTCGTTACTCTGCTATTCCAGTTTTATAATAACTTATTGCCAAATCTTAAACCATTCAATGTGAGCATTTCCCATTCTGTGGTTGTTATGGACAATGCTTCAATTCACCATGTGCAAGGTGTAATAGATTTGATTCAGAATAATGGTTCCAGATTACTTTTTTTCCCCTTACGCACCTGACATCAACCCCTGAAAAAGGTGCTTAGCGAAGTAAAGTCCATTATGAAAAAAACTGTATTTTGCAATCATGCACAGAATCAAGAGTGCTTCTGTTAATAGCATGTGGCATGGTAACTGTAGAAGACTGCAATGCATACATAACACACAGTGGCTACCAATAATTAGTCAACAACACATATAATTTAATGCTATCATACATTAACCTTAACCATCTCTACACAAAAGTATGGTGTATAGTGTTATGACTTCAGCTGCCGTGATTGAGTCCTTTTCTTTTTTATATTCATCATTAGTTAAGTTGAGTTAATACCACTTAACTGTTTGTAGAGCCTTGATCAACTCTCAATATCTCCTAAACTACTGGTACACTTTCTGTCAGTTGTAGGAGGGACTGTCCTTTGGTTATTGGGACAAAACACTTGTAATATGTGACCCAGTCTGAAAAAACTGGTCTTATTGCCCATGTCAGCAGATTCGATTTTTCACCCAGGACACACAGCTACATGAATAAACTATCTAATTCCACATTTAAAATCAGCTAGACTTGAGTGGTCTGGTTTTGCTGGCTGCTTTTCCCAAACCCAGTGGCAATCCGTACGTGTGGTGTGGGGCCTTAATGGAGCTCTGGTCAGCCTGGGAATGACTGTGTGTGACTGTACAGCTCTGTGGTGTTGAATAAGTACCTCTGCTGTGGGTTTCCTTTCATTTTAGCCAGTTTTGAGACCTCATTGGCTCAAAACTTGGCCTAATTTATCCCTTGGCCTTCCTATTCAATTTTTGAACACCATCTTGCCCGCCTTCCAGGGCCCCCGCCTCCCACCCAATTTGCAGCTCGCCTGATACAGTCAACCTTGGTTTAAAAACTATTTAAAATGGCGGGAAACTTAGTTGTTGGCTACTTGCACAATGGATGCTCTGGAAGGTAAGGAATTGGTGTAAAACGTGTGAAAATTTGGTACCCATAACTTCAATCCTTGGCGAGCTACAACACACTAAATACTTAAAACCGGCATTTCTCGATACTTTTAAATAGGCGATAAGCCCGGTTTTGTCAGACTGGGTCACATATGCAGTTGAAGCTTCTGATAATGCCTGAATGACTGGATTCTACTAGCTATTCTTTCTTTGAGATTCATCAGCTCCAACATGGATGTGTTAGGTGGGTCATCCATACTAGAGGAGATGCCTTCTATAAACTAGGAATTCAGTTAATGCTATCCTCTGAATTAATCAACTCTTATAATTTTAGAAGTAACACATAGCATGTTGATTAGTAAAATTGAACTTGTTTTGTGATTCACCAGTTATTTTGTGATTCATTGGTCAAATTTACTGCTATACATTGCTAATGTAAGGAAGCATAACTCACTTTAAACCATAGTTTGCACACAGAAATGTATTCTCAACTGTATTATAGTTTAGTTTCATACTCGAATTCTCTAGACAAAACCTCATAGGAGTTCTTAATTGTCATTTGCCTACAAAGAGACATTCCCCTTTCAACTTAAAAGTATACACATCATTCCTAGTACTTAGCTTACAAAGCCACATCATTCCTGGTAACTTACAAGGCCTGCTGCATTGTTAAATGCCTGTTACATTGTTAAATGCCTGTTACGGCACTTACAGTAGGCAGGCCCTCATCAAGTGGTTCAGTATGCCCCCTTCAAGTAAACACAATGAAAACAGATGGCTAACCTTCAATACAGTACGTAAACAGCCCTTATTCATTACGTAATCAAAAACTATATTCTATAACTCAAAGCTTGTTTGCTCACATGTATGAGTGGACAGACACACTTTCCTAATCCAATTTCCATATGTGGATATTAGGGTTTCTGTTTACCCCTATGGACTTGTAGGACAATACTGACACCAAAAACAGGCTGGAAATTATTCACACTGTAATATTAGCAAATAGAAAGCAACATTTTGTATGTACCTAAAATGTTTAAACTGTACCATGACTATTGAATTTTTGGTCAAGATGCTCTAATAGAGGTTTCAGTTTGTAGTCTCAGTAAATCTCTGAGTGCTTTTATAGCAATCAAACTGAGCATGTGCTTAGTTAAATAATAATCAAGAATGTTTTCAGGTTCAGATAAGGAGTCAAATTTCTCAGAAGATATCCAACTAGAGTCTTAGAATGTAAGCGTCCTTCATTCATCAAGCTACATATACTTATACTATGATATAATATTATGCTTATGCACCATGGAGTTCCTTTCTTTTCAGCTCATAGTGGAATTAATTAATTAATAATCCTTTCGTGGCTGTAACCAGATTTTTCCGGCATGACGGTATAAAACATGTGTTGAGTGCAATTACAACTCTATTGTGTGTTTCATAGTACGATGCACTAATCCTGAAGTGGGCACCCTCACAGAGGTCTTGTTTCTGGGATAACCGGATAGTTAGAGCACTATTGCGGGTTTATTACATAACCCGGTAACACTTTTCTTTCAAAAATAGGGTTGTTTCATTTATATTTGAGTTGATAGTTACGTTTAGAACAGTGATACACCATTATAGATAGACTAAGACAACCGGTGAATGGCTGTTGATGGTTTTTCAAAAGTGTGGCATGATTCAGTCGTGTGCGTATACGCATGCATGACATTGGATTTGTGATAAAACTCGAAGAAACCAGCCGTGAAGACAATGATTCAGTAAAGAGACAATATAAAGTAGTTTCATACATTGTAACACTTATTTGTAGATAGTTTATTTGTGGCCGCCTGTTTCTCCAGGCTGCTTTTAGCATATTTTGTAGTTTTGTTGTCTTGTAACTACTTTGTGGTTTAATTAACGTAAAAATAAAACCTAGAGAAGATTGTTAGCCTACAGCGTTTACGTAGAGGTATAGTAACCAAGTGGTTTAGTGTATAGTGTGGCTTCGTGCCTTGTAAAGTGTACGGAGAAATTCAGCCGTGAAAGGGTAGAATTAACACAGTTTTATCCTGTCCTTCCTCGGGTCTCCTAATCCCCACCTCTCCCTCCAAAAAGTGTCTCCTAGATACACCTATGCCAACTTCAGGAAAGCAGGTGCGTGCCCAGATGTAGGCATGCACCTAATTTAGTGATTTAATTTAATTAAAAGGTTTAGCTGTATTAGATCTTAATTATCAATGAAATGTTTACATATTGTAAATATAATTATGTTGTAGCACGCCCATGAAGTTTGTACCTGATTGGAAAACATAACATCTCAGGGTCACAAGCCTAAGGGCAGAGTGCTGGGTGTGCACAGATAAATGGTGCCATTTGTAACATGGAAGGAGTAAGAATTCCAGGCTAATAATATATTGGATATCACTGAGTACTGTATCCAAAGAACAGTTTTACTGTCTTGACAGTTTACAAATTCATTGCAATTGGTAGCTAGTTAATTCATTGGTAGCTAGCTTTGCACCAATGAGCCCCATAGCGTATCAATGCTGATTTAGTCCAGCCATTGTATTGCTTCACATTTAGATGTGTAGATGAAGTGATATTCGTTGTGGAGTGATGAGATGTAATAGTCTTTGTTAGCCTAATTTATTGGCAATTGAGTAATTCAGCCCAACTGTTGTACTGCTTATCATTCATTCATACAAGTAAGTGCAAAACTGTGGATATACATTCTAGAGTAATACAGGGTATGGCAATCCATCATTGCCTTGTAGTGTGACTTCCTGTGTGTATGATTTCTTTTGATTCCTAACTAGCAACCAGGCTAAAAGGAGGTACATGTTCACCTCAGTGTATATATATAGCTCAGGTGGATGCAAACAGACTACAAAATGTTGTGTAACTGGATTCAGGTTATTTAGTTCCTCATCAGAGTATTATTAGAAGGTGATTTGAATACATTGGTACTTCTCAACAGTTACGTAGTTGCTTATTCACCTATTTTATGTCCGTGTTTTTAGCCCACTAGCAGACAAAAATCACTGTACTTTTCAAAATAGCCAGCTGCTTCGGATCTCATGACCAAGAACTTATGAACAATGCATTCATGAAATAGAAAGGGCATTATTCACACCTCTCGTGTTCTCTACTTTAGGAGATATAAATGAACCTACAAAAATTGCATAGCTTCACTCCTTGCCACAAAGCAGAACCAACAACACAATGTTGTGATCTCCTTTACTTTGTCATTCTCCTTACTGCATTCAACTATCATGTGTCTCCATGGCAGTTGCTCTACTGCTGTTCGATCCTAGACCAATTTCTTCCTTGCAGTGTGTGAGGGAAGGCTTTCCCTCTCTGACTGATTCAATGAACAGTGTTAGTGTAGTTTATATTGAATAAATATTGCATAATTACACCATTCAGGTATTATTTGTATATGTGTTGATATTTACGTACTGTATATAGGGAATGCAAGCACACAGATTTTCATCACCCCAAGCAGCATCACCTTCCAAATGTTCAAATAAGGATAAAGATAATGAAGAAATAGATCCTAAGAGCAAGTTGTACTCTGAATCAGTAAGTAATTTTATGTAATAATACAGTACAGATGTACATCTATAATATTATACATGCACATAGGCCAGTGATGACACCAAAGAAATACCAACGTTGGAGTCAACAACTCCTAAAACTGCTGAATCACTTGCAGCATCCAATAATTCACTCCCTATAGATAAAGGTGAAAATACAATCAACTTAAAATAAAGTTTTCAATGGGTATATGCGTCCGGATCTGATACTTCAAAGTTTATTTTCTGCAGACTGTAGACAAGCATATGTTTCAGCTTAATTTGTTGAGTGACAGTGCTACAAACAGAAAACTGATTTGTGCAGAAATTTAAGGGAAAATACATTACAAGCACTTATAACTTACCAATACAATAATAAAGTGGAGTTGACACTTAATAGGCAAATCCATTACTGAGTAAGTTTTTTTCCTGTATCACCTTTTTGCCTTATATTAAACAGAGACAAAATCAGTGAAGACAGATCAACTGCATACTATCTCTTTGATGTAATGTAAACAAACACTCATATCACACCTATGCTTCTGTCGGTGTACTGCAACAAACCAAAGATTTTCAAACTCAGAATTTTACTGTTTGACCTTTTCTTCACAAAGAATAAAGCTTTTTAAAACATTAAATAATACAGAAGGATTTTACCCATTGTAATCAATGCCTTAGACTGTAAAATTCGCAGATCTGATCACATACGTATAAACTGAATGAAAGTAACAATTAGTGTGAAATGATTATTTAGATACAAGTATTCTGCAATAGGGAAGCACCATAGGTAATGTATGCTTACTCTTTGTTTTACTGTATACACACAGAACACCCCAATAATTATGGCAAAGGCTCATATGGCAGTAGAAATGGTCTCGAAAATCTAGGTGATCACAAAGTTAATGAAGTACGTTAATATACTTTGTTTATATGCATGTACATAGTTTACTACATGTGATAATATTTATGTATGCATAACAACCATGGTAGTTGTGCTCATTTGTTATATGGTTGGAAGAGCCTTTATACATTTCACATTTTTTTATAAGGTAGTATGCAAAATTTGAATGATCAAACCATCAATTAAGTAACTGTCATGGTGACAGTGATAATAGTTAGTCTTATGAAATAGTTTAGCTGTAGAAAAAGTGTGATATTGCATTTCAAGCAGCTAAAATATTATATAAGTGCAGCCAAAGATGAGTAGCTATGAAAGTAAAGGGTGAAAAAATTCTTTTTAAACCAGGCACACGCCCACAGCCGGCCGAAGGCCGGCTGTGGGCGTGCGCCTGGTTTACTGAAATTGTTTTCGTAAAAGTGTGTGTGTGTACCTATCTATCTACCTATCTACCTATGTTTGTCCGTACGCACCCACGTGAGCAAAATCGTTTAATAACGGTAAAAGCAGCTTTTACGTAAGAAGTAAAAGTGAAATGAAGTCTGTATTAAACTTCTGCACAGATGAACTTTGCTCTGAGGTGGTTTCTTTTCGGCAGACTGAAATACGGGTGTGGTGACTTTCCTCAGACTACCTTCCCCTTGAGGTTTTCAGGCATTTAGCAACTGATAAACAACGGTGCAGGCCTCGTACACTGCCAGGAATAGCCTATCGCTTCGAGTTGAAAGGGGGCGTATCCCTTACGTACGCGAACGAAAATGAAGAGCAGCTTTGAGGCTTTGTCGAGAGAATTTGTGGGAATAAACACGTTAGTCACACTATAAAACAGATTAGAAGATAGTTTTGTGCGTAATATGTTGGTAAAAGTGGTTTATTTAACAAACGCTTCCTTAGCAGTGCATAGCAACATAATTGAATGAATTACGAATATTTCATGAATTACGAAATACGAGAGAATTAGCTAATTATATTATTGCACAACCCAAACTACCCTATTGTAAAGTAGTAATACATAGTTGGTTATTTCATAGTAGTATATACTGTCTATAGTTATTCCAGATGAGTTAGCTAGCTGCATGGCACCTGGTTTTTAGAAGTAGCACAACATCAACTTGTTTGTAGTAAAATTTTCTCTATATAGCATAAGGAACCGATTATCGACCATTATATATTATTGACCTGTAAAAAATGAATTTGACAAATCACCCAAAAAGGTCAAGTCCAGTACTATAAACATAGCCTCAAGGTTTAAAGATTCTTACATTTGTGTAACACATCCTACTGATACGCTGGAACGGTTGCTACTCGATTCTCCAAATGCACCCTTGCTCACCTTTGCAATGAACTGACAAAAGCAGCCAGGCGTTCTGTTCAGTCTTCAAGAAGGTTGGTTAAAGATCTATGGCATTTGTCGTTATCGTATTGATCTTTTATGTGTTACTAAAGTGGTTGTGGTTATACAGTATCTCACATTCCAGTCATTGAAACTTGGTGGTCATGTACATCCTTACACACCAAATTGCATCATCTATGGCAGGATAAGGCACAGTTTTCAGATGCAATGATATTAGCAACTGGCCGATAATTTAAACTTGGCAAATATACATGTGGTCAATAACAAGTAACAGTGGTTGAGTGGTTGATAATTTTTACTTTGCATAGTCTCAATCTACTGCACAGGGTGTCAGGACTATGAAATGGAAGACAACTGAACCTGACGGTGAAAACCGGGAATTCATAGGAAATTCTTTCACTGAGTTAGAAGTTTTAAAAAGATGAAATATGGTTGATAATTGGTTGCTTACACTACTACACAGCCATGATCTAGCTTTGGCAGGTCACTTGACTCCTAAAAGCAGTAAAACAAGACTATTGGTAAATAGAATTCCAGAGTGGATTTTTGTGTCTATTAAGCATTTTCCAACAGGCATTTTCTATGTGATGAAAATCTCTCCTTGCCACCTTTTGCTGTTCTCCCTATAGGGATATTGATTGGAACAACTGAATCAACAGAGCGTCTGGATATAGTCTGTCCCTCCTTTGAGATTCTTGGTGCCAGTACCTCAGAGAAGTGGATGTGGTTTTACCAAGTGTGAAGTAACTACTTTATTGCAACCAAATTGAATAAAGTCAGTGGCCATACAAGCGGGAAAGAGGCTTATGAGGTGTTTGCTACCTTCAGATGAGAGGCTGTGGATGACCAAGTGAAGTTCAGTAAAGTGATAGATGAGTTTAAATCACATTGTGAACCTTGGAAAACATACTATTTCAATGTTACAGATTCAGCCTTCAGGTACAAGAGCCTGGAGAGTCTTATAATCAGCATTACAAATCCTGGCAGATAGCTGTGCATTCCAGTCCTGATGAAATCCTTCATGACCACTTAGTGCTAGGTATAAAAGATGACAAAGTCAGAGAGCATTTTCTTAGAGTAATCCTAATGTTCCCTCAAATGAATGAAATGCCACATACAATGGTGCATATATAGAATAAAGACACAGGAATAATAGATAGCCTGATTACACAATGGACAGCCAGTAGTGTATTCCTCTCATACTTAATATCAGCTGAGACCCATTATGCTCAGATAGAAAAAGAACTTTAACATTTGTTTTTAGTGGTCAGAGTGTGTAACACTTTTTAGTAGGGAGATCAAAGGCAAATTCCAGTGTACAATACTCATGTACACTCATCAAGTACATTGTTTGCCATGTTACAACTACATTGAAATCCATCCAGAAATGCCAGACCCTTTAGAAGTCTACCCAATATGTTGCACCACTTACCCTTTACTATGTATAATTATGTTTCATGCAATAAAGGCTGATGTCTTTTTTTTGACACCATTGCCAATTGCAAAGGATCCATCCATCTAAGCCATGATATAGCAGGTTCCCAGCCAGTAAAAATATAATGGTGAAAACAATATTAATGTGTTCAGAGGCAGACTTACCGCAAGATGTTACAAACCATAGTCCAAGAGCATATGGGATAATGTCAATGTTCCAAGCTAATGACACAATCGTATGTGAGCCACACACTGATACTGAGGTAGTACATTCAGCAGATTTAACTCCGATGGTTATTTCCCACTTGTACCAGACATCATGTTTGACACATCCAGTAAGTGATTCTTCATATAGCCTTAATGCTTTGATACTTTTGAGCTCAGTGCATTGCTCAATTAGCTTTTCTGGTAAAGCACCTTTTGTGATACCAATACCTAAAATGAAACCAGTTTCATGTGTGCCATCAATAGTATTTAGTGGATGCAATTTTAGAAACTGCACTATTTCATTGTCTAGTAACCTGACACAAAGGAGCTCCTTGATTGAAGAACTATACGATGACTGAAGTGTTGTTGATATGAACTCTTTTAAACGTGTGCAGTGATTAGTACAGCGGTATAGTATGTGTTTACAGTTTTTTGCAAATTTTTACATTGTTGAAATTAATAACCCACAATAAAAACTATTTTATGGTTACCTTTCGAAATATTTATCTAACAACAACACATTATTACCAGCAAGAGTTCATAATATTAGTGTAGAAGGAGAGTGTCGAACGGAGTATGGGAGCTTCAAACGCACTTCTACTAGTACCGATTTAGCACGTCGCAGTGTCAACAACCCACAGAAGCCAACCTTTTCTTTTCCATACGCGCATATACTATAATGCGCTTATTCCAGACGCTTATTTATTATCGATAACGAGGCTATACCTTGTATTGACACGCGCTTGTTGACACGTGATAGTAATGGAAAGTAGAACACGAGGAAGAACACAAAAAAGACGTAGCACAACTGAATTATCGCCAAGCAGTGGTGAAGTAGAGCAAGAAAACAAACATGTGCAAGATGCCGATCAGCCACAGGAAAATCCACAGCCGTGTCAACAACTGAAGCGAAGAAAATTACAAAAAGGAAAGTCTTCAGCTACAACCGAGCCAGCTACAGCAAAGGATGGTGGTGCATCGTCAAAAACGATGGGTACTCAAAAAAGACGTAGTACAACAGAATTATTGCCAAGCAGTGGTGAAGTAGCATAAGAAGAGGAACATATGCAAGACACCGATCAGCCACAGGAAAATCCGCAGCCGCGTCAACAACCGAAGCGAAGGAAATTACAAAAAGGAAAGTCTTCAGCTACAACCGAGCCAGCTACAACAAAGGATGGTGGTGCATCGTCAAAAACGGTGGGTACTCGTAAGAGAAAATCATTGAATAAGAGCGAGAAGAATAACATCAAATCCTCCATTTGCAATTTGCGTCCTGAAATTCTTTCCACTATTGCTCTAGCTAACGTTCGTAAACAACTCCCAGTAAATTTAAGTGATTTGAAGGCTTTTTGTGACTTAGTTAATTCAGTTTCTGTAAGCTTCTTAACAGATCATCTGCAGCAAATGTTCGTCACCTTATATGAAGAGTGCTCAAAATGTAAAGAACGACACATGCAGCTTCAAATTAAATGGCTCCAGCATTGCAGTTATTTTTTGATGGATAAAAATATGGAGCTATCTTTAATTGGTCTCCACCCCTCAGACCCAGTTGCTGAAAGTGTAGTAGGTGTTCGTTCAAAGTGGAACAAAGTTTGTGTGGAATACTGCTTGCAAAAATCAGATGCCAAGAAATTTTTGATTTTGTTTTGTGATAGTGTATTTGAAGAATTGCTACGGCAATGCCACAGGATAATTGAGCCTAGTAATCAAATTTTGGACAGTGCTAGTGTTGAATCAGAAGATGTATACTTCCGCTTTGGAGGTGCAGCAATATGTAGCATGCTGCACAGTAGATATGCTAAAATAAAGAGCTGCAGTTTGAACCAGAAAGAGCAAATTTCACAACAAATAACTATATTGCAACAACTCAGCGTGCACAAAACAGAAGACAAGGACCATGTCCCAGATTATTTAAAATATCGAGATGAGGGTTTCATGTACTTTCCTTGTAGGGAATTGTTGCCGTTTTTAAGAACTGTTGACACAGCAACTACTAAGAAAGTTAATGATGCTAACTTCAGCCAAGAAGAAGCAGATATTTTGACAGTGGTTGTAGAATCACTTCATAGTGATCCGAATATCCACTCGTTATTTCTAACTGCGGCAGTTGATAAAGTACCAAGATTTGATGACATATCATGTGCTGCTGTTGATAGTGTATTCCAGGAGCTTGCACGTAAACTATGTCATACCAGGATACAAGAATACTTAAATTCTTTTAAACACAAAGGTGCGGCAAACAAGGGTTCTGCAACTCTGGCTGGCCAAAATTTGCGCGACTCGCTTTTGACACACCACATTAATCTTAAAAGTAAACAGTAATAAAAACAACAACATTCTTTATGTAATTGAATTTTCTTATTGTTTATGCTTGTATTTCTTTTTCTGTAACACAGTGTCTGACAAATGTAACGGAACGTCCCTGTAGTTAACAGAACTATGATGGTAAGCCACACTGTGTTTGATGAGATGTGCTGCCCTAGCTGTAACGTAGTTGACCGAACTCAGCTTTCCACCAGCAGCAGTATGTTTAAGCTGACTGAACAAAGTCTCGACAGCACTCCCTGATAGCCTCACTGGACTTATAAAATAGTCAGGAAACTCCTCCAAAAATGTTTGTACAAAACTTGAAAAGCCGTACACACAAATCCTCAGTAAATCAAATGCTACGGAACAAAATTAATCAAATAATGATGTTGAAAGTGTCTAAACACTGCAATGGAACTTCTAATGGTCATTGTTTCAGGCCTTAATAGGTGGGTGGGTTAGTACAAATCTCTCAAGTGGTCTTTATAGAAATGTGGCCTTTCTAAACAGGTGACCTCTAAGACAAGTTCCACTGCATGATTATTTATGGTGTATGCCTAGTGAATCACAACACTAACTTACTTTGCCAACTTAAGAACCTTGGATCTAGTGTTTCCAGACCACCTATTTTAAAATAAAGTACAATATCACTTAAACAAAATATTTAACAAGTACCTTCTCGTGATAAATCTCCATGCCACTTTTCAAAGAAGGAAAATCCTGTTGAAATGGAATGTAGAACCTTACTATCCACATCACATATTTTGTCATGACTCAAAAGTCCTTTCTCGAAAATTTTATTACACGCCTCCAAGTATTGCAAAGTATACTTCACACTGGCAACATCATCTGGTGCAGGATCAGACGTAAGATAGTGGTGCAACTCAGACATTACCAATTCTTGCTACATATAAAGTCCATATAGCTACGCAGGTATACAAAATACAATGAAAACCCACCTGCATAATCTTTGCAGGCAAGACATTTAATTTTGTCCATGCATCTCGAAGAACGTGCACTTCACGAAGTTTGGGGATCATTCTTGCATGCCCCTGGTCTCTCCTCTGACACTCTCTGGAGTACAAATCTAAAATTGCCTTCCACCCAAAAGTGGTCCCATCCGCAGCAGTAAATGTCCTCGTTCCCCCTTCTTGTGAGGAGAAAAGAGCATTAATCATGTTCTTCAACTGTTGTGTGAAACAATGCAATAATCTGATACAGTTATGTGAATAGATTTCTACAGGTTACCTGGTGACTGGGGCATATCAACCAGTAAATTCTATTGAGTGGATCATGAGGGTTCACAAACCAAGGTCTGACAGCGTATGGATCTGGACCATCAGATAAGCCATACATACCCTGGAATCTATGTGTTAACTTCAATGCAGCTAAGTTGGGAGCTGCACCATCACACACTAGCAAACATGTCCTCAAGTCATGTACCTATATTAACAAAGGTGTTTTACGCGCATGATCAGACATACAGGGTAAAATAATATAATAGTAACACCAATACTTAATGAACTTTGTTCCATTATCTAGAGTAAAGCACAATACAACTATATATAAGTACCTTGAAAAGTTTGAGGGTCTGAAATACACAAGAACAAATAAATTTAGCTTGCATGGTTTCATTGCTTGTATAAAATGGGCCCACGATATCAAACGATGAGGTTAAATCCCTCCACAGGAATTGGAGTATATAATTTGTCTGCTTGGTACGGTGGTCTTTATCAAAAAGCTGAAATACATCATGTAAAGAAGCTTGCGTCTCTTCTGTCATTGCCAACCCAATAATTCGGTGACTTCTAGAATTCCACATCAATGAGGATACAACCTTCACCTCATCAAAAACAAGTATACCCGTTGATAGGGGTTTTCGTTTGTTCTCAGCTTCACATGACTGTTGGAAAATCCTATATCTTTCTACTTGCTTGCTGATAGATTCAGTGGCAGCACCAGCCTCATGTTGAAATGCTCCTGTGTATGCTTGGAGAGTTGAGCGGGAGGGTAACTACAGTATGTCAAAACTCTTAAGAGCTTCATATGCTGCTGGACTTCGTATAAAAACAGCAAGGGCTAAGTAAAAAAAATGACAAGATAAAAATAGCTATGTAACATATAGTTTAATGGCCATACCTATTCGTATAGTTACTAAACTCCAGCGATTGTTGCGGCATCCATTCTCTATAAAACAAATAATAACATGTTGAGTTAATAGCAACACACTTACTGTTGATCTGCTGATCCTTAAAGAACTTTTGTTGAGTAGATTGTCTGTTGCTTTCCCAAGCAGCACGGATTGACTCTCCTACTGAATGTTCATCAGCTTCATTGAAAATCTTTTCCAACTCATCTTCATTGGCCTCCTCAATCTTATTCATTATATTAGTCAACTCATCTGATTGCTCATCATCTAATGTGACCTCTAACTCAGCACACCGTGCCAGCTTTGTTTTGTCAGCTGATCTCTCCGTCTGTGTAGCCTTCTTTCGTTGAGCAACACTTGCTGGAGACAAGTACTTTAATTTGAAAGAAGAAGATGGCTGTTGCCTGGCAATCCGTCTTGCAGGACTGACTGTAGATCTTCGTTTCTGGATGTCTAAATGATATTGAAGACGCTTACAATTCTTGCACATGACTGCAAAGCTAAGTTTATCTTCTTTGCTGGCATTCTTTGCAAGCTGATGCCACAGCAAACAACTCTCGGAATCCATGCGACTGAAAGGTTTCTCCCACTTACGAACACCTTTGATATGGTATCGGATGACGGAATGATACTCATCATAATAACGCTTTACATCAAATCCAGGACAAAACTTGTACTCACCAACTCTTGAAATTATATCACAAACAGCAAAAAAGTCAGCCAAACTTTTAACTGTACCCGTGCGAATTGAGGTAAACAACACTTGCACATCATAAGTAAAGCCATTTGATTCTGCTGATAAAAATAAAATTCTAGCAACAGACAGATGATTATTTCCTGGTAGTGAGTACAATGAACGTTGCACAACTTCTAATGCTTCTTTCTTTTCACAAACAGTTTTAATGAAAACAAGATCAGGATATTTCAACCTCCCTTTGTTAGATACATTTTCAAAAGATAGATCATCTCTTGTACTTTGTGTAGCTCCAGCATTGTTATCCACTGGTAGGGATAACGGATCAGGTGAATCTGTGGACTGCAAATATGTACATTGAGGTGGAAGTAACTGAACGGCCGGCTGGACAACTTGGTGAGATGGATTAGCCGGCTGTACAACTTGGTGAGATGGATTAGCCGGCTGTACAACTTGGTGAGATGGATTAGCCGGCTGCACAACTTGGTGAGATGGATTAGCCAGCTGGACAACTTGGTGAGACGGATTAGCCGGCTGTACAACTTGGTGAGATGGATTAGACGACTGTACAACTTGGTGAGATGGATTAGACGGCTGAACAACTTGGTGAGATGGAATATACGGCTGTACAATTTGGTGAGATAGATTAGCCGGATGTACAACTTGGTGAGATGGATTAGCCAGCTGGACAACTTGGTGAGATGGATTAGACGACTGTACAACTTGGTGAGATGGATTAGCCGGCTGTACAACTTGGTGAGATGGATTAACCAGCTGGACAACTTGGTGAGATGGATTAGACGGCTGTACAACTTGGTGAGATAGATTAGCCGGCTGAACAACTTGGTGAGATGGATTATATGGCTGTACAATTTGGTGAGATAGATTAGCCGGCTGTACAACTTGGTGAGATGGATTAGCCAGCTGGACAACTTGGTGAGATGGATTAGACGGCTGTACAACTTGGTGAGATGGATTAGCCGGCTGTATCAGTAGTGTTCGTCCCAAAATCGACTGTGACATGGGCCTACTTAGAAATTGATTCATTGGTTGACCAAATAACTGGGTAGCTGGGTGGAACGCCAACGGTGCTATTACTGTAGGCGGCGGATACTGTACTGTTCCTTGCTGCTGGGAACAAAAGGTTCATTTCGACGTAATGTTACGCTATTGAATAAACTCACCTGATTCATAGAACTAAACTCAGACAGTTCAAGAACTCGACGTCTCTTATCGCTCCTCTGAGGGTCATCGCTTGGTCGTTTAGGAGTTCCAGCCATCGTAGTATTAAGTGAATGCCATTACACGCGCACCACACAAACACGCGGTAGTGCGCGACTAACTTAGTATGGGTTTCGAAGCCTCACGTTGTCCAATATTGTTATCTGTCGGCAAAGTCGTAGAGTTTCAAAACTATCTTCACTTATCAACAGTGTAGTCATCTGTGCCCTCGTGTTGATGAAATGCGGCAATATACGGTAATTTCCTGGTGATACTACCAGCAGTGCGTTTGTACGGGTTATATTGAGCGTTCGACACTCTCCCTCTACACTAATATTATGAACTCTTGTTACCAGTTGTATTCTAATGTGCTACTTTTGTTTTCAACATTGAGATTGTTATATCCACCCTGATGATTTTTGGACCCAAACTCATGGTATGTATAACATCCAACTTTGTTCCCTTCAATAATACATGTTTCTCTTTGCAACTGTGATATTCTTAGACTCCTTTGCCTCCCCTTAGACAGAAATCTTTCGATTATAAAAAACACAGCTCCTAATCCTAACAAATAAACAGATGCTAACAAATGAAGATCCTATTGAAGAATCTGTAATCCCAGAATAACAGGCTTCACCTACACCCTGTAAAAATGAGGTGTCAAACCTGGACAATGCTTCTGATAACCAAAGTGAAGTTGGAAACTTGATACCTGAAGAGGATAACACACCATCTAGTACAGGAACTCACTCACGGCTCCTTCATTCTGGGGCCACCCACCCAGCATGGTGCATTAAAGTTATTGTAATACCACGTTATCTCTTGATGCGTATTTCTCTCCTGTAGATGTTCAGCATTCAATGATAAAGAGATTGTGTAGTCTGTATTCTCTAAGCTGACTACAAAATTGGTAAAGCACCCTCTACAACCAATTGGTGTGTTGCATAAGAGTTTTTGCTATTTTCAGGTTACTTATGCACAGTTTCAGAGATATAGACTAAGACTTATGGACCACCCTTGGTCCCAAGGGGTTCGGATAACCAAGGTTCCACTGTATATACCGTACTACCATCTGAGTAAGCCGCAATCCATCTTCGACAATGAGTCAATGGGACTATTATATTTTAAATAATCCCCACCATTACGTTTGATTGTGACAACCAGTTTTTTTCTTGCCACTAGATTCAAGTAGATAGTAAGAGTTAGACTTGTAATGGTTGATATAGCTGGGGCGCGTGTCGCCACTTCAGATGTGGTATGCGTGGGTTCACCAGTCATAATAATCATTTACAAAAAATGTTAACAAACAAGTACACAAACAAATTTGGAATTTTCAACTAGAGTAGGTACCATAGCATATGATAAAAAGTGCTGAAACAAGCTGGAGTAGTGCACGATATTAAATCACAGTAAAACAAGTTGAAGTGGTATATCCCTACTGTGCATTTCCGTTATGGTATCTTGAGCACAGTAAGGATATAACACTTCTTATTGTTTTACTGTGATTTAATATCGTGCACTACTCCAACTTGTTTCAGTGCTTTTTATCAATGCGCTATGGTCCCTACTCTAGTCGAAAATTCCAATTTTTTTGTGTACTTGTTGTATATAGAGTCATCAACTCAGAGGAAAAGATTAACAACAACTACAAAATTGGTCACTAAAATGGCAGGTGTGTTTTAACATTAAGAAGTGTGTCTTACTTAGATACTACATAATATCATCACCATCAATCTCAACGATGAGCCAATATCTAACTTTGATCAGCATTCATACCTTGGAGTCACACTTACTATTAAAATATCTTTCTCCCAATGCATTAGTATTATAGCTTTTAAAATGCTTAATTTTTTTTAAGATGTAGATGTACTACAGAGACAAAAGCAAGAGCATATTGATTTTATCGCTGGTATGCCCAATACTGGAATACGCTTCAACAGTTTGGGACCCTTACACAAGTAAAGATTCAAATGAACTTGAAAGAGTACAGCTGCCCATTGGGCTTGCTCAAAATATGATTGGAGATGTAGTGTAACATCATTACTAGAGAATCTAACATGGCTGACTCTTAAAAAGAGAAGAGGAATTGCAATTAAGACTGACGACCTTTTATGAATCTATTTATAACCTTACAGCTCTAAAGATTCCATCACTACAATTCTAAAGATTCCATTTCATTTGTCGTATTACACCACTACTGCAAGACCTATTAGGAGATACCACGACATGTACTACATTTTATAATCTTCCTCATTGACAGATTCATACAAATTCAGTTACTTTTCCATGATTGGCACAATCTCCCTATCAGAATTATTAAATCAAATTTTCTGGAATCATTTGTATCCAAACTTGAACCAATATATGTAAATTTGATTATGTAAATTTGTGTATGTGTGTATGTAACCTTTGGGCTGGTCTCCTGGACATATCAGTGTAAGCAGCCTGTCCAGTAAATTCAAAACAAAATCAAAGGTGCAGAGAAATGCATGTCTGGCTCCAGCTGTAGGATCATGCACAGTAGCTACTTTAGTACCTTTCAAAACTGACTAGTAGAGTAAGTTGTGTAGGTTCACAGGTCCTCCCTCTGTGTTTTCTGTTTATACTGTATACACAGTATAGAAGTTTAAAATCAAAATCAAATCAGATGGTATATAGGTTTATTTAATTTGAGGGTTGCTTCCCTTAGTAATGGCTTGATCAAAGTGCATTTTTCTTTGTATAGCATGCATAATTTCACCCTTTATCGTAAAATGTATGAATGCTTGTGCAAACTAGTAAGTGGGTTTTGCTGAGATGGTCACAATTAAAGTATATTTGTATGCCCATGGGAGTCCAAATATTTTTTGTAGCCCCAAATGTATGCTAGTGATGTGAGCTTTTTATGGTGTGGTAGACGTAGACAAGACTAGTCGTTTCTTCATTTACAACACCTTCATACAGTACTTGTATGCATAAATGACTGCAGGGCTAAAACTATACCTTGGTGGATTTGCCAATTCATGCAGAACATGCAAAGCCAACTTCCAGCTCTGTAGAACAATGCAAATAGAAGTTATGGCAATCTATGAATAGGTGTCTGTAGTATATTTTCAGGGTATAGTTGCTGTATGAATCAATTTCTTTTTCTTTCTGCTCTCTAGTGTAATTCTAAAACGACTCACCACACACAATAAGCTGAAATTTTGGTAACCCATTCTTTGGACATGCTAAATAATACTGAAGAAATTGTGTGAACTACATATGCAGGTTTTTTGGCTGAGACAGTCATAAATTATTTCATTGTGGTAGATTAATATAATAGTGTATGTATTAAATCCTAATATGGTTTATAAATGAATTGCAATTTTAATCTCGCATTGATTTATATTACAGGGCTCTAAAGGAGTGACAACATTCCCATTAGACAAATTGTGAGTACAGTTACAAAACATGCATACATACATTAAGCAAACACTTGAAAATATCCATGAGTATCACCTATGTTCCCCATTTAGGATGGGAAATCGAACACTGATTGAACCAACACAATTGTTTGAACTTTTTAAGGAAAAGGAAGAGTATAGACAGCAATGTCTGGCATTAGAACAACGGTTAAAGGATAAGGAAGAATTCATTCAGCAACTCAAAGCGTAAGCAATTTTTAGTAAAAGTTGTTGTGACCAAAATGTACATCCCACAACTGGCCCTGCAAGAGCTTTAAGAGAAATGCTATAATTATAATATGCATAATATGTGCATTTGTACTACATGCACTCTAATAAAGTATTTAGGAAGTGTACCAGCATATTTTATAACATGTGCCATAATCACAATTATATTTGCAATTTTTTTTGCATAAATTATGCAATAATTCCTTGCACAATTTTTTTATGCATCCATCTATAGAAAATTTCCAAACATTTACTATGTGGTTTACTGCCATTAGTTAATACTGTAGCTATTAGCTAGCTTTTAACTAATAAGTGGGTACAGTGGTATAGAAGAAATCACACTAAAAACACTGAGTTTTTCTGCAAAAACCAACTATGTACATGGAGCAAATGTGCTAGATCGAGATATTCTAATTGTGTAGTCACCCTATTAGAACATTCAACAAGTCCTGTAGAGAGTTTAGCTATAACCAACTGACCATGTAGAGAGTTCAGCTACAAAATCCACCCTGTAGAATTCAGCTATGTTACAAGTCACCTCATAGAGAGATCAGCTACAATCAAGTCATCATGTAGAAAGTAACAAATCATCTGTGAAAATGAAAAAAGTCACTTTGGATAGAGATCAGCTGCAATCAAGTCACCATGTGTAGAGTTCATGTAAAGAGATCTGATTCAGCTACATTGCAGTCACCCTGTAGAGAGATGCAATACACTATTATGTTTGTATATACGTACATACAAAAAAGAAATTATTTAAAAAATACACACATAACCAAATGCACATAACAAATTCTTTACCTTCTTCCTGTAGTAAAGAAATGACAAGTAAAAAAGAAGCTTCAAAGCTAGTCCTCTGGCCAGCTTTGGTACTATATAATATAATACAATTACAAAAAGAAGTGATATTACACAAAAACAGCCAAGCTGTAAAAAAAAGTGCAGCCAGGGTGAAAGCTATTTTTGGCCACCATGATTTCAAATCTTTTTGGCTTTTATTGGAGGCCTCACCATTTATCACAACTTGATTTGGATAGTTACATACTTATGAACAATTAAACCTTATTGAATGTGTTGGAAAGCTTTTCTAATGATCATGCTGAACATTGCGGGTTGTAAACATGTTTAGTGAAGAGGTGTGGTCTTAGAAATGTGCCATATGCACAAATTACCAGCCATTTTTGTATGGCAAAAGAAATGCAATGTCAACTGCAACCAACCTTTCACACAACAATGAAAGTGAACTTCGGCATGGACTAGTCAGTTGCATTTCAGTTGCTTTGGAAGGTGATTTAAATTTTGCATTCATAAACCACTTGTACAGAAACGTCACCTAAGAAGAAGTTCTTCTTTTTCGTAAAGTATGACTACAAGGTCTCTATTTCAGGTAGTGATTAATTGGTGCAGTATTACAGTGAGCAAAACTAATTGATTGTTTTGCCCTACTCAAATCCGGATTGTATTATATTAAATGATGTAATATGTGACCGGATTTGAAAAACCAGACTTCCACACACATCCAGATTTGGGACTTTAAAGGACCATAACTCAATGTATGAGTAGGCTATTACTTTCAAATTTTGACCTGTACTTGGATAATCCATAGAGAGAAAATTGTAACTAATAGCATACTGAATGGTGAAATTACAAGGGGTTAAAGTCAAAGAATTAGATGTGTGTGGAACAGCGTTGAAACTGGGTCGGGTCATCCGGGTCACATTTTCTCCGGGTCATCCGGGTCTGACCCGGTTTACAATTTATCCGGGTCTGACCCGGATTGGATCACATGAGAAACAAAATTGTTCGTTTGACGACGTGGAACTTATAAACGCTATCGCATAGCTCTTTCGTGAGCCACGCCCACTTATTGCATTACCAACATATGCTCAGCCACGCCCATTTGTTAGTAAGTGCAGTATGTAGCACGAAACTGAGGGTATCTATGGTGAGGGGTAGCTATTGTCAGTAGGTGAAGACCTTTTTTTTTGGTCTTCAACCAATATTTACTCAACACGAATCGAACGCTCAAAATGTAGACTCGTTCGCTCGCTCGAGACTAGCCGAAACATGTCTCGGCTTTAATTAATCCGGGTCACATCCGGGTCAATCCAGGTCACATCCGGGTCAAATCCAGGTCTGACCCAGATTGCTATCCGGGTCAGTGGGTCATCCGGGTCAGCAGTAATGACCCGGTTTCAACGTTGGTGTGGAAGCCTGTTTTTGTCAATACAGTCACATTATAGTGCTACACCTTATTGTTAAACACATCTATAAACTTGCATATAGGCATGCGTCTATTATGCCAGCATAATTTCGGGAATAATAGGGAATCAGAGAATATTCCGGAATAATCGGTTAAATTCTAGACGTATTCGGAAATAATTGGGAACTTTCTGGAAATGAAAAAAAAGGAAATGAGTCCAATGGACGGTGTATTGAACGATGTTCTTAACTCAGATGAACACAGCGGGTGATGAATTTGGTAATGAAATGATTGATCATGAGAGTTTTATTGATTCGGACGTAGAAATCATTAGCAGTAGTACTACTGACGGTGCTCAATTGCGAAGGTCCAGCTGTTCAAGTAGGGAACATGGGGGAGATCACGAGACAACAGAAACAATCTCAGGAGTGACCCAGCCACAAACCAATTCATTGTTGAGCATTTTGAAAGCTTCTAAGGCCTCGAGCCTCTCTAGGAAGCGAGCTCAAGCTAGGAATCCCCCTTCCGGAAAACGAAGGTGTAGAGGAACTTTTGCAAATGAGCCTAAAGGTATTGACCCTGCACAGCGAGTTAAAAAATATAGAAATGAACCCTTCTCAGTTGCTAATAAGAAATTGTTTTGTAGAGAGAAGAACTGAGAAGAAATGAGTGTTGAGAAAAGTATGACACTTACCCTAACTCTAACCCCCTAACCCTAGAGAAGAACTGAGTGTTAAGAAAAGTATTGCGGAGAATCATGTGAAATCGTCCAAGCATGCTAAAGGAAAGGAAAGGATGAGTAATTTATTAAAAAAGGAAGCACGAGAAAGAGATCTAGCAGAAACGCTCCAGAAATCCAATGATGATGTTCACCTTCGTGGAGAAACATTACCACAAACACAGCAAGTTTTTCGTGTGAAAGTGCTAAAATCATTTTTGCAAGCAGGTATACCTTTGAATAAAATTGGCCCTCTTGGGGATTTATTAGAGGAAGGTGGCTACCGCCTCTGTGACAGAAGGTTTCTGTATGACTTAATTCCCTTTGTTGTAAAAGAAGAAGAGATGCAAATTAAAGACGAAATCAAAAACAAGCATGTTGGTGTCATATTTGATGGGACAACTCATACTTGTGAGGCACTTGCAATCATTTTGAGGTTCATTAGTGACTCATTTACTATAGAGCAAAAGCTGGTTAGAATTCAGCTACTTGCCAAAAGCCTGACTGGAGAGGAAATTACTCGGGAATTGACCAGTGTGCTATCAACTTCTTTAGGAATTACTTCACAGTTTGTTGTAGCTACGATGAGAGATCGTGTCTCTTGTGAACAACGTTGCCATACGCACAATGAAAATAATATACCAGAATTCTCTGGACATTGGATGTTTTTCACACACTCTGGACCTAGTGGGTGATCACTTTAAACTTCCAAATCTTACTGAATTTGTTAGTGCATGGTTGACACTGTTTTCACATAGCACTAAAACAAAGTTTTTGTGGAAAGAGCAAACTGGCAAAGCTATGGCAACGTACAGCCATACTACAGTAGATGGTGGAGTAAGTGGGAGGTCATGCAACAGCTATTGCTACAATTCGAAGACATAAAACCATTTCTGATCAAAAACAGTGACATTGGTCCACACACCAGGCCTAGGCTACTTTCATTTTTTGAAGATCCGCAAAAATTACACCATCTGAAAATTGAATTAGCTGCTGTTGTTGATTGGGGAGAGCCTTTTGTAAAGGCTACATATAACCTGGAGGGTGATGGGTCTTTAGCATTTACTTGTTACGAAGCTATTCAAGAGGTGATTACATCAATTCAAGTGGAGAATATTCCAAACATACAAGCTGTGGCAAGAGATATTTCACCAAGCCTTACAACCCAAAAAAGGCTCATAGCACATGCCAAGCAGTGCATTCAGCCAGGTTTAGAATATTTTAATCTACAGCTTAACACTAGCTTGAAAATTCCCTTAATGGCTTTTAAAGCTTCTCGGTTGACAAATCCAACAATGATAAAGAATCTTAACCCTGATGCTTCATCAGTAGATCTTTTAAAATCCTTTCCATTTCTTTCTGCTGAAGAAATATGTAACTTGAAGGCTGAGCTTCTGGCTTATCTTGCTAAGGCTGAGGATCTCGATGACACAGTTGACAAACTGTCATGGTGGAAAATTCAGGAAACAAGTCTGCCAAACTGGTGTGCTGTAGTCAAAAGAAGTTTACTTGTACAGCCATCCTCAGCAGTTGTCGAATGAGTCTTTTCCCTACTAAACTCTGGATTTGGAGACCAATAGGAACAGTCACTTCAAAATTATATTCAAGCATCTGTAATGTTAAGATACAACAATCATTAGACAGGATATTGACTACATTTTTGTGCATTACTGTAATTATAAGTACTATACACTTGTGGTAAAATTAAATCTGTAGTATATTATGACTTCATACTCTAATTTACGCAATGAACTCTTTATCAATAGTGTGTAAGTTGTAAGCATAACGTTGGGAATAATAGGGTGCTGTGAGAATAATTTTGGAATAATAGGTGGGAAAAAAAAGAAGTGCCAGAAAGAATAATGGGAAAATTTTGGAGCATAATAGACTTAAGCCTACTTGTATACCACAGGATCGTAAGCTATGCACTGTGGTGTATAACTGTTATCAGTGGCGGATCTAGGATTTTTAAAAGGGGGTTTCTGAATGTTGGTATAGCTGAATAAGGCATCTGATGACATCTCTCGGGAAATTTGTGAGACTTTAGAAGTTCTGAAATCGGATTTTAGGCTATTTTTAGTTACAAATTGCAATAAATCGAATGCTTTAAATAAATACTATAGCTAACTATAGGGCAAAGATGGTGACTACAAGCTGTAGCTTTGATTGCTCTATTAGAGTAGTTACTTGACTGCTCTATTAGAGTATCTCGATCGTTTTTAATGCAGTGAGAGATGAAAAGTGAAGTGTTGCTGAGGGTTTAATAGCTATAAATGGTGTCAGTTAAGTGCAACTGCATGCATGCTACTGAAATACAGTGGTATTTAGTTGTTTGCTATGACAAATTGTCAATACAACAATGTTTATATATTTAGACTGCCACTGAGCTAAATTTAAAAGGGGGTTTCTGTCGAAACCCCAGAAACCCCTCTAGATCCGCCACTGGTTATACCATGCTTGGTGGCTACACTTATCATATTTGGTATACACATCCTGCAAAATCCTTAACTAAAACAGTAAACAAGTGTCTAATAACAAGCACTAAGCCAACCAACTATTATTCCTAGCTGGATTGCTGAGTGGATTTTTGATGAACTCTTGTCTCTTTTGTGAATAAGTTTAGTAATCACAAGTAATTGGGCATGACATTGCTAAAGACACTGAATAATTCTACAGATTTCAGTCACTAAGAGGCACTGTTTCATACTATCTCTAATTGCTTCATCTATTGCATGCACTCTTCCGTCATGTGAATATTTATAACATATCCCTCTTATAAGAGTTAAAGCACTGCTGTAACATAAAAGAGTGATTGAAAGACAAATATAGCATGAGGAGAAGCCAAGTCCTATATTTCATCTCAAGACCATTCTTTGAGTACTATAATTTACATATAGCATGAGCCTATAACTGGTATAGAGAACTGTCAACTTGAGGTATACACAAGACACACGAAACAAGTAGAAACTTACAGAGTAGTCTTATCATCAGTAGAATAGGCATTATACGTGTGTTATGCTTGTGCTTCACCTGCATTACACTAGGATGAGCAAGAGGATGAATCTTCTCAACAACTAAAGTTTTCGATTGTAGTACATATTTAATAAGTATATTTCCATGATATTCCTACAACTCGTCCGTTTATGTGAACAAAACAAAGTAAGAAAGTTCACTGCTGCTGCCCACAAGCAACCATCATTTAAATCTTCCAAGTATGTCTGTAAATTAAATCAAGTCGTTCTGTACTAACTGGTTGGGTTGATTCATTAGCCAACATGGCATTTTGGTTGATTGATTTTACTGGCTGCAAATAGGCATGGCAGTTCTATATCTACCTGGTATAGAGCTGTGGGTCTATGAAAGTGTTCTATAACAGCCCAATATAGAACAGTTTTGTTCTGTATGGCTTTTGTAGAACCGTCTTTTTGTTTTGATCCTCCCATGCAAAGTTTTTATATCAAGCTAAAAATAATAGGTATGGATTTACATGTAAGAATAAGGATATTTGAAAGTTGTCCATAATTCATTCCCTTAGCAACCAGTAATTAGTATACGTATATTATTAATATTGATGTATATGTATAGTCTTGTACCCAGCCAGGCTCGCACTAATGCGCAAACACCGTCTGGTGATGATGCTTGAGTTTCTTGGGCCCGGAAGTATGATCCAACCAAAATATTGGCTGGCCAATCAGAATCAAGGAATTGCATAATCATTTAAAAACAGTGATAGATCGACCATTCGTAAATGGCTAGGAATAAAGTAAACTCAGAATAGGGCATTTGCTAGATGTGATCTCTTACTGTTTTAGTAAAGGGTAGCATTTCATTTCTGGTGAAACGTCAAGTCACAATTCATAAGGTTAGATCGGAAAATACAACTTGACAGCAAACATCTTGAACAACCTAGGTGAGTAAATGGCTGTAAATCGTCTACTTTTTCATATACTTCCAATACATTCATGCAATTATGCAACTCATCAATTCTGATTGGCCAGCCAATATTCTGGCTGGATCGCACTTCTGGACCCAAGAAATTTGGGGTTGTTAGCAGACATTGTTTGTGTATTAGCACGAGCCCGGATGGGCACAAGACTAGTATATGTACACATATAATAACATGGCATATTCATTAATTAGTATACATGATCAAAACTATAATAAAGAGAGTGCAGGAATGCAAAAAATTCATGATCATGTTGGACAGCTTTTAAACATTGCACAAATCATGGTAAGCTACATATATAAATGCTTTTGTTGACATGGTGTTGTGTATGGAATAGCTACGCATGAATGCACCAAGTAATATTTTCAAGAAATCCTAATATGCCCAATGAATTTTGATGAATCCAGTTAAAATCAAATACTATTGTTATTGTTATTGTAGTTATTAAAGCTTTACAGTGACCAGCACTGTAAAGCTTTAATAACATGGATTAAGGACTTATCAGTTAAATCAAGACTCACGGTAGTGAGTTGCGTGGCCAGTAAAGCAGAAACGCACACCACAGACAATAAATTATGTGACCACTACACGTGATGATTTTACAGGAACAAATGTTGTCAAATTCAGCCTTCCTGTAACTCAACCGTCACCTATGTTATCCCTCTGAAACTCTAGAGTTGATGTCCTTCATCCATGTTAACTGATAGGTGCTTGGGGTATGTATATAGGTTAACAATGACTGTTTGAAGATTGCCTACAACAATAGCTGCACTGTTTAATGCAGGTGTGAAACAAAAATTAAATTAAATATATGTAATGCATGGGGTCAAGCTTTATCACTATGTAGCAATCCTCAACCAAGTGTCTTAGTGGAGGATTGTCCCTACAAGTTCCTATACATAGGGATCTACTGTACAGCATAATTTTGGGAGTAATAAAGAATAAGGAATAATAAATTCATGAATTTTATCTGTATTATAGTGAAAAAGTTCTAAAACATTAAAAGGTCAACATTTCTGAAGTAAATACCAGAGTTTGAAGATGCAACATGCTTGGTGGCGGATCCAGGGGGAGAACATGCCCACACCCCCCCCTTCAAAAAGGGTTCACACTAATTTCAAAACGCATCATGCCCATGGGTGCCCCCATGCATATATATTGATATATTATACCACAATTGGTTTCACAAGGTTTCACATGCCCTCTACTATCTAAAGAATGATTTCTTACAATCAGTAGTCCAAAGTTAGGGTTAGGGTTTGGGTTCAGTATAAATCCAGTCAGGGGTAGGGTTTGGGTTCAGCCGTATTCTTTAATATACACTAGATCACTATTTTTATATTATCTTGCATTTAAGTACGTCTAAAATTCAGGGTTCTGGCAGCTGGCAGTGGTGGTACGGTTGTTATGGCTCTGATTTGTTATGAAACGTCCTGGGATTGAGCTCAGAATTTTCACATTTTATTTTTAGTTTTTTACAAGTTTTGAGTTAAAGTCACAAAAGGCATCAAGCGTTATGAAATTAGTGCTACCCTTCAAAAAGACAAGATCGAGATACTCTAATAAAGCAGTCACAGTGTTCACGAGGCAGTGTAGCTTACTTATGAAGCTATAAATAAGGATTTTATTTTACATACGTGATATATTATATATTTGGTAAAGGATAGCTATTATTGCTGTGACCTTTTTTTTTTTGCTCTTCAACTTTTCAGCAATGTGTGCCCCCGTCTTTCCAAACTCTGGACCCGCCCCTAATGCTGTTATCATTCTTTTCTCTGGTTGAGGTCAGGCAGAAATGGAGATAAAAGAACCTTCAGCACAAGCTACATGGCAAGTCATTTGACAGCCTGACTTTGCCACAGTTGCTGTAGCTTATTTTATAGCAGATGTAATTTCAGAAATGTAGCTGTTTTCACAGTGGAGTCCTAGTTATGAAAAGTTCTGATGTTTACGTAATTGAATTCTTTGGGTCATATGATGAACAATGTTGGTAGAGGTATTTATTGAATTTATTGGTATATTCCCACATTTACAACTATCTATGTAAGAATTGAAAATGGTGCCGACTCAAAGTTTACATGTATGTGCCGTACAGCAGGATAAATGTGTGAGGTCCAATTTTTATGAATTTACAAATCAAAGTTTAGCATGCAAAAGTTTCTGCTGGTATTCAATGGTGAATCCAGGGTGGGGCATTTGGGGCACACACCCCCCGGCATCTCCCCCCCTCACCTCAGCTGTGGAGGAGCCAGCTATACTTCTGATTAAAATACTAAACTTTATATCAGGCCAAGATCAGTTTATAAAACTCATGAAAATGTGCAGCATTTATTACAAATTTGCCTGAAACTAAAGCAAACCAAAGTCAAGCTAGCTGTGAATTAGCCTTTGTGCGTACTAAGCGCTAAGCGCCTCTAAAAATAGTTATTGTGTTGCTATTGTTCAAGCCTTGTAAACAGTTTTGAAACTTCATAAACATTTGTAAAGGCCAAAATGGCATAATCAACAGTGATACACTACTAAGGGGAGATTATTTGCTGCTTCAAAAATGCAGGAAAACCTGGTTCTCCCCAACCACCTACAACTTAGCCTGTTTGTGCCCCTCCCTTTGCCAGCTCCTGGATCCACCCCTGGTATTCATATATTTTGAGTGAGTAGAAGTTTGCCTTGATCTTATATATTCTTGAAGCTTTGTAATGTTGCCATAGTATCATCCAAAGAGATGTGCAGAATTACGGAGATTAAGATGCTCTTGTAATGAGCAAACAAACACCTAATGAGAGGGGTAATTGTAATGAGTATCGTACGTAGTGTGCGGGATTATGATAAGACTGTTCTCAAACTCACAACCTGGTGAGTGATTACATCCTGGCAGTGCTGTAACCGATGGAAACTTTCCACCACTAAAATGCATTGAACTTCATGAAGTGAAATGAGCAACTTTCATATATTTTTCTAAGCATATTCTTGAAAGATTACCTACGTATGTATATGACTACATATATTCAGTATATTAGTTATTCACCTAGTTATTCACATAAATTAATGCAGGTCACTGTGTAATGTGATCACCTGGCCACTGTAAGAACAATATAACAATATTATAGTGTTGTTTGTTTACAATAAAGTAACCTGACTATGTGCATCAATTGGCCCAGAGGTGACCAGAATAGCCAGGATTTACATACATAAGTTAGTGGAAATGTGTATATTTATATAAGTATTAAATTTGTGTAGCACACTCCACCACATGGAAGCAGCTCTACTCATGCTACTAGTAATGTGCAGTTACAAAATGCAGAAGCTATAGGTAATCATGTAGTAATATTCCTGTTTGCTGCATTCTTTGTTATATATAACAACTAATGCAGTTGAAATGACCTTGAATTGAATTTTTATAATAGTGTTTCGCCTTTTGCATTTAAACAAGTGTATGTTCTATTAGAGTATCACAATATTCCAACATATCACATATGTTATAGCAAGTATTTCTTAATACCTCAAAATTTTAAAGAGTGTAAGCAATTTAAATATTTAGATTACATGTGCTTTTTAGAAAGCACACGTAATCTAATTTAAATATTAAGATTACAAGTGCTTTTTAGAAAGCACACGTAATCTAAATATTTAAATTGTTTGCAAATTAGATCAAGACTCACGGTAGCGAGGTGCACGGCCAAGAAACTACGAATCACATGCCCAATTAAAAGACGTGCGGCTACTACTGTGAGTTATTTACATGTAGAGACAGTTTTGCAATATTAGCCCTTGATTATGCAACATCTCTCAATGGATTTGTATTGCGGTACGTGTAAAAAAAATCTTTAGGAGTTGTCATTGTCTTGTGACCTCGCTATAATATAAAAATAGGTGTATTTACACATATTTCACTTTATTTCTCTACCTTATGTTACACTTACCGTCACGTTATACCAGTCAACATAGCCGTGTTTGTACAGTCCATCTAGCACTGACATTATTTAATTTTGGTTTGTCCATACGCGTGTTTTCTTCAATCAAACCTCTAATCCCTACAATAACTTTTAAAGACACGATGTGGACACAATCCCTAATGTCTGATAAACAAGTTGTGAAAATGTGCAGAACCGTAAGTTCCCTAGGGAAGGCTTTTTAAGCAGAAATCTTTTAAACTCCATTTAGTTCCACGCCTCATGCGAGCGTTGATAATTGGCAGATGTCTTAGAGGTGTTTTTCAAGCATAATTCTTGTGCCACACCACACATGGTGTGTTAAACTTGCTTAACCTTTGTGACTTATCAACTTGCTTGTCAAGCTTCTGGTAGAGCTCAAACCAGCTTGTTAGCTACATAGCATTACCCACCCTAACCACTCCCGTTGTGGCTTTCATCATGCATGTCACTTAATGTACATGTTACATAACAAAATACTGTTACATCACATTAATTGTTTGTAATATTAACAATAAAATTCTGACTATAAAATGCGATAGTGATGTAACCTATGAATTAGTTTATTTCCATCACAACTGTATGCCTCATCCTGGAAAATCAATAGATCATAAACAATAATGCTAAGATCTTACCAGGCAGGATGAATCTCATTGTTGATCTTGATATTACTTTGGTCCCACCACAACAGTATAATCCGGAAACATCTGAGATCACAAATGATAACAGAGTCACGGTTATCTGGTATTTGATCTGTACACCTTGTCAACAATCCTGCTTCGAGATAATACTGGTTTTTTGAGCTACTAGAAGTTTCACCTGATGGGTCTCGGTGAATTGGCACTGCTTACACATACATCTAAAATACCTATTGCATCAACATGGTGAATCAGTGTGTGTTGATGTTGATCTAATCACTTTTGTTAACCTCCAGCACCAAACAAACTTGCTTGATACCTGATGATACAAGAGACCAGTTCCCTAACAAGCAGGCACTGAAGTAAAAAGAGAATGTGCAGAAAATTAACATGCCAGGCTGGTGGATCCTCATGGCTTAACTACAGAGTGACAAGCAGGCATCAAATGCAATGCACCTACAATCTGAGTACAATGGAACCTGAGTACAGTACAAGAAATTACTTAAGGATGCAGCAAGAGTGAATATAGAACACAGCTGAATGATAAAGGTTCAATGTTTAAAATTTGAATTAGTTGTATATGAATATTCATTCTTGGCCACTTCAGATATCAGCTGTTTCAGTTGCCAGTTAGTTTTACTTTCATGTATAATTGTACATGCATGCACCTGCTTTACAACCAAGATGTTGTTGCATGGATTAAAACTTTAGTAATTGTAGTTAGTTGTATTCTTGGCCGCTCCAGATATAAGCTCTTTAAGTTACCAGTTACTTTTCTGAGCTGTTTTTTTTTACATTGGGTTCCAGGTACTGGTAGTTTCTTGGACGCGCCTTTTTACAGCGAAGGTGTTTTTGGGGTGGACATTATTAGTAATAAGGATCACCAAGGTTTGAGAAAGCAGCGTTGAACAACCTGAAACAGTTCTAATGAATTCTAAGAAACTTCAAATTTTAACAATATTCTGAAATATGTTTACAGTTGCCCTTCACTTCAACTACATACATACAGTAGAACCAAGTCATAGAGCAAAATTCATTCATTTATCTGTGAATTGATGCATTTGTTCTAGAGGCAGGGAGAAGTAATAAGACAAATATAAATTCATGATGTATAAATGCTTTGTACCTCCATATGAAATAGTATATCATGGCTGCAAAAGATTTGCTGGTATATACAGACCCAAGGGCTAAGGGCAGTGGCGATTCTAGACCTGACCTACAGGGGGGGCCCAGTAGGGAACAACATAACTATTGTTGTTTGGCTATAGTATAAAGTAGAATTTTCAGGGGGGTCTGGGGGTGCAACCCCCAAAAGCTGCAGGATTTTTGCAATTTAAAGGCTTAAAAACAGCCTAAAATTTGTTCTAAAAACATGAAAAATGCTAAAAATAGCAATGCCAACCTATACAGCAACTTTTCCCCAAGATTTTTAAAAAGTTATTTTTTAACAGGGGGGGCCTTGGCCCCCCCCTGGCCCCCCCTTAGAATCGCCTATGGCTAAGGGTATTAACACATACTCACCCCATTTGTTTAATTGTACGCTAGTATCTGATGATCAATTGTGGTATCAATATATAGTGTGAATAACTCTCAGAATGATACTCATATGTTATTATGCTTCATTACAAAACCTATTATTGTGACATTGTGTTGTTGTTTTTTACCTACACTAAGCTTTCAAAACACGTAGCTTGGCTATTGAGAGAAGTAAGTTGCTAGATTAAGTACAGTACTTAGGGCTTTACTAATCAATTTCATTATATAGATGTAGTAGTCTTACTTGTTGTTCTGTTGTTCCATGGTCTGCTCAATAGCTGACACATGATGAGTATAAATACACATCCATGCATCATCCAAATGATTGTTTTAGTGGTCATTTGTCATAGAATGAGGCTCAGTGTTCAGTGTAATTGCAAAGCATTAAACTAGTCAAAGCTTTGCAATTACACTCTAAAGCCATGAACAAACCATGTTTCCTTGATAATATTTAGAAGTTAAGTTCTGAATATATAGCGCCTTAGAACATCCAAGATACTGTGGTATATATATGTACCAGAAAATGCCATATGGAGCCTTCAGCCTTAATTTAGAACTCAATCCATAACCCACTATAACCCACTCCCCATACCCCACTCAAAGTGAATGAAATACATGCAGAAACATCTGGGCAACTGTCCAAATTAAGATGTCCATGTCTTGTTCCAGCTGGCCAGTGATATTTCAAGGTGCCAATGGATGGCAAACATTTCTAGAAATCCACTGAAAGAGCAAATCATTGGCATGGCTGTGGTGTAAATGTGTAGTGCATTGGTGTGGCCATCCATTCATGATGTCACCCGCCAAAAATATGGTCACATATCAAGCTTTTTGGGGCCAAAATCTGTATCATGAAATGGCCTCATATTATTATGAGGAATGACTCAAAACAATATGTCTACCGAGACCCTTTCCCCCTACTAATGAAAGTCATGTGAAGCTATGTGCATTATGTAATAACCTTATAATTAGCTATCTAGCCTCATGAATAAGACGGTCCAAAAAAGATATTATGGCATACTTCATGATCTAGATAAGTATTCATATCCTGTAGGCGCTTCTGCAATGTGCTACACATCGGTTTATTGAAGTAATAAATAATGAGGACTAATTATGAAGTTTTTATTTATGTGGTCATGAGGTATGAAGACCTACTTGACATGCCTACAATAATGAAGGGGTCTTATTATAGAAGTGGTCTTTGTAAAAGAGGTAAATATTTGTAAAATTTGAAATATATATAAGTTATCACTATTTCTAGTTTCAGTTTTCAATTTCAGTTTTCAATATTCTCTGTGTCCAATCTTCCTGAATTTATTAGATATTTGGACTGTATATCTCATACTAAAGAACCATCCACATGAAATTCTCTTGTCCTTGCTTCTGGTTGGTGAGACTTGAGCCTTGAGTCACAATTGATACAAACAATGTTAGCAAGAACCTAGTAAGTGACATTTGCTTTAAGATGAGATCAGCTGTGAATTGAGGCCCATTATCAAATGTTAAAACTCTTAGAAAACCTGTGATTCAAGGCTCAAGTGGTAGGTTACAAACAAGTATGAGGAAAAATTAAAGAATTTTGAATTTTAAGTCTGGTTAGGGATCATAGAATAAAAGGTATGGAAACAAGGGAGGTCGCCTACACCTGCAGATATACTAGTGGACATTTAATCCCTAGCTACCTATCATGGCCGAATTAGGAATTAAATGTCTACTAGTATATCTGCAGGTGTAGGTGACCCCCTACTATTTAATTCTATGATCCCTTATTGAACTTAAAATTCTTAACTTTTCCTTATACTTCTTGGCTTACTTTTGTGGTAACATTGAACCCAGACATACCACATCAAAAGAAACCAAGGTAATGTTTTGACTAAATGTGCACGCCAAACATTATTCACTGACTCAAAAGTAAAGTGGCCATTACGCTTCACTTTCACTATGTTCAGCCCATTACACTACGCTACAAATGAGGAGAAGTGCCTCTGCCATTCACCACAAAAGATGATTCACGTGTCCCCAACTATCAATTACTGTCAACCAGACACCGAAACTGATTGTTCTATTACAATAGTGACTGTTCTATTACACTACAAAAGATGTGCTTAATAAATTATTGTTTTTAAAGTAATTTTGCACAGAGTTTCAAAGGGACTTTTCAGTTAGCTGAACTGCAGGTGGTCCCAAGGTGTTCAGATCACTGAGGTTCCACTGTAGTTTGCACCTTCACACTGTGATGAAGTATTTCAAAATCATCACCTAGACAAGGCCTAAAAACATGACTACATATCAATTATTTCTTCCAACATATTCAGCATGCAGTTCCTTCAGTAGCTTGGTTCTTAACTGCTTTGTTGCAATCACATGCTAACCTTAGAGAATACATTTATCTTCAATGCCAGTTCACCCTGATTTGCACTGCTATCTTCAACAGAACAGAATTCTTACTGGTTTCAATTTGGCTGTGATGTACTTCTCATTTCCTTCTTGACAACATGTATGAAATTGTTTGATGCTGTGGTTGAGAGAAGCAGTCTGAGTGTGTAATGATTAGAGTGTACTCTTTCTTGTAAACATAATCACTTAGATGAGAGCCAATACAAATACTCATGACTGGTATTGTGGTTGTACTACTTCCTCATGCCCAGACACTTTATATGCGCATGTGGGTCAGTGGTCAGTTACCAATGTGAACAGTCTACTGTAAAAGTACTAGTTAATCTTTTTCACTGTATAATGATATCCATTTGATAATTTCTGCTTATTTTGATAATGATGTGCCTCCCAACCATTGACATGGAGAGGCATCATGGGTTTTGTAATAGCACTGTAGCTTGACTCACAGATGCCTTAGCCTTGCTATGAGCTTGGTGGCAAGCCGTGTTTTATATAAAATATTTATATCGACATATTATAAGCATTTGTAGCTATCTCCAAATTGTAGTATTTTACACCTATTTTCCAAATTTCCTGGGGGGGGGGGGAGGGGGGGGGGTCAATTCCAGCATGTTTTGTATGCTGGGAGTTGTCAGTGTTTCGCACACTTTCACATGAGAGATCAGTACCTTTGGTTAGCCCCCCCTCCCCCTTTGTAAATCCTAAATCCGCCGCTGGGATGTATACCAATTGGATTTGCTGCACACCTGAAAAAGATTTTGTTGTAGAAAGGTTTTTTTAATGGCTTTGCTACAAATGCATATTTCTTCCAAGTAAAATGTTTGTCTATCACTACTTCCAGGTAATTAGCTGATTTATTAGCCTGTATTTGCTGACTATGGATTCCACTTATATCAGACAGACAGATGCTGCAGCTAGAATCCATAGAGTGTTATTATGAACCTATGAATGCAATACAAGTACAAAATTAACCATAATCTTACTATCTAGTGTGTTTCTTCTATGGTAGAATCACCTAGGAGTGAGCAATTCTCTGAAGCTCACAGAAATCCTACAGCTGCAGCAACCCAAGATCGTGGGGAATCTCGCCCACCCAGAAGAAATGAAACTTCCAAGTTTGACTGTGCACTAAGCTGACATACATAGTAATAGGTTAAATTATTGCACATGCATGCATTGCACTACTAGTACTTGACATTATTTAAATAATCTTGCACATATTGCAGAAAATATTATTGTGTATAAAAATTATTTTAATATGCGTAATAGACATTGCTGAAAAGTCAAATGTGTCAACACGTTGATACTGCTTTAAGACTTCAATGGAGCATGTCAAATGCTTTACAGCTTAACACTTGAAATTGTGTCACAATTGTCATACATCTTTTTCAAACTCAATGGATATCCATTGATAGAGTCACACTTTAATCCCATGATTGATGTTTGTGGGTATCTTCGTATAAAACTAATAGGGATGAATGTGCACACAGGTTTGTCTTATTTATTATCGATACTGTGCAGACCTCCATTAGGGAGTAGTATAAAGCACAGATGCACACAAGAAAACATACATAAGCACAAAGCATACAACATTTTATTCTATAGCTGGGCTAATACAAAAATAGTCTACAATCCTTTTCTTAAAGTCATCTATATTGCTTGCTTCAATTGCGGTAGCTGGGAGGTTGTTCCATATTTTAATAGTGGCAGGAAAAACTGAGTGAGAATAAACGTTTGATGAGCTGACACCTGTCTGAATCTTTGAGAGCACCATTTTGTACATGTAGTCATGTTACCCATTAGGTGAGCACACTACCAAGTGATACTATCATGGAGTCACCTTATATATGTGCTTGTGCCTTCAGACCTGCAGCCCTCTTGCTTGAGCTTATATATATCAGGGGCGGATCCAAAGTCTGGAAAGAGGGGGGGCACCTTGCTGAAAAAAAGTTGAAGAGCAAAAAAAAAAAAAAAAAAAGGTCACAATAATAGCTAGTTATCCTTTACCAAATATATTATATTACGTATGTTATGTAAAATAAAATCCTATTTATAGCTTCCTAAGTAAGCTACACTTCCCCATGAACACTGTGACTGCTTTATTAGAGTGATTGGTGATTGACTGCTCTATTAGAGTATCTCGATCTTATATACATTTTTTAAGGGAGGGGGGGGGGGGGGCACGTGCCCCCTGTGCCCCCCCCTGGATCCGCCACTGTATATATAGTATATATCAGCAAATCACTCATGGCATGCATGGTATATATAACTATTACATATTAGACTGTACTGGAGTCTGTGGTATCTTTGCTTTTTAGACCCCAGGAAAAAAACAGTACATTCACCTTCACTGTGTAGCAAACATCATAGTGTTCACACTGATTAATGGTAGATGATTATACTAAAGAGTAAGACTTTCCATGTAAAGGCTTGGCACATAATGACTCCAGCAGTTTCTTCCACTAATGCAGCAACTTTCAACGTGCATCATATCTATCATTTTTCTTTTTATTATCTTTTTTTAAACCTGAAATGCTTATACATACCTACATACGTTCATTATTTAAGGTGAAAGATTATTAACAATGTAGACAAGCAAAAACACAACTTGACATGTCATACAGAGCCAATGTAGAAACAAGCCTTAAACAACTAAGACATACGTGGGGGAAATAGTGATATTTATATCTAATCAAAAACAGCCAAGCTGTAAAAAAAGGTGCGGCCCCCAAAAAGGCCATGGTGAAAAAAGATGTGAAATCCAAGGTGGCGGCCAAGAAATGGCTGTGATGGTAGATTAATGGTAAAAATTTTAATAACGACAATTCAGATGAATTTTGTACCACTTAATTCACCTGAATTGTCGTTATTAAAATTTTTACCATTAACCTACCATCACAGCCATTTCTTGGCCGCCACTTTGGATTTCACATCTTTTTTCACCATGGCCTTTTTGAGGGCTGCACCTTTTTTTACAGCTTGGATGTTTTTGATTAGATATCACTTCTTTTTGTATTTGTATACTGCAAAGCCGGCCTATGGCTGGCTTTGGGGCTTTTTTAACCCATGTGTTTTTATTTACCACAGGAAGAAGAAAAGAACTTACAGAAGATTTTTAATACTTCAATTATTTTTGATTTTATTATATAGTAATTATACAAATTATATACATATCAAGACACACGGTAGTGTGTCGTGCGGCCCAAGAAGCCGGCGCGTAACACCCGTTAGTATATTGACAAGAAGAAAGAAAACGCAATTTTCGCACCTCCGTAGCTCTGTGCTGCCTTGATGAAACAGGACGATTTTTGCTGTGGACACTCCCTCTAACTTCAGCACTCCACATTCCAAATTTGAGCGAAATCGCTTCAAGCGTTCCCGAGATATGCGACTTCAAAAGTTGGCTTAGATTCTTCGTTTTTCTTCTTATTTTCTTCCTCTTTTCGCACACTTACAAAACCTGCTATAAAACGTGAACGCCATATCCTATCGCCTTGAAATTTGGCACACAGAAGGGGGGTATAAAGGCACATCTCTGTACCAACTTTGGCTGGAATACGATAAACAGGCAAAGAGTTATGAGCGATTATTCACGAACAATAACACCAATATGTTGTCACGCCTACAGGGTAAACCGCGTATGGGAAGAAGCTGAAAATCGGTGGGTGAATAGGTTAACTATTGAACCTCAAATCTTTTGTAGTTTGAAAGAAATCGAGCTAAAAACCAGGAAGATACAACGAAAAAACCAACAATGTGTAACAATTATGCAATCGAGATTAGCTAATAAAAACGTAGTGGCTATTTGTCCGGTTCCGGACGCCAATTTCACTAGGCTATTCGTCCGGTTCGGATCGCGTGGTCCTGTTCGTCCGGTACTATTCGTCCGACAGTGTCACCCATAACTCGAGTATCAAACACACTAGTTGTATGAAGGTAAGTTTTGGGGTGAGTCATATCAAAACTTGTGTAAGATATTCCGGATTTCCGAATGGGTTACGCCCGTTTCGTATAAAATACGTGCGAAATACGCAGTGGTTATTCGTCCGGCAGCCGGACACCACCTGTCTGCGCTATTCGTCCGGCACTTCCTGTTTGCACACGTGAGGGCTCACGTTGCGTTCAGGTTGAGGCGCACTATTAAAACAGAAGAGTCTTGGTTGGTTCTTGGACGAACTATGGCCGTATCCTTCGAAGTTGGTGACACCTTCTCGTCCTATAAAGATTTGAAGAATCGTGTTGAAGAGTTTGAAAAAATTAATTTCGTTCAGCTTGCCCACAGGGATTCCGGGACATTGGCAGCTGCAGCTAAGAGGGCGCCTAAGGTAGTGGAGAAAGCAAATAAAGAGCTTGTGTATTACAGCATCGTGTTAACTTGTGTGCTTGGGGGAAAGAAGCACAAATGTGAAGGATCCGGTGTTAGACCAACACAAAAGTGAGTCCATGATCAGTGTCTGTAGTGTCAGTTATACAGAGCTCTCAACTGGTGGAAATCATTTTGAGTGAGAACATAAGTGAAAATGAGTGAGATTGGTATTAAAATGAGTGAGATTATGTAGAGGGCAGGAGACTCACCTGCATTGTGTGAATCACACTCCTAAATGCAAAGGATTTTGCCTCTAGAGGGTCTGGGGTATGTGAAAAGTTTGCAACTCAAGACATTCTTAGGTGCAATTTTGATCGATAGTTCATGATTTTTGGACAAAAGATCAAACAGATTTTAACCACATACAGTAAGGGATTATATTGCATAATGTATATATACAGTAGCTACGTATTATATAATTCACTGTTTGCTGCTGTGTGCCCTGTTATATTCTGATGTTACTTTCTTCGAGGATTTAAGCCACACCACTTCTGCAGGACTACATTTATGACAAGGCTTTGTTTTGATTATAACAGATAATGACCTTAATGCAAACAGTAACTATACAGCATGGAAATGACTTAGTATATAATAATTGCATGTTTAAAAATAATGTGAAGTCAGTTAATTAGCTAGCTATAAGGTGTGCAATGAGTTCAATAATGGCTTCTGTTTACATGGCTTCTGTTGATCGTTGGTGGCTGAGCAACCCTAACATGTGTGAATATAACCATAACAACCCTATGATATACCTGTCCTTACGAGTGATCACGTGATGCTAAGAAACGGCTGCTTTAGTTCGAGATTCATGCTTTGAGTCATAGAAATTAATTTGTGAGTTTAGAGGTGTTGTGAGTGAGAGTGAGATTTTGTTTCAGTGCGTGAGAGTTGAGAGCTCTGGTTATACTCTGACCGAGTTTTTGTGTCTTGTGCATTGGCCAGAGGGAGGGTACATGACCAAATTTAATTGTGAAAATAGCCAATGGCTGACGGGTTGCTGTATTTGGTGGATCAACGGATCACGTGATGAACATATTATTCTACTACTCATTGGATTATTGTGTAATACTCTTGATATAGTAATTATTTTACTAATAATGACAAATGCTGCACCTTCATCGCTAAAAAGTCCACGCACCGTTTCAGATTTATGGATTTAGCTAGCTACGTAATCACAGATTAGCTAGCTACGTAATCACAGATTAGATCCACTACCTAGCTTTAAACACAAGTGTTTTTTTATCATTATTTTTAGTCAAGAGGATGAGACTAGGTACAGCCAGCCCATACCACAGCTGTAATCCTACAATCATTCTATAATTTACCTTCTTTAGGCTGTATTCTCATGGAAGGAGAGTGTGCCATGGCCCAGACCGCTGAAGTGAGTCAATTCACCAGCTTTCCTGTTAAGAATATTTGCTTCTATAAAGATTGTCAACAGTGCTAGCTTGCCAAGTTAACTTAGGGTCATTCCATGTCAAATCAACAAGGAATTTAGGATCACCTCTCGGATTTTGACGAAACTTGACGTGTTTGTAGTACCTGTGGTGCTTATCACTGATGCAAATTTATAGCTCCATACATTCTATAGTTTCTGATTTGTGACCACAAATATTTTGAATATTTCATGAATATTTGGTTCATCTCTAGTTATAAAATTGAATGCAACTTTGTTCTGTGTAAATATTTTTAAACACAATTTTCACTGATGGAAGACTGTTGATTGACCTTTCCAGTGATCCCTAAATTATGGGATATCTACTTAATTATGGTTCAAAAGTACTTCATTGAAAATTGTAATCCTTTATATTTTGAAAAATGTTGCTTGAAATTTTTCAAATTCTTTTGTGAATAATGATTGGGTCATAGTCTATGTTTGATAAAAGTTTTGTGGTGGGACCACAATGGGCTCAAGAGATATAATGAATTATGATGTGGTATGCGGTGGAATTTGCAGGCTATTATTGCTGTATTGGAGTGTACACCTCCAATAACCACTCACAACAAGGCTATGCCAAGTTTGTCTTACAGAGTGAAGGTGTCTAGGTACATTGCAACCTGTATTAGTGACCACCTGTATTGAAAGGCCACCTATATGCTGCAGTTAAATTATACTTCTTTAATGTATAGCACAAAAGCATCAACCCTTTCTAGCAAATCCAAAAATGGTCCTTATTAGACAGGTTGACTATAAATTATAGATCTGACCACCATGTGTCCCTAAACATCATGTAAATGTTGTACCATCTCTTCACAAGTACCTTCTTTATTAACTGTAGTGGATTTAGCCATATTTAAGTTCCGTACGTGGCTGCATAGATACATACAACAGGACTCCTCAGAAGGGATACCTGGATACCTTGATAACCAGGACACCTGTTTATACACTGTACTCCCACTCTAGCGGTGCATATACATTTGGACCAAGATACCTCTGTAGCTTCTGTAATATGAGCACTTTATTATGGTCCTAACAATGGAGGGGTTTTACCATATACGTACATGCATTGATTGTACCTCAATGTGTGAAATTAATTACTACATTACTTTACAATCACGACCACTTTGAAGATCAAGTCATAAATTCATACACATACTCATGTAGGAAGTAAACATGTTGGCCACATATTTAACATTTACCTGTACTGATCTTCAAAAACGTGAACACAAAATACTTTGAAAAACCATTAATTTTAGTAATTACAGTACTATAAATCACGCATTGAGGTGCAAGCAAGTGTTAATAATATAAAAACTCTTGGTACAAGTAATGCATCTACTATATACAGTGTAACTCTTCTATTCCCTGGACCATTGATAAAGTGTTCATTTTTGAGAAACCACAGACTTGTCTTGGGTCCAAAATGTACATACAATTATAAAGTGAGATCATGAGGCTATCAAGGTACCCAGATATCCTTTTTGAGGAGGTTTGTTGTACCTATGCAGCCATGTACGTAACTTAAATAGTGTAGAGTGGGGATATGTATGTAAGTGCACTACGGCAAGATTTTACTTAATAAATAAGGTATAACTGAAGAGATGGTACAACATTAATGTGTTTATGGACACATGATGATCTCATTTATAGTCAACCTGTCTAATAAGGACCATTTTTGGATTTGCTAGAAAAGATTGATGCTTTGGGGCTATTCATTAAGATCCAATTAAAGTATAAATTAGCTGCAGCTTATAGATGGTCTTTCAATACAGGTGGTCATTAATACAGGTTTCAATGTACCTAGACACCTTCACTCTGTAAGACAAACTTGGCATGGCCTTGTTGTGAGTGGTTATTGGAGGTGTACACTCCAATACAGCAATAATAGCCTGCAAATTCCACCGCATACCACAACATAATTCATTATATCTCTTGAGCCCATTGTGGTCCCACCATAAAAATTTTATCAAACATAGACTATGACCCAATCATTATTCACAAAAGAATTTGAAAAATTTCAAGCAGCATTATTCAAAATATAAAGGATTAAAGTTTTCAATGAAGTACTGTTGAACCATAATTAAGTAGATATCCCATAATTTAGGGATCACTGGAAAGGTCAATCAACAGTCTTCCATCAGTGAAAACTGTGTTTAAAAATATTTACACAGTACAAAGTTGCAGTTGATTTTGTAACCAGAGATGGACCAAATTTTCATGAAATATTCAAAATATTTGTGGTCATAAATCAGAAACTATAGAATGTATGGAGCTAAAAATTTGCATGAGTGATAAGCACCACAGGTACTACAAACACACCAAGTTTCATCAAAATCCGAGAGGTGACCCTAAATTCCTTGTTGATTTGACATGGAATGACCCCTTACTCAGGCTGTATCAGGAGTCAGTAAAATCCAGACTCCTCAAACACATGCCTATCCATGGAAAATGATGTAGCTACTTGTGCAGCACCAGATAGTGGACTATAGAGACTATGTACTGTATACATAAGTTTAATATGACCGCCATAGCTAGCTAAATCCGTAAATCTGAAACGGTGAGTACAGTTGAGAAGTTAAAATGAAGTGAGCAGTGTTTTGTCATTATACTAGTAAACTAATTATTATACCAAGGGTATTACAACACTGACATTACTTACACATCAGATGATCTCCAATGAGCAGTGGAATATGTTCATCATATGAACTGTCTACCCGTGATCTGTCGACCAATGATTCGCCCACTACAGCAACCCATGGCCGACTGCAATTTCTAGTAGTTTATATACCATGTATACTATTTTATGTTTCTGCTTTGCTGTATTTTGCAGGACAATCAAGCAAGGCTGCCCAGCTTCAGTGAAACTTTGCTTGACAGAAGATTGCCAGCAGCTCACAGTGTCTCATGTCAATATGAATCACAATCATGATGTCAATAAGGTTGTAACTGATGTTGATTGTGTTGGTTGTGTATGACAGCACTAATGCATAAACTACTGTATAGAGAGAAACTTTGGCAGGGGTTAACTTTAGTTAAATTGCATTTGGAAAAATAAAAACTTTGGCAAATTCAAGCTCATGCAATGTTTAGCTATAAAGAAGCTAATCTGAGACGCTATGAGTAAATGGCGGATTTGGCTAAATTGCCAAATTTGTCGAAAGTTCCCTCTATACGGTATTGGAGTTGTTGATACTATATACTTTTGTAACCTTTGGTTTGCCTGCACATTATTTATTTTGTATAGTAAATTGAATTACAAACATATTTTTAAAACTGGCTTTGAAAGCCTATGAAATAGTGTGCTGTGTATTCTAAACCACTTTGCATGGTAAATACGAGTTTGCTATGGATAATTATAGCTATTAATGGAATAATTATAATGGTAATCCATTTTTTACTAATAGGAGATGTACAGCCATTTACCAAGGCAAAGGCAGTTAAACAGTACCGAAAAAGATGAAGCAAAAGTGTTTTTGGGGATGAAAGCGAACAAGAAATTATTGCAACAGCACTTAAGCAGCTCTGGAAAAGTTGTCACTCTAAAGACATTTCAAATGTACAAAGAGAACTGAATTCAAGTAGTTCCAGGAATGATTTGGATAGTTTAGTTAGCCGTTTAAGGAAGCTTGAAGGTATATTTATTTTTGCTGTTTTAGTTTTACAGTGTAATTAAATCATAGATGTGTGCTGTAATTTATTGTGCATGTAAAGATGTGTTTATATAATTGTGTAACAATTTATCCTAAATTTAGGGTCAGCTGTGGATGTACGTATTTGTTGATGAAAAGAAAGTATTTACAGGGCTGATTTTCCAACATGCCATGATGAAATACAATTTCAATTGTTTCCCAGAAGTCATTTTTTTTATGCTACTTATAAACTTAATGAACTTCGGATGCCACTGTACTTAATGTTAGTGATTGACAGCAATGGACAAAGCGAAATAGTTTCACTGTTCCTTACATCACTTGAAACCAAGGAAGCCATCACCAACATGGTAAAGGCTTTCAAATCTGTTAACCCATCATGGTGCAAAGTGGGTGTTGTAGTTACAGACAAAGATTTTACAGAGAGAGGTGTGTTTGAGGAGCAATTTCCAGGAGTACAATTACAGATATGCTTGTTTCATGCTTTAAGGTCATTTCGGAGGGAAGTGACAGTTGATAAACTTGGGATAAGGCCTGGAGAAAGGGATTACTCTTTAGAGATCATAACAAAGCTGGCTTATTCTCGTTCAGAAGAAGAGTATGAAAAGCATTATGCCACTTTGCTAGAAACTGCTCCTAAATCTGTTGTCAACTACTATAATGCTAACTGGCATGTTATCAAGCATGAGTGGGTAGAATGTTTCAAGTCAGCTTGTGTTACCTTTGGTGAAAGAACCAACAACAGGTTGGAATCAATCAACAGCAAAGTAAAGAGTGTCTGCTCAAAATTTGCTAGCCTCTCATGATTTTTTGACCAGTTTTTTTCAGTGCTATCTGTGTTACGGAATGAACGAGACCATGGCACAGTTATGGCATTGGTGAAGAAGCCAGTTGTCTTTGAGTGTGATCAAGATGAATTTGTGAACTTAGTTACACCGTATGCTTACCAATTTATTTTGAAACAACAAACATTGCGGAAAAAAGTCAAAATTTTAACTCAGCAAAGTGATTTCTATACAGTTTCTTCCAGTGAAGGTATTAATATTGCTTCATCAATTATTGTTAGTTTGCTTTTCATAGGTACTTTATCAGTGACTTCTAGCTCTTGCCAATGTGCATTTGCTAACACTCTGAAACTGCCTTGTCGTCACATATTTGCGGTGCGTGATATGCAGAAGTCACCTCTGTATTCTGAAGTTGGTGTTGCCAATAGATGGAAGCTGTCTTACTTGAAGGAGATTTTCAAAAACAAAAGTTCAACAGTTCAAGATTGCTCGTATGAGGTATGTACACCATGTACTATACCTTGATCATTTAATGCACCTGCAGGTTAGCTATAGAAGTTCTGGTGATACTGTTCAGGGGACTAGTCGTAGCACACTTACCCAGCATCAGAAATTTCAGAAAGCCAAAGCAATTGTTGACAAATTACCCTCTCTTGCATCAGAAGTAGGAATGGATGAATCCATGAAGAGAATGGATACACTGAAGCAGGTTCATGATGCCTGGGCTCATGGTGGAAATGTGATAGTTTTTGATGAAGATGATGAGAATATTCAGCAACTTCGCAATGAGAATAATCCGTGTAAGTAACCATATTGTGTAGCAAAAAACTTCTGTGGCTTGCTTACCCATTAATGTTTGTAGATGAAGTTAGCATTTGTCTCATTCAAACTTAGTGCACTTTTTGTCCTAAGAAAAGTTACTACCCTAAGAATTAATAGCTGTTGAGTAAGTGCTTCATCTATTTTGATAGCATAGAGGTTAATACGGTTGCATTATAAAATTATTGTTATTGCATGTTTTATATAAAATTACTGTATGTAAGGTTGAAGGAAAGTATTTTTGCCTCCTGAAGTTTTGCATTATGCATACATGTGTATAACTATAAATTGTGATTGAATTTGTGAAAGGTTCCTTTTCCACACATTGTACATGCCAGCAAACAAAATGATGTAACACTTGATTCCTTATACTGATTAACTTGCTCTTAGTTTCAAAATTCAGCTAAACACTTTAGCTGCACTCATGGAAAATAAAAAAAAGTTATGAAGTAGGGCTACATCTCGACCTCGATAACTGACAACCATTTTATCTCGAATATTGATATAATAATGTACTTTTGTAAGCACAGTTTTACATATTTGTTGACGTAAAGTCCTCGTCAAGTCAGAAGTTTTACCTGTTGCTCATTTAATTTGATACCTTTCCAAAAGTTTTTCGTCTGACTGTGGTTGATATACACTAGATTGCAGAGATTTACTATCATCTCGATAATGAAAATCTTTATCTAATTTACAATAGGTATCTAGATTATCTGTTTATCTAAATTATCTCCCAGCCCTATTATGAAGCTTCGAAGTTCAGAAATGGGTAGAATTTGAGTATGAAAAAGGTACCTTTTTGTAAATCTGATCATAAATGCCAGAAACTTATGGGAGCAATGTTTAGAAAACATAAGAATTTCTGAATATGCCCTAGCTAGCTAGGTTCCAGCCACCTATGTTCTTCCCCAAAAAATTAACTAATTTTTGTTTTCAACATTTCTGACATACTGTGTGCCATTAATAACTGGATAATAGCTGTTCAAATCAGCAATACAGTGGACACTTGTGAAGGACACTTAGTACCACCTATCAGTAGTGAAGTAACTATAGATGGTGGTGAGGTTTATCAGAGTCGTGATGAGGATGAGGAAGAGGACAATGATGATGGTAAGCGGGCACATACTGTAGCACAGTTGCTATATTCCATTTGTGAATTTGATTAGCAACTGACAATAATGATAGCAGCACACCTGTGCTACTGGACGCCAATCGTAAAGGTATAGCACTATTGCACTTGTACGTATATAGTGAATTCTTGACCATATGTTTTGACCAGGGTGTGCACTAATTTAAGTATGTGCCTTTCTTCAGTAGTACACCCAAAAAGTGCGTCATATACATCTTATCTGACCACACCCAACAAAAATGTCTTAATGTCAGACACATCATTGAAAAACTATAATGTAAATCTAGTAAATTTTTAATATGAGAAATGTTTACCCTATTACGGTATGATGATTATGACAGTGCACAACAATTGTGCACTAATTTTCAATTATCAAACGTGAATTACAATAAGATGCACTATTTATTTAGTATTCAGGTAGACCAAGCATTCAATTCAACTGCAAACCTGTTGGGTATTTAAATCACACAATTTGTTTGCTAGAATTTCAAGATGTAACACTGCCACCTAAACTAAAGAAGAGAGGCAGGCCAAAAGGGGCAGAGAAAACTGTAATTGGGTTACCTAGAAAGAAGAAAAGATTGGACACGCCTGTGCCATTTTTAAAGAAGTTGCCACTTGACAGAGAAAGAGGTGAGCAACTAATGTGACCTGATTTTGTAACACCTACTGTTTTGGCACATACACATATATGGACTTCTGTAGGCATGTCAATGCCCATGGATTAGTATAGAGGCCTTATAAAATACTGTTTGTCTATGTTTTAACACGGTGTACAAAATGTAGGTTTTCCAAAATCAGGTCACATAAATTATTATATTATACATTATTGTTGTACTGGATTCTAGTAATTCTACAATGGTTTGTGGAACCTAGTGATGCAGAGATTGTCCTTGCACGAAAGGGCTTAATTCAGGAAGATGGTGTTGAAATTCTACCGGAACGCATTACAGCATCTTGTTTAGATGACCAAGTCCATTTGGATTCATGCAAGAAATACTTTACTCAGGATGGATGGATGGCCGTACATAATGTGGTGGAAGCAATAAAGAAGAATCCTGCTTATTACTGTGGCAGCTGTACTCGCCCTATTAATGATGATGAAGACGACTCCATACAATGTGATAGTTGCCTAGTATGGTATCATTTCAAGTGTGTGAATTTAAAGCAGAAGCCAAAGTGTGCAGTGTGGTTTTGTCGTTCATGTTATAGCAACATTCCTACTTAGTGTTAGTTGACCCCATAGCAGTACTGCATACTCCATCCAACACATTGACTCTTTTAGTCTGTGCACATTATTAGTTGTTTTACATTTTTTAGCAATTAATCCATACAAGTGTATTACACAACAAAACTACAATTTTGCATATAACAATCCTGCTGAGAAGTGCTTAAATTAAGTGCTTGTATCTTTTCTCCTATAAGCTTAAGTACTGTTGCATTAGTCTCTCATTCACGTTCATCTCCAAAAGCAATTTCACTTCATCCTTTTCTGCACTGTTTAACTTTCTTTACCTCGGTAAATGGCTGTACATCTCCTATTAGCAAAATATGGAATTTCATTATAATTGTTTAATTTAATAGCTGTAATTATCCATAGCAAACTCGTATTTACCATGCAAAGTGGTTTAGAATACACAGCACACTATTTCATAGGCTTTCAAGGCCAGTTTTAACAATATGTTTGTAATTCAATTTACTATACAAAATAATGTGCAGGCAAACCAAAGGTTACAAAAGTATATAGTATCAACAACTCCAATACCGTATAGAGGGAACTTTCGACAAATTTGGCAATTTAGCCAAATCCGCCATTTACTCATAGCGTCTCAGATTAGCTTCTTTATAGCTAAACATTGCATGAGCTTGAATTTGCCAAAGTTTTTATTTTGCCAAATGCAATTTAACTAAAGTTTATCCCTGCCAAAGTTTCTCTCTATACAGTAGTTTATGCATTAGTGCTGTCATACACAACCAACACAATCAACATCAGTTACAACCTTATTGACATTATGATTGTGATTCATATTGACATGAGACACTGTGAGCTGCTGGCAATCTTCTGTCAAGCAAAGTTTCACTGAAGCTGGGCAGCCTTGCTTGATTGTCCTGCAAAATACAGCAAAGCAGAAACATAAAATAGTATACATGGTATATAAACTATTAGAAATTGCAGTCGGCCATGGGTTGCTGTATTGGGCGAATCATTGGTCGACAGATCACGGGTAGACGGTTCATATGATGAACATATTCCACTGCTCATTGGAGATGTGTAAGTAATGTCAGTGTTGTAATACCCTTGGTATAATAATTAGTTTACTAGTATAATGACAAAACACTGCTCACTTCATTTTAACTTCTCAGCTGTACTCACCGTTTCAGATTTACGGATTTAGCTAGCTATGGCGGTCATATTAAACTTATGTATACAGTACATAGTCTATATAGTCCACTATCTGGTGCTGCACAAGTAGCTACATCATTTTCCATGGATAGGCATGTGTTTGAGGAGTCTGGATTTTACTGACTCCTGATACAGCCTGAGTAAGTTAACTTGGCAAGCTAGCACTGTTGACAATCTTTATAGAAGCAAATATTCTTAACAGGAAAGCTGGTGAATTGACTCACTTCAGCGGTCTGGGCCACGGCACACTCTCCTTCCATGAGAATAAAGCCTAAAGAAGGTAAATTATAGAATGATTGTAGGATTACAGCTGTGGTATGGACTGGCTGTACCTAGTCTCATCCTATTGACTAAAAATAATGATAAAAAAACACTTGTGTTTAAAGCTAGGTAGTGGATCTAATCTGTGATTACGTAGCTAGCTAATCTGTGATTACGTAGCTAGCTAAATCCATAAATCTGAAATGGTGCGTGGACTTTTTAGCGATGAAGGTGCAGCATTTGTCATTATTAGTAAAATAATTACTATATCAAGAGTATTACACAATAATCCAATGAGTAGTAGAATAATATGTTCATCACGTGATCCGTTGATCCACCAAATACAGCAACCCGTCAGCCATTGGCTATTTTCACAATTAAATTTGGTCATGTACCCTCTGGCCAATGCACAAGACACAAAAACTCAGTCAGAGTATAACCAGAGCTCTCAACTCTCACGCATTGAAACAAAATCTCACTCTCACTCACAACACCTCTAAACTCACGAATTAATTTCTCTGACTCAAAGCATGAATCTCGAACTAAAGCAGCCGTTTCTTAGCATCATGTGATCACTCGTAAGGACAGGTATATCATAGGGTTGTTATGGTTATATTCACATATGTTAGGGTTGCTCAGCCACCAACGATCAACAGAAGCCATGTAAACAGAAGCCATTATTGAACTCATTGCACACACCTTATAGCTAGCTAATTAATTGACTTCACATTATTTTTAAACATGCAATTATTATATACTAAGTCATTTCCATGCTGTATAGTTACTGTTTGCATTAAGGTCATTATCTGTTATAATCAAAACAAAGCCTTGTCATAAATGTAGTCCTGCAGAAGTGGTGTGGCTTAAATCCTCGAAGAAAGTAACATCAGAATATAACAGGGCACACAGCAGCAAACAGTGAATTATATAATACGTAGCTACTGTATATATACATTATGCAATATAATCCCTTACTGTATGTGGTTAAAATCTGTTTGATCTTTTGTCCAAAAATCATGAACTATCGATCAAAATTGCACCTAAGAATGTCTTGAGTTGCAAACTTTTCACATACCCCAGACCCTCTAGAGGCAAAATCCTTTGCATTTAGGAGTGTGATTCACACAATGCAGGTGAGTCTCCTGCCCTCTACATAATCTCACTCATTTTAATACCAATCTCACTCATTTTCACTTATGTTCTCACTCAAAATGATTTCCACCAGTTGAGAGCTCTGTATAACTGACACTACAGACACTGATCATGGACTCACTTTTGTGTTGGTCTAACACCGGATCCTTCACATTTGTGCTTCTTTCCCCCAAGCACACAAGTTAACACGATGCTGTAATACACAAGCTCTTTATTTGCTTTCTCCACTACCTTAGGCGCCCTCTTAGCTGCAGCTGCCAATGTCCCGGAATCCCTGTGGGCAAGCTGAACGAAATTAATTTTTTCAAACTCTTCAACACGATTCTTCAAATCTTTATAGGACGAGAAGGTGTCACCAACTTCGAAGGATACGGCCATAGTTCGTCCAAGAACCAACCAAGACTCTTCTGTTTTAATAGTGCGCCTCAACCTGAACGCAACGTGAGCCCTCACGTGTGCAAACAGGAAGTGCCGGAAGAATAGCGCAGAAAGGTGGTGTCCGGCTGCCGGACGAATAGCCACTGCGTTAATCATAAGATTCTGAGCTTTTCAAGCCATTATATATATATATATATATATTTGTTAATGTACAAACTCAATTATGAGTATATTCGTATATGTAGTTAGCTACTTATTTACAAATTTATATTAATAATAATTGTTAAATAAATCAAGAGATGGAGCTTGGATAATTTGATCATCTAGTTGGTTCCATAATTTTATTGTAAAAGGAAAGAAGGAGTTCATATAAGCATCTACCCTTGTTGGCAACTGCAGAAATCTTTGATGGTGACCTCTAGTTGTGGTGTTTCTTGATCTAAACTGTTGGTGCACATTAATATCTACCGTGTCATTAATTATTTTATACATTAGTGAGGCTCTCAAATTATTTCTTCGCTTCTCCAATGTGTGCCATTGTAAACTGTTCAACATTTCTGTCACACTAGCTGTTCTATTATAGTTATTCATTACAAACCTTGCTACTCTTCTCTGTACCATTTCTAATTTATAGATGTTATGTTCATGGTATGGGGACCACACTGTGCAGGCATATTCTAGAATGGGGCGAACAAATGTATTATAACAGTAGCATTTAACTGTTGCAGGACACTTTGCTAGATTCCGTTGTAAAAGACTTCTTACTGAGTTTGCTTTTGCAGTGATCATGTTAACATGTTGTGTCCATTTAAGATTTTTGTCGATAATGACACCGAAATACTTTGTATGACTTACTGATGGTATTAAGGTATTAGATAGGTAATAGGATGATTGAACATAATTCATTTTATTGGTAATTCTCAAAAATTCAGTCTTTGAAGGATTAAATGACATCTGCCAAACATCAGCCCATTGTGATAAAGTATCCAAATCATTCTGAAGGGCTACCACATCTTGTTCAGAATGAATACTTCTGTATCATCTGCATACAACCGAATTTTTGATGAAATATTGTGTGCAATATCATTAATGTAACATAGAAACAAGAGTGGTCCCAACACTGACCCCTGTGGCACTCCTGAAGTTACTTTACACAGTTGGTTATATTCACCATTCACAACAACTTGTTGGGATCTGTTCGTCAGGAAGCTTTTAATCCATCTTAATATATTTCCACAAATACTATAGTGACTAAGTTTGCTGCAGAGTCTGTTTATAGGTACGGTATCAAAGGCTTTGGACATATCTAAGAAAATTGCATCAATTTGTCCTGATAGGTTGAGAGTAGTGGCAAAGTCATCAATTGTTTCAATTAACTGGGTTTCACAAGATCTTCTGGATCTAAAGCCATGTTGTTGGTCAGCAAGAACATTGTGTTTATTTAAATGAGAGTAGATATTTGAAGATATTATATGTTCTAGGGTTTTGCACACAACACTGGTAAGAGAAATTGGTCTATAATTTGCTGGTAAACAGCGATCCTCTCTCTTAAAAACAGGTACCACAAAAGCTTTCCTCCAATCATCAGGGATAATTCCTTGTTCTAAGGATCCTTGGAATAATATTGTAAGACAAGGTGCTAGTTCTGAAGAGAATTCTTTCAAAAATCTGGTTGGAATATTGTCAGGGCCACCAGCCTTTTGAGCATCCAAGTTAGACAGTAATTGTGTCACACCTTCAACATTAACTTCAATACAGTCCATATCTAGAAAAGGTGGGCCTGGTACTTCTGGTGTTACTGAAGTATCTTCTATTGTAAACACAGACTTGAATTGATCATTAAGAGCATTAGCCTTATCTGTATCATCTGTGATTGTGTTCCCTTCAACTGTCAGGGTTGTGATTCCAGTAGTATCTTTACGACAATTTTTAATGAAAGACCAAAACTTTTTTGTTGTCCACTCTAGGGTCAGATATTCTTTGCCTGGCACAACTATAAAAGCTGCATAAAAGCACGCTTAAGCTTTTGAAGTTGCAAATATAACACAAACGTGAAGTTTGTGCTGAGTTGATAACACGTGAGCTGACATTGTTTCAAGATGGCCTCTACTGAGCCTGTCAGTATGCAAGAATAACCGAAAAATAATGAAAGAATACGAATATTTAGAGCTGACGGTAACCAGATGCGGGCGGTGGAAGGGAAACAGAGAATTTATTTAGAGTGGCCTTACATGTCTTCTCGATTCAGAACATCACCTTAATAAATCAGCCTGTAACCAGAAGCAGAATAAACCTACATTATAATAGTAGCTGAGCTGGAGTATCTGTATAATAATAGCGGAATCCCTCTTAAAGGGCACCCCTAAATTGTGGACAATCTCTTATAAAAGACATCTGTCTAGGTTCCAAATTAACAATAGTAGTACTTTATATATTCCTGAACTAAGGACATCTCCTTTCAAAGGACAAAAGTAATAATGCAAAAAGACACCTGTTGGGCTGAAACAACATCTAACAGTGAAAAAATTGAGCCTATACCCTTACATGTAGCTGTTATGAAGTTGCGCTTGTCTGAAGTCATCAGGCAGGCAGGCGGGCAGGCAGGCATAATTAGTCAATAGAACATTCTTTTTAATCTTTTAGCAACTTAAAAAGTATTTAAAGAATTTTGGACCTAACCAATACTGCCATAAAGGGATTGTGAGGCTGGTTTCAGGTCATTATTTGTTGTGAGACAGTGTAAACCTCTATCCCTAGTATACAGTGCTACTGATCGTAAGTGTGGAACATTAGCATCATTCACTGCTTTGATACAGATGATTTATTCTTTGTTCTCCCTCATTTGTTGCAATAATCTTCATAGCATTATAATATTGCATGCTTATTGGCAGGCTGAGCCGTAAAAGTACATTAGATAGGTAGTATTTATTAGCGTAAACTTTCAACTATCAGCAGTACCCAATTACCAGTAAAATATATAGTAATTTTTAATCATTGGCATAAAGTGAGCTTTGATAATTTATTGTGTCTACAAAAGGTGAAATCAAGGTAAAAACTGCTTTGTGAACTTTTCATGTTAGTTTAATTTGTTGATATAGGCCTGTAGCAGTCACTGGTGAATGTTTAGAGATGCCATGGGGTAAAAACATGACTAGACAAGGGGGGGAAGAAAATGCAATCACGCTTAATTAACTCCATTCAAGTTTTATCATTATTTATTGCACCAAAGAAGTGAGAGCAGTGGAAAGGCCTGTCATGCATTGATGCCATTATAAGGCCAGGCAAAAGAGGACAAGCAGTAAAATCGATTAGGTTCTTAGACAGGCACTGAAAGATTAAATTCATACACCAGGTTGTTCACAGTGGGCCATGCAAGCCCTCTTTATCACATACTGAAGAGGCTAAACTGGCAAACAATAATATTTGTGAATAATGCAGTGGTTTTCTAGTGCACTATCAGTATGCACATGCCATATAAGCAATGGTCCAGTCTACTAAAGATGATGATGACAGAGAATTGTCTGGCAGATCAGTTTTTCTTTTTATGTTATATATTGAGTCCTTCCACTGTCTCTTTGAGGTACAAGATACAACACTATGGACATGTCTGCTCTTGATAACCAGTGACTTATAATTATACATGTTAATGTGTAATCCATTACAGTGGAACCTCAGTTATCCGGACCCCATGGGCATTTATCCGGATTCTTGGTTAATCGAACTACAGAAATGGCTGCTCTATTAGAGAAGTGACTGTTCTATTAGGGTGTTTGATAATACTAAAAAAAATATTTTAATGTTCATTATACTATTATTATACACAGTTTCAGAGATACGGACTTTTCAGACTTATGGACCACCCCTGCTGGTCCCAAGGGGTTCAGATAACTGAGGTTCCACTGTATTATGCGGAATAAGAGTGACATTAATAGTAATGGAATGCTGATAACGTAAGGTGCCAATAATTAAGAAATGAGCGCCAGTATTAATGTGCTTGTAACTAACTGTCACATTTATGCATGCGCTTGAAATTAGAGTGTTTGTACAGTGCTCCAGCAATATAAACTTTTAAGTGATATGACAAGTTACTATGGTAATTGAGAGTTTGCGCTATAACTAATACTAATTACACTTCACAAACCAAGTACATACACCAATGCGACAGCCCCCTGGTGAGCCTATGCATGACTCTAGGTGGTGAAGGGACAATCAAAATAATTGTGATCCCAATCAACTCAATATGGTACAATAGTGACAGATATAACATAATAGTGGTATCGTAACTAGAGGCCACAAGTAGCTACACTGTAAGCTGCCAGTGCATCATTGGTGTTGGCAAGTGATGTGTACACACTATACATGCATACAAAACATACAGGAGAGAGCTATACATTATTGTAGTATTGTATGCAGCAATAACACCAAAGATGGATATTATTTAGCCATGTAGCCAATATAGCTACAGCACAGTATCAAATATAAATAAAATAAATAAATAAATAGAAGTCATCATTAGTTAAATGAAGTTCATCAGTGGTGTGGCAGTGGCACAGTGATGTGTACATACTACAGCATGAACAACTTGTAGGAGATACTGTACTGTTAGAGTATACAAGCCAGGTGAGCCAGACAAAGTACATAAGACAGCCAAGCCAGCCAGAATCTAGCAAGCCAGGTGAAGGCAAAATGTGCAATACAAGCAAACATTAAAACATACCATGCTGTTTCACAAACAGACAGCCCAGCCAACCAGCTAGCAAGCCAAGTGGAATGATGAAAAATATACAATATAGGTAAACAATACAAACAAATATACCGCTTTTAATCTTGTTCCTCATCTTGTGCAGATAGCATGCATATGGCTAACTTTTCAACAAGTGTAGCCGCGGCTAGGCTAATTAGTTTTGTAGTGTGTGTTGAATGGAATGATATGGCTTTTCAATTGCCACCACAGTAAAGAGTAATGCACCTATCAATGTTAAGCCCCACTGCCCCCCTCCCGGGCTTACTAGGGGATTAGTGGGGGATTTTGACCTGATTTGATCTGAAACTCTGCCCCACTAGTGGGGCATTTGACCGCTCGAAATTTTAGGCGTTTGTTTTAACTTGCAAGCTAAAGGAATTGACCTGTTTCCTAAAGTACCTAACAGCCATACTACATGGAGATTTGACCACTAGTCGTTCCCCCATGGGTGGAGAATTTGATTTTCCAAAAAGTCAAATCCCCATCATTTCCCCCACTACGCCCGGGAGGGGGTAGGTGGGGGATAACATTGATAGGTGCATAAGTATGATACATTTGTGCCTTTGTTCAATGGCGATTCTATCCCCAATTATTGCATATCTGTAGGCCTTGTAGTTTTCATATACATTAATTATTTATGATGTAATTTTGACTGCATTTCTTACTATCTTTTAGTACTTGGTTGTATTATAACTTACCGCAATTCAATTGCACTTATCTGGCACATACAACGACAGCATTAACAATGAATGTCTTCTAATATAGAAATTAATTGGAACCAATGTATGAATGTTACATTAGTATTACCATATGAATATGTGAAATCAAAGGTGACATATTAACATATAACATGGCAAACATATTCATATTCATACCATTACTATGTTCTTTCATGCAAACTTTGCACATTATTGGTCATTGGTAACTTAATATCATGATTTTCATTGTGTATCATGCAAATTCAAAATCAAAACCTAAGGTTACACTCCAGTGCATGTTGGTAGTTAGCTGCGTAAATGTTCACCAATATACATATAGTAACAGTATTTACATATGTGACACATGAATATGGGTGCATTTGTAACTAAGTGCATGAAGAAACATAAATAAACATAATTATATAAAGAAAAAAACTTCAGGTAATGACATGTAACTCTTTAAAAATGTCTTCTGCAGCTTTTACAAGTTCAATTTTCTTGAGTCTATTTAACAACTCTGACCAAGTTTTTGGGCTAATCCCACGTCCTCTTTCTATCCAATCTATAAACACTTCTCGACAACACTTCTTTGGATCCCATAGACACTTTAATCCAATTGCACTTACTTCTGGGGAATCGAAGTACAAAGCATAGGCAACTTCTTCCCATTCTGCTTTGATTTTTGGAATCACAATTGTGACCAAGTCCCCCATTTTTGGAGCTACGTTACAAGATACAACTCCTTATAATAAACATCAATATTAACTCACTCTTTTTTAATAATGATTCTTTTTCCTTCTGCAGAGCTGTTTCTGAAAATGGTATTGGTGGAGGCTTTGTTGATATAGTTGGAACTGTCATGACAAACGCAAATGCATTGTATCAACAGCTAACAAAGTATAATCATAACAATTTTCACTATAGGTGAAACTTTAAAGCTCCACATAGAGAAACTACACAGAGACTAGGGATGGGGAATGTACTGGATCTCTGTTAGTAACTATGATATCAATTTTGATACTGATGTTTTTAAATACTGCCATACCGTCTGTGCATTGTGGCTTCACTGTGCATGGGTACATTTATTCCAAGACATGTGGCAAAGTCTGTAGACAGCTGACCAAAATTAATTATGATATCAAGAGTTATGCGGCTAATTGGTATTGTATGAAAAATATAGGATAATTCTCGGTGTTCAGTACACTTGGGCAAATACAGTACAGTTATGCTGTACAGTTATGTAAGGAGTGTCATGAAAACAACCCTCTCAGACAGCTCGAATAACCACTTACATGACATTGTAAGTTACTGAAAATAACCAAACTAATCCTAGTAGTTTGTTCTATGACTGGAAATAGGTTATATGAACACACATCTAACACTTTCATACCTCAGATCAAAGGAGCATCCCGGACTACATTCTGTATGTAGCCGGGCTACAACTGATATAGACATCAATACCAAAATCGATTGTGGGGATAGTATGGTGCCAGACATGCCGTAAAATTTATTTTGCATCTACAACAATCAATTTCTGAAAAGTTCAGTGGCCATTATGCTTTGTCTTCAGTTCTGTTTCGCCCATTACACAGTGATATGAATAAAGAGCAGTATGAGAAGTATTCTTGCAACCACTATGGAAAATACGGGTGATACGTGTAATAGCTATCACCACAGCCACAGGGAAGCCATATTGCGCTACTGCAAATCAACACCTTGCATTGTCAGCAAAAAATGAGGACAAAAAGGAGGAGAATGGTAAGTCCATGATGTGTGTATTGTACATACTGCAGTTGGTGAAGACATGTCTCTAGACAAAAAATCAAATAGTGAAAAAATCAAGCCCGTAGCCTTATGCATTGTAGAGTTATGCTTGGCTGAAGGCATCAGTTAGTTAGTCAGTCAGTAGAAAATTCAGTTATATGGGAAATTTTTAAAAACTTGTTGGAAAGATTTAGAGACATTCTGATGACATTTTTGGGCTTCGTTATGCTAGCATAACCAATACTGTTTTGAAGGAAGCTGAGGCTGTTTCTTCGGTGATTTTTGAAGGGACTGTATGACATAAATAACTCAGTGCATTCAATGATTTAGAAAATTCACACTGATGGACTGATCTTGTAAAGGCTCAGGTATGCCACTTTTTGTTAAAATGTATTGATATATAAATTTTGTTTCAAGTACATACTTACCCTGAAGGATATCAGAAATGTCATTAACTTGAAATGTTGCTCCCCACTCTTCTCCTGTAGATACTGTAATTTTTGAACTCAATGGTTCATAAGGTACATTTTTTGTACAGTAAGTCACCACAAATCGCGGTGGATAGCTACCAACACTCTCCATTTTCTCCAGGGTGTCTTTAGTGTGAGTACGGAAATTAAACTGACTATAAGATATCTGTAAATATAGAGATATGTGAATGTAAGCCACAATACTTATTTAAATATGTACACATGTATAACTGTTTAATAAAATTTCTGCCAGGCAGAGCTACTAGACTTGCATAGAATTGAACATAAATGTGACTGTCTCAGCAAAAACCTGACTGGTTTGCACAAGCAAAACATTTAAGGAATTCGTAAAATTATGCATGCTACAAAGAAAAGTACACTAGGTTTTATCAGACCATTACTTGGAGAAGGAAGACTCAAATCAATTATAACTATACACCATCTTATTCACCTGTTCATGGAGAGTTTGAAAATCTTCCTAACAGTATGCATGCTACGTGCGTTTATTAAGGATATAATTACATGAAAATAACAAGGAGAAGACATCCTGACTTCCTGGTACACTCCTGTAAGTGTTCGAACGTAAATCGGATGGCTGCAGGTTCGAGGCTACCTAGGTCCAGTCATGGATTTTTTCTCCTTTCTCCAACTTTTCAAACACACTTTAAGTAGCTAAAGTCTAAGTAGCTAGAGTCTTTAAACAGGCTGTAGGACCAGGTGTCCTACAGACCTTCAGCACTTGTGCTGTAAAGCATTAATTAAAGATGCGGTAAACGTAAACAAGATTGTCGTCACTTCTTCAACTAAACAGCCTTCGTACCCATATATGCGTAAGTGATTACACTACACTTTACTAATCCGTAGTGAATATTTTAAGCCAAATTACAATGTTGTAGATGCAAACGGAAGGTATGGCTGCAAATGTAAGTGCTTATAGTTTATTATCAGTATAGTCACTGTACAAATCAATTATCTTGCTCATCCTACTGTCTATAGCACCAGAATTCCAAAACTACTCACCACAGTAGTGATTCCACAATATGTATATCGTAATCGTGATAGAAGCATTTCATGATAATCGTGATAGCGAAAAATCTATTTCGTGATAAAAAAACACAAATTATTTAGTGAAAAGTGACTTGATATTTGTAAAATGTGAGGATATTTCTCTGGCAACATGTGGTAATGTATAAAAAACAAGTGTCAACTTTGTCAAATCATTGCTATAAATTGACTGAATTATTAACATATTCAATTGATTTAATATCAAGACACACGGTAGTGTGTCGTGTGGCCCAAGAAGCCGGCACGCAACCCCGTGAGTATATTGACAGGAAGAAAGAAAACGTAATTTTCGCACCTCCGTAGCTCTGTGCTGCCTTGATGAAACAAGACAAATTTTGCTGTGTACATTCCCTCCAACTTCAGTACTCCACATTCCAAATTTGAGCGAAATCACTTCAGGCATTCCTGAGATATGCGACTTCAAAAATTGGCTTAGTTTCTTCGTTTTTTTTCTTCTTCTTATTTTTCTTCCTCTTTTCGCACATTTACAAAAACTGCTATAAAACGCGAACGCGTTATCCGATTGCCTTGAAATTTGGCACACAGAAGGGGGGTATAAAGGCGCATCTCGGTACCAACTTTGGCTGGAATACCATAAACAGGCAAAGAGTTATGAGCGATTATGCACGAAAAATAACACCAATATGTTGTCACGCCTACAAGGTAAACCACGTATGGGAAGAAGCTGAAAATCGGTGGGTGAATAGGTTAACTATTGAACCTCAAACCTTTTGTGGTTTGAAAGAAATCGAGCTAAAAACCAGGAAGATACAGTGAAAAAATGAACAGTATGTAACAATTACTCAATCAAGATTAGCTAATAAAAAACGACTGCTTGCCATGCCTACCAGAAAAACCGCTTGGGGTAATGCTTTGAAAATCGCTGTACAGATGGAGTTATCATCTTAGAAAGGCTCTTCAATGGTGTAGAAGAATCAAAGTTAAAGCCACGGAGTTATAACACGAAATCCAACTTGGTGTAGCAAGTGCGAGATCGAGATACTCTAATAGAGCAGTCATCCTAATAGAGCAGTCACCCTGAACAGAATTCAAGAGATCAGTTAGAAATAAGTAACCTGTATAGAGATCAGCTACAAACAAATCACCCTGTAGAGAGTTCAGCTACAAACAATTCACCCTGTTCAGACATCAGTTAGAAGAAGTTTTCTTGTAGAGAGTTCAGTTACAAACAAATCACCCTGTTGAAAGATCAGCTAGAAGATGTCACCTTGTAGATAGTTCAGTTACAAAGAAACCACCATGTAGAGAATTCAGCTACAAACTAGTGACCCTGTAGATACATCAGCTAGAAGAAGTTACCTTGTAAAGAGTTCAGCTACAAAGAAACCATTCTGTAAAGAGCTCAGCTGCAAACAAATCACCTATACAGAATTCAGCTACAAACAAATCACCCTGTAGAGAGATCAGCTAGAAGAAGTTACCTTGTAGATAGTTCAGCTACAAACAAATCATCCTGTAGAGAGATCAGCTAGAAGAAGTTACCTTGTAGATAGTTCAGCTACAAACAATTTACCCTGTACAGAGCTCAGTTAAAAGAGGTTTCCTTGTAGAGAGTTCAGCTACAGACAAATCACCCTGTAGAGAGATCAGTTAGAAGAAGTTACCTTGTAGATCGTTCAGCTACAAACAATTCACCCTGTAAAGAGATCAGCTAGAAGAAGTTACCTTGTAGAGAGTTCAGCTACAAAGAAACCATCATGTAGAGAATTCAGCCGCAAACAAATCACGTGTAGAGAGTTCAGCTACAAACAAATCTCCCTGTAGAAAGATCAGTTAGAAGAAATCACCTTGTAGAGAGTTCAGCTTCAAAGAAACAATCATGTGAGAGTTCAGGTAAAAACAATTTACCCTGTACAGAGCTCAGTTAAAAGAGGTTTCCTTGTAGAGAGTTCAGCTACAGACAAATCACCCTGTAGAGAGATCAGTTAGAAGAAGTTACCTTGTAGATCGTTCAGCTACAAACAATTCACCCTGTAAAGAGATCAGCTAGAAGAAGTTACCTTGTAGAGAGTTCAGCTACAAAGAAACCATCATGTAGAGAATTCAGCCGCAAACAAATCACGTGTAGAGAGTTCAGCTACAAACAAATCTCCCTGTAGAAAGATCAGTTAGAAGAAATCACCTTGTAGAGAGTTCAGCTTCAAAGAAACAATCATGTGAGAGTTCAGGTACAAACAAATTGTCCTGTAGAGAGATCAGCTAGAAGAAGTTACCTTGTAGAGAGTTCAGCTACAAAGAAACCATCATGTAGATAGTTCATGTACAAACAAATCACCCTGTAGAAAAATCAGCTATAGAAGAAATCACCTTGTAGAGAGTTCGGCTACAAAGAAACTATCATGTAGAGAGTTCAACTACAAACAAATCACCCTGTAGAAAGATCAGCTATAGAAGAAATCACCTTGTAGAGAGTTCAGCTACAAAGAAACCATCATGTAGAGAGTTCAGCTACAAACAAATCGGCCTCTAGAGAGATCAGCTAGAAGAAATTACCTTGTAGAGAGTTCAGCTACAAAGAAACCATCATGTAGAGAGTTCAGCTGCAAACAAATCACCTGTAGAGAGTTAAGCTACAAACAAATCTCCCTGTAGAGAGATCAGCTAGAAGAAGTCACCTTGCAGGGAGTTCAGTTACAAAGAAATAAACCATGTAGAGAGTTCAGCTGCAAACAAATCACCCTGTAGAGAGTTCAGCTAGAAACAAGTCACCCTGTAGAGAGATCAGCTAAAAACAAGTCACCCTGTAGAGAGTTCAGCTAGAAGAAGTCACATTGTAGAGAGTTCAGCTACAAAGAAACTACCACGTAGAGAGTTCAGCTGCAAACAAATCACCCTGTAGAGAACTCAGCTACAAACAAATCGCCCTGTAGAAAGATCAGCTAGAAGAAGTTACCTTGTAGGGATTTCAGCTACAAACAAATCACCCTGTAGAGAGTTCAGCTGCAAACAAATCACCATGTAGAGAGTTCAGCTGCAAATAAATCACCCTGTAGAGAATTCAGCTACAAACAAATCACCCTGTAGAAAGATCAGCTAGAAGAAGTTACCTTGTAGAGAGTTCAGCTACAAAGAAACCACCATGTAGAGAGTTCAGCTGCAAACAAATCACCTGTAGAGAGTTCAGCTAGAAACAAGTCACCCTGTAGAGAGATCAGCTAAAAACAAGTCACCCTGTAGAGAGTTCAGCTAGAAGAAGTCACATTGTAGAGAGTTCAGCTACAAAGAAACTACCACGTAGAGAGTTCAGCTGCAAACAAATCACCCTGTAGAGAACTCAGCTACAAACAAATCGCCCTGTAGAAAGATCAGCTAGAAGAAGTTACCTTGTAGGGATTTCAGCTACAAATAAATCACCCTGTAGAGAGTTCAGCTACAAAGAAATCATCATGTAGAGAGTTCAGCTGCAAACAAATCATCCTGTAGAGAGTTCAGCTAGAAGAAGTCACCTTTTAGAGAGTTCAGGTACAAAACAACCACCATGTAAAGAGTTCAGCTGCAAAAAACTCAATCACCCTGTAGAAAGATCGGCTAGAAGAAGTTACCTTGTAGAGAGTTCAGCTACAAAGAAACCACCATGTAGAGAGTTCAACTGCAAACAAATCACCTGAAGAGAGTTCAGCTAGAAACAAGTCACCCTGTAGAGAGTTCAGCTAGAAGAAGTCACATTGTAGAGAGTTCAGCTACAATGAAACTTCCATGTAGAGAGTTCAGCTGCAAACAAATCACCCTGTAGAGAACTCAGCTACAAACAAATATGCAGTGTAAAAAGATCAGCTAGAAGAAGTTACCTTGTAGAGAGTTCAGCTACAACGAAACCACCATGTAGAGAGTTCAGCTACAAACAAATCACCTGTAGAGAGTTCAGCTAGAAACAAGTCACCCTGTAGAGAGATCAGCTAGAAACAAGTCACCTTGTAGAGAGTTCAGCTAGAAGAAGTCACATTGTAGAGAGTTCAGCTACAAAGAAACTACCATGTAGAGAGTTCAGCTGCAAACAAATCACCCAGTAGAAAGTTCAACTATGAACAGATCACCCTGTTGAGAGTTCAGTTAGAAACAAGGAATCCTGTAGAGAGATCACCTAGAAGTATTGCCTTGTAGAGAGTTCAGCTACAAACAAATCACCTGTAGAGAGTTCAGCTACAAACAAATCACCCTGTAGAGAGATCAGCTAGAAGAAGTCACCTTGTAGAGAGTTCAGCTATAAAAAAAACCACCATGTAGAGAGTTCAGCTGCAAACAAATCACCCTGTAGAGAACTCAGCTACAAACAAATATGCAGTGTAAAAAGATCAGCTAGAAGAAGTTACCTTGTAGAGAGTTCAGCTACAACGAAACCACCATGTAGAGAGTTCAGCTACAAACAAATCACCTGTAGAGAGTTCAGCTAGAAACAAGTCACCCTGTAGAGAGATCAGCTAGAAACAAGTCACCTTGTAGAGAGTTCAGCTAGAAGAAGTCACATTGTAGAGAGTTCAGCTACAAAGAAACTACCATGTAGAGAGTTCAGCTGCAAACAAATCACCCAGTAGAAAGTTCAACTATGAACAGATCACCCTGTTGAGAGTTCAGTTAGAAACAAGGAATCCTGTAGAGAGATCACCTAGAAGTATTGCCTTGTAGAGAGTTCAGCTACAAACAAATCACCTGTAGAGAGTTCAGCTACAAACAAATCACCCTGTAGAAAGATCAGCTAGAAGAAATTACCTTGTAGAGAGTTCAGCTACAAAGAAACCACCATGTAGAGAGTTCAGCTGCAAAGAAATCACCCTGTATAAAATTCTGCAAGAAACAAATTGTCCTGTAGAAAGATCAGTTAGAAGAAGTTACCTTTTAGAGAGTTCAGCTACAAAGAAACCATTCTGTAAAGAGCTCAGCTGCAAACAAATCACCTATACAGAATTCAGCTACAAACACATCACCCTGTAGAGAGATCAGCTAGAAGAAGTTACCTTGTAGATCGTTCAGCTACAAACAATTCACCCTGTAGAGAGAGCAATTAGAAGAAGTCACCTTGTAGAGTGTTCAGTTACAAAGAAACCACCATGGAGATTTCTGTAATCAATATAATATTATGTGACCGGATTTGCGAAAAGGGGTCTTCCACACACATCCAATTCCGTAAACGTTGGAGACCATACCTCAGTGTTCAAGTAACATAATAACCTGAAAATTTCACCATGTATTCAGCTATAGTGGTGCTCACCACTGTCCAAATTTCAAGGCAATAGCTCTTTCCAATCTGAAGTTATCAATTGTCAAAGTTGGCAAATTGGATGTGTGTGGAAGACCCCTTTTCGCAAATCCGGTCACATATGTATTATATATATAATTTGTACATTTACTGATAAAATATTTAAAGTACATCTACTTCATCTTTTCTTCTTCCTGTAGTAAAAAAAAAAACATAGGTTAAAAAAATCCCAAAGCTGGCCATAGGCCGGCTTTGGGGTATACAAATACAAAAAGAAATGAAATCTAATCCAAAACAGCCAAGCTGTAAAAAAAGTGTGTGGCCCTCAGAAAGGCTATGGTGAAAAAAGATGTGAAATCCAAGGTGGCGGCCAAGAAATGGCTGAGATGGTAGGTTAATGGTAAAAATTTTAATAATGACAATTTAGGTAAATTTTGTGAAGCGGCACAAAAATTCACCTGAATTGTCGTAATTAAAATTTTTACCATTAACCTACCATCACAGCCATTTCTTGGCCGCCACCTTGGATTTCACATCTTTTTTCACCATAGCCTTTCTGAGGGCCGCACACTTTTTTTACAGCTTGGCTGTTTTGGATTAGATAATATTATCATGACTATTGTGACATAAGTCCCATGATATCGTGATTATCGTGATATTAAATTTTTATATCGTGGTATTACTACACCACAGAAGGCTGAAACTTTGGTGATCCATTTCTTGGACACCACAGATAATGCTGAGAGAATTAAAACACTTTTTGAAAGTTGTGCAAAAAATTTCAAGTTTATGCTGAGATGGTTACAATAGAAAATGAAATCAATAGAATCTGTAGCATGTATTACTAAGGTTTAGTTCAACATCTCAATGCATAAAGGGTATGACCTGAGTTTATGGAATATATCATCCACTTCATAAAAGTAAGAATAAAACTAAGATTGAAGTGATGGTAAGTGACCATTTTACCAGGCTACTGGATCAGCTTTCTTGAGCTAGACCAGGGTACTAGGCCACTGATGTAATGTACATATGATATATAGGTGGACATAATAGACTGGCAAATTACACAGCAAGACATTACAAATCATTCTAAGGTACTAATTGTCCTTGCTAATAAGAGAGTTGTTGAGATAAGTATGCAATGCTGCTAACTGTAACAATTTTATCAATGAAATTTTACCTTTTTTGTTTCAATGGTCATATCCCAGGCTGATAGTTTTATTGGGTCAACATTAATGGTCAAATGTTGCTCAGAGTTAAATGAAAATGCAAGTCCTCTTATCAGCTCTGCTTTTTTGTTATTGTACTGTGTTTCAACCACCTATAGTATTTCAGTAGCATGTACACGCAATAGTAAGACACATACATAGTGCTTACGCACATACAAGTACATCAAGTATACTGTTCATACATACCTCAATGCATTCTCTGTTAGCATGACAGATGCATACTTCTGCCATTAAACATCTCTTGAAATTGTACATGTAATAGAGTGCATGGAAAATATTTGGAATAGTGATATCATCTGTAGTCGAGCAATGAGAGCAAAAATGACAGGTAGAAATAACACAGTATCCAATTTTGTAATCAAAAAAAGCTCCACTGACTACTTCATTCATCAAAAGTTTTTGTTTACCATTAGGGCACGTATTTTGTGCAGAAGCCTTCATTGCGCGTAACTTTTGAAGCTCATTAAGATTTCTAGGACTAGCATGATGACTTAGTATCAAATATACTGGAAGTTTGAATGTATAGTCAGCACTAATCCAAAAGAAGCTACTAATTGGATAATATCCCTCAGGTAGTTGAAAAGGACCAAAGCGACTTGCAGTTGCTTGCATCTGTACACGGTCTCCTTGTAACACAGCTCCAGGAGGAATAATGATAGCAAAATTGTGGGCTTTGTTGTAGAATGTTCCACCATCATTATCAACACAGTAAACGGATATACCTTCATTGGTAATAGGACATTTTTCTGAAACCTTAATAACATTATCATTGTGCATATCTGATAGTTCTTCAACATTTTGTATCAACTTTAAAACATGATTTAGTACTAAACAAGACAGGTAAAGATTTTGGATCACAAAATTATTCTGCTTTTCATGGCCACATGGTGGAACCAAATGGTCCTCAACAAATCTTGGTCTAATATTCCTACCACACACATTCAGGTATAGCAGTGGCTCATTAGCAGATAGAATGACATCAACCAAAAATTCAGTTTCTGAAAAATATGACATGACATTTTTCTCCACATTTAAATATTTTAAGTTAGGATGGCCTCTCAAGGCTTCAGATATACATATTATCCCTGTGAACAACAGTGAATTCTGTGATAATTTTAGTTCTTGAAGTGTATGGCAGTTTCTAACAGCACTAGACAAATTGTCTACATTGTTGAGTGAGACACAATTTTTGCTTATGTCAAGTACTTTTATGGCATTACTGATTGATACTGTGGTAATAATCTGAGTCACTGCAACAGAAGTTAACTGATTGTTACTAAGTTTTAATTCTTCCAACAAAAAATTACTGCAGACAGCTTCTATTATACTGTCTGTGGCTTCTTCAGTTATAAAATTATTGTTTATTCTGAAAAACCTTAATGAAGAAATGTTTTTCAAAGCTCTACTAATTGTAATACATTTCAAGGAATTCAAGTTGGCATGAGAGATATCTAACTCTTCCAGTGATGATGCTTTATGTATAATGGCTGTCACCAAATCAGTTCCTTGATCAGTAATACTACAACCACTAATATTGAGTGTTTTAATTAGTGCCAAAGTCCTTATCAATAGATGTAAAATATCAACTTCTTGTTGTCTGTTTGTTAGTGTGACCGCAGAATAGAAGTAATCCACTACAAAATAAATTATATCACTTAATACAATTTAAAAGCTAGTAGCTACTACAGTATCCATGCAAAACTGTATGAAAAAGGTGCGGCTTTCAAAAAGCCTGGGTGAAACAAAGTAGTGAAATCTAAGGTGGCAGCCATAAAATGGCTACAATAACATTGATAAAAAATGCACAAAGCCATTATTTTAAAAAAATTATTGTCATCAACATCATTGCAGCCTTTTCATGACTGCCACACAACATTTTCACTCAGGCTTTTTGAAGGCTGCACTCTTTTTATAAAGCTTGGCTGTTTTTGCATAATTTTTTACCTCTTTTTACATTTTAAATATATATCCCAAAGCCCCTGGTTTTGAGGTTTGTTTTAACACAAATCATTGTATTTATCTACAGATGCAATGAAGATGATATAAGGCAAACTAGTGCTCTACCAATACAGTACCGATCCGATACCAAATCCAATTATTTATACTGATATAATTTTGTGCTTGCTTGTTCATGGCTATATGTTGTATTTTAGCTCCTGTACTTATTTGCAATAGTATTTTATAACAAAGTACATTCCTTCCAAGTTAGGTATACATGATTGTACTATTTGCCTATTAGGATTTTGCAGCATCTGTTTTATTAGACTATCTCGATTTTTCATGCAATACATGATAAGTTGCAGTTGCTCAATTTTTAACAAAGCAAATCCTGTACTTCTTATGTATGTCAGAATGCGATTTCTAGCCTTTTGTCAAAAGTTTCATTAGCATAGCACTTATAATGATGATTATGATGATGACAATTGGCAAGAGTAGGGCTTAATAGTAGTGTACTATCCCACCAATCTGTACCAAAATGGCTATAATATTGGCTTTAATACTAGAGAAGTTGCAATAGTATTGCATTACCAAGTTTATTTGCTTTTTGTAATGCTCTAATAGTCATATTCCAAAATTGTGTCACCATCATAGCAACAATTTTCCGTCATTTGATTGGGACGAGAATTTATGGTTTTGGTGGACAGTTCTGTGGTTAGACCAACGAAAGTTCGAAGTTGTTAGTATCGATACCAATGCTGCACAGTTGTTGCATACCTGAGTACGATAACAGAGGATACAGGACTGTTACTATCAATGGAAGGAAGCAAAGGTATCTTTTCACAGCTTCCCAAATGAAACAAGATGTGACCTGAGACGGCACTGGATTTATGCGATTCACCTCAACGTTGGTAAGGGCCCTATGCCTGCTGTGTTTCAGGAGCAGTATCCAAAGATGACTGCATTTTTGGATGCCACTGAGATTAAAGTAAGCATACCATCAGACCTATAGCTCTTACAAAATGGCCAATAAATTTAAGGCACTTATTGCAGCCCTGCTGGACATGTTGTATTTACGTCTTCACTGTACACTACATAAGTGCAACTAGTGGAGCACAGTGGGTTTCCAGCATTATTACAAAGAGGAGATGAAATGATGGCTGATAGAGGATTTACCATAGAGGATTTGTCAGTGCCTCTAAGTGTTGGTCTCAATGTTCCACCATTTTTAGGCAGTCAATCCCAACTAGATGTGGGTGAAGTTGTTGAAACACAACAAATAGCATCACACGTTGAACATGCTATTAGGAGAGTAAAGGAGTACAATATGTGAAGTGGTGTAATGCCTGCTTCAGTGGTTGGTTCAGCCAACTAGGTATGGTCAGTATGTTGCTCATTGACCAATTTTCAACACTCTATTAACCTGTATTTGAATTATACATTTACTGTGTACATGATAATATAAGTATGTGCTAAAGCATTGCACCGAGTGCTATATGAAAAATAAAGCACGAGGCGCATGGCCGAGATGTTAGTAAAACACAAGGCAAAGCCGAGTGCTTTATTAGCATCAAGGCCGAGCACCAAATGCTTTATAGCACAAGAAAGGCAATGTTTTAAATGATTTATGGAACTTGCTAGTGGTAGCTTGCAGCCATACACTAGGACTCATAATTACCACACGTTGCACACTGAAATTATTAGCAGCCAGAATACACACACACACACACACTAGTTTACCAAAGTAACTCATGCGTAGTTCACCATAGTTTGGTATGGTAGACGTTAATCACATATTTGGCAAGCTTTGGTCACAACCCACAATCGATTCTATTGTGACACATGGTGAAGTATTTCCGTGACATTCCTAGGACTTGTCCGTTTACATTGTCAAATGTAGCAGCAACATTACTAGTGCTTGGAGGTATTGAAAAATAGCAAACAGTATATGTACCTTCCATAAAAAGTATCACAGTATTACTAAATCTAATCCAAAACAGCCAAGCTGTAAAAAAAAGTGTGGCCCTCAAAAAGGCTATGGTAAAAAAAGATGTGAAATCAAAGGTGGCGGCCAAGAAATGGCTGTGATGGTAGGTTAATGGCAAAAATTTTAATAACGACAATTCAGGTGAATTTGTGTTGTCTCTTCCAAGTTTCACTAGGACTTGGCACCAAATTCGCCTGAATTGTCGTTATTAAAATTTTTGCCATTAACCTACCATCACAGCCGTTTCTTGACAGCCACCTTGGATTTCACATCTTTTTTCACAATAGCCTTTTTGGGGGCTGCACTCTTTTTTTAGAGCTAGGCTGTTTTTGATTAGATATCACTTATTTTTGTATATTCATACCTAAAGCCAGTCTATGGCCAGCTTTAGGTATTTATTTTAACTTGTCTTCATAGAAAGAAGATTATTATGAAGAAGATTTAAATGATTTGTTTAGCTACATGTACATTTAGGCAATGGTGTTGATTGATCATAAAGATAAGTCACACAGTTCGCAGCTGAATACTCTACAGGGAAATGTGTATGTAGCTGAAAGTTCTACAGGGAAGTAATTGTACTCTTTGACTACATGGTGAATGCTTTGTAGTTGAACTCACCACAGGGTGGCTTATTTCTAGCTGAAACACTATATGAAATGTAGCTGAATTCTCTCTTATTTCTAACTGATCTCTCTATTGGGTGATTTGTTTCTTATCTAGCTGACATTTTTATAGGGTGACTTGTTTCAAGCTGAGCTCTCTACAGGGTGATAGCCAATCTTTCTACAGGGTGATTTGTTTCTAGCCGATCTCTAGCTACAGGGTGAATTATTGTGTCTAGCTGATCTGACTTGTTTCTGCTGACCTCTCTACAGGTAACTTGTTTCTAGCTACACTCTCTACAGGGTGACTTGAAATGTGGTTGAACTCCATTCTGGGTGACTTGATCAAGCTAATCTCTCTTCAGGGCAATTTGTTTCTAGCTGATCTCTCTACAGGGCTGCTTGTTTCTACTGAGCTCTCTACAGGGTGACTTGAAAAATAGTTTAATTCTTTGCAGGTAACAGGGTAACTTGCCTAACTGATCTCTCTACAGGGAGATTTGTTTCTAACGGAATACAATGTATCTTTCTACTGAGAGAGTTTAATTTATCAGTGCTACGAAATTTCCATGAAATCTCTGAATTCATGTCCATGAAATGACTTTCATGGCATTTTATTGGAATGGGAATTATTTTACTATTCATGGATAATCCATAGGTGTTTCATAGCACTGTTCTCTGGCAGTGCTACACGGTGACTTCATTCTATCTGATCTCTGTACAGGATGACTTGTTTCTAGCTAATCTTTCAACAGTCATTTGTTTCAATCTGATCTTTCTACAGAGTGATTTGCTCCTTACTGATCTCCCTACAGGGTGAATTGTTTCTAACTGATCATTCTACAGGGTGATTTGTTTCAAGCTGATCTTTCTACAAGGTAATTGAAATGTATCTAATCTCGCTACAGGGTGACTTGTTTCTAGCTGATCTTTCTACAGGTGAGCTGATTTCTGTACAGGGCGGCTTCTTACTGGCTGAACTCTCTACAGGGTAACTTGTTTATACCAGATCTCTCTACAGGGTGATTTGTGTTTAGAGTTGTACCGATAATCGGATTGGTAGTTGGTAGAAACCGATAATTAGCTGTTTTTACCATAATCGGAAATCCATTGTAATGGGCTGTGGCCAGCAGATTATTAGTCTATTCAGCTTCAGCAGCTGCAGTACGACTGGAGGACTGGTGTCAAAGGCTCTGGTATGTACTTGGGTAATTTGTTTATGTTTTGTGGTAACCACAAAGATAAACAGTGATGGTTCAGGTCCTAGCCCACTTGTCTGACTATATAGCAACTTTGATTGAGATAAGTGTACAATTTCACAGAATTGGCTTTACTAGCTCTACTTTTAATGGAGTGTGCACAAATATAATTGTAGGGACCTACAATTGGGTATCGGTTAACTATCAGTAAAACAGGATAAAAATATATTGGATATCGGTTTTCCCTAAAAAGTGGGAATCAGTACAACTCTATTTGTGTTGAGCTGATCTTTCTACAGGTTGATTTCTTTCTAGCTGCATGATCTCTACAGCGTGAATTGTTTCTAGCTGATTTCTCTACAAGGTTACTTGTTACTTGCTGAACTCTATACAGGGTGATTTGTTTCGAGCTGATCTCTCTACAAAGTGATTTGTGTGATTTGTTTCCAGCTGATCTCTCTTCATGGTGACTTACTTATATATAGCTGCATGAACTATCAGTACAGAGTGGACTTGTTTCTAGCTGATCTCCCTACAGAGTGGCTTGTTTCTACTAAAATTTCTATAGGTTGACTTGAAACGTATCTGAACTCTCTGCAAGATGACTCGTTTCTAGTTGATCTCTCTAAAGAGTGATTTGTTTCCAGCTGATCTCTCTAGTGAGAGATTTACTTCTAGCTGATCTCTCTACTGACAGTCTGTGTGACTTGTTTCTAGCTGATCTTTGTACAGGGTGATTTGTTCTAGTTGATCTCTGTTTGCTTTTAGCTGATCTTTTCACAGGGTGACTCGTTTTTAACTCTACAAGGTGATTTGTTTTCAGCTGATCTCTCTACAGGATGCTTTGTTTCTAGCTGACTTATCTACAAGGTGATTTGTTTCCAGCTGGTCTCTCTACAGGATGATTATGTAGCTGATCTTTCTACAGGGTGATTTGTTTCTAGCTAATCTCTCTACAAGGTAACTTATAGCCAGCTGAACTCTCAACAGGGTGACTTGAAATATAGTTGAATTTTCTTTAGGGTGACTGGTTTCTAGCTGATCTCTCTACAGGGTGACCTTTTCTTAGTTAATCTCCATACACAGTCGCTTATAACAGTGTTAAATTCTCTACAATACATAGACGAATGCTTTAAGAAGTAATTATTTGATTCTTAGCTGACTGCTTTATTAGGGTGACTGCTCTATTAGAGTATCTTGATCGCACACTTATTACACCTAGTTGGCTTTCGTAGTGTAACTCAGTAGTGTTTCATCTAATCCCTTGTAAACTACTGAAAGATCATTCTAAAATAATTGGTCTACCTCTCTACCTATTTTCAGCTGATTCCATTAACTATTTGCCTGGAAAGCGTGATAAGTAATACTAAAAACTCGATCATGCGATTTTTACACATGATTGGCGTTTTTGTTATAACTACATGATTGTTAGTGTGATTTCTTTCAAACCACAAAAGGTTTGCACTACGATAGTTATTCCATCTATAGACCGATTTTCAAGTTATTCTTACCCTGGAGGCGTGACAACAAATCACCTTTGGATTTTTGAAAAATCACGCATAACTCTCTTGTTCTTTTCTGATCTCTACCAAAATTGGACTGCAAATGTACAGTATTATGCTCTTACTGCCCTCCAAATTTTAAGTAAATCAACCAAAGCACATGCAAGTTATTACAATTTTTCTAAAGTGTGCGAGATGAAGAAGAAAAAGAAGATTAAGAAAAATACGAAGAAAATAAGACGAACTTTGAAGGCACGTATCTCGGTGATGGATGGGCGGATTCACCTCAAATTTGGAATATGAAGCGCCCTACCCCAAGGGAGTTTCCACAGCTAAAATGGTTAATTTCCACTCAGCCATTATCAAGCTATGGATGCATGAAAACAGCGTTTTCTTGGTTCCTGTAAAATACACACTTGTCTGTCGCGCGCCCACACTGGCTGTACTTGGCCGCACAACACACTATCATGAGTCTTGATATTATGGTATTAATGCAAAAACCATTGGTATTTAAATAACTGCCATTTACCTTAACAAAAGCACCAAGTACCCATTGAAGCTCAGCAAGCTTCAGGTACAAATTACCACAAACAAATTTGTTTACATAGTTTGGTTAGCTGGCTACATCACCACCTGCCTACAAACATTGTCACACATCTGGTTACCTTCTAAATATGGGATGAAACAAGCCCACAGGGAGGCCACAATTCCCAGACGGTATTGCGATATTAAAGTAACAGACGGTATTAAAATAACAGGTGGTATTAAAATAACAGACGGTATCAAAACTGGTATGACTTAAATATCACAGATTGCTAACAATACCGGTATATCGCCCAGCTCTAAACATTACCTTCTCCCACCCATCATCGAAGTATTTGGATATGTCTATAAAAGTAATCCATTGGTAGAACTCGTGTCGGCTGGGGTGATTGACCACTCAGCATGGTGCAAGTTACCAGGCTGCAGTGGCTCGGGTGATTAGTCATACTGGCGTGAGCACTACAGGCTATTAGCCTGCACTAGAGCACGTGGGAAACAGTGTTTTATTACTCACAAAGAGTGCTTTAAATACCAGATAAAGCACCGCCACACATACAATATGGAAATAAAAGCACGAGGGCATGGGCGAGAGACTAATATAGTACGAGGCAAAGTCGAGTGCTATATTAGGCTCGAGACCATGCCCGAGTGCTTTTATTTTCATATTGTACAAGCATAGTGGTGCTTTAACTGATTTAAAGTGCTGTCTTGTTGTCTTGCTTGGAGCGTTCATTTCGAGAATTCAGTTTTCAGCCATCAGACAATTGGTAAGTGTCTATGTAGTACAGTTCTGGTAGTATTACAAGCAAATAGTATCTTTTTGGCTACTTTGGCAATTAGAAATGTTATGCACGTGATCTTGCTTTTCATACTGAAGTTTTCATCAGCATTCGAATCTGCGTGACACCGTGCATGAGTGTGTAGATGGCACACTCAACCTTTCGTCATCACGCTAACCGCTACGCACTCAGGCACGGTGTCACAGATTCGAACACTGGTGAAAACCTCAGTATTTATTTTCCAACCAATGCGTAACTGTTCTTTATGTTCCATAACTGTACTTTATTGTGATGCAAATGGAAAATATAGCACACTTGAATAAGTTATGGAAAATAAAGTACTCTTTGGGTAATAAAGAACTGTTTGCCCTAAAGTATACTTTATGAAATTTAAAGTACACCTTTTCCTTTGATCTTGCCCACACAAAGTTCTCTACTGTTTAGTTACTTTATGTACTTGCACTTTGTGCTAAAAGATACTTGAAATAAAACTCTGTTAACCGCGTCTGCATGCCTTTCCAACACCCTTCATCAAGTTTAATTCTCTCAATGCTGATGTCCTTGAACATGTAAGTCACACCACGACAATGCAAGACAGAGCCACCTGTCCTTGGAATTGGTAATAGTAATAGTGTTTGTGCGATTGTTTCAGAGTTACCTGAAGGTAGCAAACCTGAAGGTAGCAAAAAAGTTGGGGTCACTAGTAGCATCCTCAATGATTGACAGTCTATGGACATTTCACTTCTAATAGACCAAACGATGGTTCCGATGGGTCATGTACTAATCCATCTGGAGAAGCAGCTAGCCAAGGAAGGGATGGGTTAACTAAGAGACTGCAGCAATGTATTTTAAATCCAGTTCCTGCAATGTAAGCATTTCAGGCTTTTATTTCCTTTTGAATTCCGCAACTAATCTGAACAGGAAACTTTGAATAATCCTTGGTCTCAAAAGCGAAGTGCTGGTCAGAATTTGAGCAAATGCACATGGTGGTTGGTCACTTATTAAGCTGTCATGCAGCTGCTTCTGGTGGTCAGTTCCATTCACAAAATGCGAAGAATCATGTATCATACAGGAAACAGTTGATTTGGATTTTCTTCAATTCTTGATCTACTTGTTTTGCTCAACAAAAAATCACATTCATTACTGATTCTGGATTAATTTGACATGACCTTGGCTTATGCCATGACTGTTGCATCTGAGTGCAAGAAAGACCAACTGGAACTGTTTCAGCAGACCAACCACATGGCTACACATGCCGGATTTACCAGCAGTACAGGAACAATTTGCTGCCACAACATGGTAAGGAGCATCACATGACAATATAATGTAAGTATGTGCATAGAATCATTTTCTTTTGACTTCGGTAACAATGAGCTTTCACCCATATAGTATCCTCTTTATGACAAAACATTACATGCTTTCCAGGATATAGTCCTCCATGAGTACTGGTGGCCCCTTTGGAGTGTCAAATAATTTACATTAACAACATCTTGGGAAATTTGCCTTGCTTTTAATTGTTTGACAGATTTTTGTAAGTGTGATAGAATGATACTAACAGTAAAAATTCGTGAAAAATTCCTTTGATTTGCTGTGTGTATGGGCTTTTGGGCCATGTAGGTATACTACTCAAAAAAAAACAACTCCACAGTGCATGTGCTTTGTGTTTACTGTCACACACGTGAACTCAACACACACGCAGTTCCGTCTTGGGTACACACAACTACACTTGAGAAGGCAACACTGCCACACACGAAGGCAGCATCTGGCAGCATGACTACACGCACGATGCATGTAGTATGTAGCACAAGTGTAAAATCTTCCCAGTTGCTCATATACATGTGGGTCATTCCATGTCAAATCACCGAGAAATTGTAGGGTCACCTCTCAGATTTTGACGAAACTTGGTGTGTTTGTAGTACCTATGGTGCTCATCACCCATACCAATTTTTAGCCCCATACACCACATAGTGTCTGATTTATGACCACAAATATTTTGAATAATTCATGAAAAATTGGTTCGTCTTGAGTTACAAAATCAACTGTAGCTCACCACTGTGTTAATATTTGAAAATAAAATTTTCAGCAATTAATGACTGTTAATTGATCTTTCAAGTAATCCATAAACCATAAGATATTAATTTAATTGAAGTTCAAAAAGGCTCCATTAAAAACTTTAATCCTAAATATTTCAAAAAGTGCTGCTTCAAATTCTTTGAATTTTTTAGTAAACAATAATTAGGTTATGGTCTATTGTTGGTAAAACTTTTGTGGTGGGGCCATAATGGGTTGAAGAGATATGATTAAATATGTTGTGGTATGTAGTGGAATTTTGTAGTCTATTATTGCTATATGGGAGTGTACACCTCTAATAACCATTGCTGATAAAGCCATGCCAACTTTGTCTTACATAATGAAGGTGTCCAAGTACAGTGCAACCTGTATTAGTGACCACCTGTATTGAAAGACCACCTTTGTGCTCCAGTTTATTTAATTGTATAGTTTTCAATGCAGCCAACTTATATAGCCTGCAAAGGCAGTACAATGACCAGCTAATGACACCACGTCAGTTGTTCAATTGAGCATGTAGCAACATACCTGCTGCTTACTTTGGGTATTGTAACAATGAAGATTATTTGAGACAAAAGGGACGTTGCTTTCAACTCTCACGTACAATCCCTGGTATGAGAATACTGCACTCTTTTGTGCCAATTTCAGATAGCAGAGTGGAAATAAAATTTTACTCAAAATCTGATGTTTTCAGGAAAGAGAGAGTTGCTCTAGCAAAGAATGAAGCTTCATCAGAATCGATTGCTGGATTTGTCACTTGTTTACATGAAGAGAATTGGTGGTTAGCTTGTGTGTTTGAAGTTTGCAGTGACACTAAGGAAGTGAAGCTGACATTTCTGTATCCACATGGTGCATCAAACTTGTTCAAGTACCCAGAGCCCCAGAATATCCACACTATACCAATGGATGACATTCTAACTCTCGTAGACCCAAGGACAAGAAGTGGTTGTGTGTACTCTGACAAAAAAAAAGAAAAAACTTTTGCTACCAAACAGCATCACACTGTATCACCATAGTAACAAACTTGTATTACCGGCATGCCTTCGTTACAACCTGTTTATATATGCATACATTTAATTTGCAGTTGAATCAAAGAGTCTTGTGTGTCTGCAAACATAAATCAGCAGAATGGGCTTCAAGGTGTGAAATACTCTGTTGGATATCTATACTATAATACCACAAACACCACTAGCTACACAGGAAAAATCGCGCTTCATAACGTGTACTGCACGGAATACCGGGTGTATATTGGTGGCGGTGTCAACGCGTATTTGCTCGGAGTTACTGCTAGCACGGATAAAAGAAAGATTCCGTTCATGCATCCGGCCATCATATGGTGCAGTGCACGGATATCAGGGCATGATGTCCGCGTAGGAAATGAATTAGGAATATTTGAAAGAATCGCTCAAATTTTCTCAACATCAACAGTTAATAGATTATCAGAGCTGTTTAATGCCAGCAGACAATGTAAAATTAAGCGAACTGGAACAACGGGTAAGAAATGAAGGCGCTCATTCTAAGGTGAGCTGTCCTACGCATTTAACCATAATACGTATGGATAATCAAAGAGACCGCTGATCCCTATGGTCGTGTGTGCTACAGTAGAGAAAATAATTGCTCGCATAATTCTTAGCTAGTAATAAGCGCCTGTGCTTATTGATTGCAATTAATGCCTACCATCCTGTGCATGCCTCGTGTCATGCTTGTCACGCAGCAGCTGTCGCCGAACGATCTGGTGTTTTAATTTAGGTATAGTCGTCTTTAACCATGTACTTAGATTAGTACTGTTCGTATATTTGTAATCTAATAGTAGGAGTTATATAGTGTGCAATAATTAGGTTTATTTGGTGCATTTTGTAGACTAAAGCCCGATAACATTTAGCTTGTAGGAATGGAGAAGAAACAAGAAAGGTACTTATTGCTGTATACCTGCCTTGTGGTTGTCATGTTTCATTCTGGCCGTGCTTTAGCTGGTCATGTTGTTTGAGACTGTTGTTGCAATTGTTGTACTGTTTGTTGTCATTGTTGTGTCATCTCATTCTGACGATCGTGCTTTAGCTGGTCATGTCATTTGAGACTGTATGTTGTTGTCATTGTTGTTGTGTCATCTCATTCTGGCGATCGTGCTTTAGCTGGTCATGTCGTTTGAAACTGTTTGTTGTTGTAATTGTTATTGTGTCATCTCATTCTGGCGACTGTGCTTTAGCTGGTCATGTCATTTGAGACTGTTGTTGTCACTGTTGTTGTGTCATCTTGTTCTGGTGACCGTGCTTTAGCTGGTCATGTTGTTTGAGACTGTTATTGTGTCATCTCTCATTCTGGTGATTGTGTTGTAACAGGTGGTGGCGTTTCAGATGTTGTTATGGTATTTTGTCATACTTAATCCTTCACTCATTGGCACCATAAAGTGTAGTGATTTGTATTTTACTTTTTTCATGGTTGTTACAGGATTGTGATTGTTGGATTTGGCCACATTAGACTGTTTTGTCTTGTGTCTACTTGTCATCAGAATGTAAGTGCAAAATGTATATATTGTATTCTAATTTATTTGTGATTGTTACAGAGGTGTGATAACTTGATTGTTGAAATAGGAGACTTTTCACTGAAGTACACCTTCAATCATCTTGGCAGCATGGAGTGATATTGATTGTTGAAATAGGAGACTTTTCATTGTTGTACGTCTTCTGTCATCTTGGTAGCATGGAGTGAGTATTTTTGTATTCTATTTTAATAGTCATTGTTACAGGAAGTTGATAACTTTTGATGGTTGAAATAAGAGATTTTTCATTGTCGTACATCTTCAGTTATCTTGGCAGCATGGAGTGAGTATGAACTGTATTTTTGCACTATATTTTAATAGTCATTGTTACAGGAGTGTGATAACTTTTGATCGTTGAAATAAGAGACTTTTCACTGTCATACATCTTCAGTCATCTTGGCAGCATGGAGTGAGTATATGAACTGTATTTTTGTACTCTATTTTAATAGTCATTGTTACAGGAGTGTGATATCTTTTGATCGTTGAAATAGGAGACTTTTCACTGTCGTACATCTTCTGTCATCCTGGCAGCATGAAGTGAGTATATGAACTGTATTTTTGTACTCTATTTTAATAGTCATTGTTACAGGAGTGTGATATCTTTTGATCGTTGAAATAGGAGACTTTTCACTGTCGTATATCTTCTGTCATCTTGACAGCATGGAGTGAGTATAAAATGTATTTTTGTATTCTATTTTAATAGTGATTGTTACAGGAAGGTGATAACAGATGATCATTGAAATAAGAGACTTTTCACTGTCGTGCATATTCAGTCATCTTGGCAGCATGGAGTGAGTATGAACTGTATTTTTGTACTCTATTTTAATAGTCATTCACATTGTTACAGGAATGTGATAACTTTTGATCGCTGAAATATGAGACTTCACTGTTGTACATCTTCAGTCATCTTGGCAGCATGGAGTCAGTATGAACTGTTTTTTGGTATTCTATTTTAATAGTGATTGTTACAGGAAGGTGATAACTTTTGATCGTTGAAATAAGAGACTTTTCACTGTCGCACGTCTTCAGTCATCTTGACACCATGGAGTGAGTATGAACTGTATTTTTGTACTGTATTTTAAGTCATTGTTACAGGAGTGTGATAACTTTTGATCATTGAAATAAGAGACTTTTCACTGTTGTACATCTTCCATCATCTTGGCAGCATGAAGTGAGTATGAATTGTATTCTTGTATTCTATTTTAACAGTCATTGTTACAGGAGTGTGATAACTTTTGATTGTTGAAATAAGAGACTTTTCACTGTCATACATCTTCCGTTATCCTGGCAGCATGCATATGGAGTGAGTATGAACTATATTTTTGTACTCTATTTTAATAGTCGTTGTTAAAGGAGTGTGATAACTTTTGATCATTGAAATAAGAGACTCTTCACTGTCGTACATCTTCCGTCATCTTGGCAGCATGGAGTGAGTATGAAATGTATTTTTGTATTCTATTTTAATAGTGATTGTTACAGGCATGTGGCTACTTGATTGTGGAATTGAAGAGTTATGACTGCCGTACATCTTCAGTCTATGAAGTGAGCATAAACAGTATTAATTTTATGTTCTATTTTAATAATAATTGTTACAGACATATGTGATAACTTTTGTTTATTGAAATTAGAGACTTTAGACGTCATGAAGTGAGTGTGAACTGTATTTTTGTGTTCTAATTTGTAATGTTACAGGGGTTGATACAAATTGATAGTTGAAATAGGAGACTTCACTGTCATACATCGTCAGTAATTTTGGCAGCATGGAGTGAGTATGAACTGTATTTTTATGTTCTATTTTAATAGTGATTGTTACAGGGGTGCGATAACTGATTGAAGATTTCAGACTGTCAGTCTTCATAGTTTGTGATCATGAAGTTTCATCATTGTGGATTGCTAACTGGATGATTTTTTTTGCATGTGTACTCAATGTTGCGTTTTGTGTCAGTTGTAAACATTTTAAAGTATAGTTACCGGACTAAATAAGCGGATCTATATGGGTTTACGGAAAGGGGATTGAAAGCGGTGGTCTGCACAGACGCGGTGTTTAGGCGGGTGATGGAGCGGTGCCAATACGGTAAATTAGGCAGGTGTACATGCGGATAAGTCCATGTAGGATGTCTCAGAACGTATGCCAGGCGGAGTCAGTCTCATATACATGGCGGATTCCGCAAAGATACTGGCTTAATCGCCCTCACGGCGCTCGTTATGTAGTAGAACAGGCACCACCCAGTAGCGCGATTTTTCCTGTGGCTACCTATCTCATAATCCCATAGAGACCCCAAACTGAAACTTGAACTAATAGGCAAATGTTTGACAAATATTCAAAAAAATTCTAATCAGAACTTTTTGGTAGAGCAAAGGTCAAAGATTAGGATACATGGTTAATTATCAACTTCATCAAATTAAGCTGTTAATATACCAAACAAAAGCTAGTTTTTCTTTGAGCTTTAAAGTTGTGCAATTCATTTTAAAAATATCCAAGTTATGATGCTTTGAATGGTCACAAGTACAGCGAAAATAGAATACTAAATAAGCCATTTCTGGGAAGCCATACAAGCAATGGGTGAAGGGACACATGACCACTTTGGATACCCACACACCAAATTTCATCCAATTCTGAGGGGGCCATGTGCAAAACTTTGGTGAACTGATATGGAATTACCCATACAGTAAATCCAACTGAATAAATTGCAGCACAAAGATGGTCTTTCAACAGAGGTGGTCATTAATACAGGTTGCACTGTACTTGGACACCTTCATTGTGTAAGACAGAGTTGGCATGGCCTTATCAGCAGTGGTTATTAGAGGTGTACACTCCCATATAGCAATAATAGACTACCAAATTCCACTACATACCACAACATATTTAATTATATATCTTGAACCCATTGTGGCCCCACCATAAAAATTTTACCAACAATAGACCATAACCTAATTATTATTTACTAAAAAATTCAAAGAATTTGAAGCAGCACTTTTTGAAATATTGAAGATTAAAATTTTTAATGGAGCCTTTTGAACCTTAATTAAATTAATATCCCATAGTTTATGGATTACTTGAAAGATCAATTAACAGTCTTTAATCACTGAAAATTTTATTTAAAATATTAACACAGTGGTGAGCTACAGTTGATTTTGTAACTCAAGATGAACCAATTTTTCATGAAATATTCAAAATATTTGTGGTCATAAATCAGAAACTATGTGGTGTATGGGGCTACAAATTGGTATGGGTGATGAGCATCATAGGTATTACAAATACACTAAGTTTCGTCAAAATCTGAGAGGTGACCCTACAATTTCTCGGTGATTTGACATGGAATCACCCATATGCCGTGTTCTTTCATTGTAAATCACAACCAGTGTAACCTGTGTACACCAGTTAGACCACTGAATAGATTGCACCATGGGTGGGGGAAAATTAGTATCATAGCCATCTAACATTGCATGGAAAACGTCGCCATGGATCCATATAATTTGCAACAGGATTTTCTCAGTCTTACTGGCAGCTGCCAACTCACCTTAAAGAGTAAAAGACCAGGATTAGGATATCCAAATGTACACTGAATACAGTCGATGTACAATATATTTTCATGTGTTAAAATAAATTAGCATGTCACGTGACTACCAGGAAGACAAGGTTTTTAGTTACAGTGGAGATTTCTAAAATGTTTGCATGCAGTATATGCAAAATTCAATTGTACAAATGCTGTGTTCATGAGTCACTTCTTGAGATCTGGATTATTAGTTTTGTGACTCCAGTTAGCTGATTGTGCCAGTGCAGTGAAAAAACATATGTAGCTTAATATAAGTACACTTAAACTAGTTGTTGAAAACTCACTACTGATGTATACAGCTTGACAGCCTACACTTGTGTAGACACAAACTTGCATACATGTGTGCACACACGACTTGCAATCTTGCATACACTAGCTGCACATTTTAAAACTAACATGCATGGATTTTTAAGTACATGAGTCATGTTTAGTACCACGCATTATAGAGCCACGCATGTGTAAAGTTGCACTGGAGCAGTACGTACTGTATTGTGAGGCTTGTTTTAAGGTGATATTTTTGATCAGAAGAGCCCAAACTTTCATGATTCCTAATATACAATACTATTGTACTGTATGATAATATTATAAAGTTAAGTATGTTAAAAAAACAATTTTATCACTAATCACATAGTGATTTAGTTTGCCATACGTTTGTCTCAATAGTAGGAGTGCAATTAATCCCAAATCGCATGGCCTTGTTTCTATAATTGCACTGTAAAGTAGCCAATAAAATAGCAAAATCACAGAAGCCTTTTAAATGCAACAAGAAAGTGATATAATTATCACAAATCACTACTTTACAAAATTGACATTGTCCACATTTACACCCCATTCAAGTTACTTTCTAACCCATGGCTCAAAACAGATTGTAGAGTGAACCAATCAAGCATACTACTTAAGTTTTTTGCAAAGAAATTCTTGCGATTCCTCTGTACATATTTATGCAACGCAATTCATGTTTTCAGTATACACATTCTACTAAGAAAACTGTGTACTAAAACTGTGTAAAAGGCTACACAGATAGCATCAAGTCATTTGCTGTGCTTAATAACTATACATCACAGTAACTGTATAGTAGGGACCACAAAGGAATAGGTGTGGCCCATGAAATAACACCACCCCTCAATTTTCCCTGACGATGATGAGGCAGCATTGGTGAGGTAAAACTAAGCACAAATAAGCTTTCAGATTGACCCGAAACGCTTTCAACAAGTTGCTACGGATTTTAATTTTTTATTCAACGGAATTTTCTACTGACTGAGTAAGTGACTGACTGACTGACTGATGCCTTCAGACAAGAGTAACTCGATAATGGCTAAGGCTACGGGCTTGATTTTTTCACTGTTCAACATCGCTTTGGCCCAACAGGTGCCTTTTGGCATACCACAGTACGTACAATGCTTTCTTCATGGACTTACCAGTGTCCTCCTATGTGTCCCATTCACCTTTGCTGACAGGGAATGGTATCGATTTGGTGGTAGCATGTGATGGCTTTCCTTCGAAATGGAAACTGTCTGTATTTTTCATAGTCATTATTTTGATTGCAGAGGTGCTTTTCAAACAGTTCTTGACTCGTATTGCTGTGTAATGGGTTGAACATATCTGACAGCAAAACGTAATGGATACTTCACTTTTCAGACAATAATTAATAAAATTGGGGCGTAGCACCATTTCTTTTTGCATCCGTAGATTATAGAGGCGCTTCCGGTAAAGTTCTTGATTCGAAATGCTGTGTAACAGGTTGAACATAGCTGACAACCAAGCGTAATGGATACTTCACTTTTTAGACAATAATTGATATAGCTGGGGCACGAGGTTCCATTTCAAATGCGGTATGCGTGGGTTCACCAGTCATAATAAAATTATTTACAAAAAAAAGTTAATAAACAAGTACACGAAAAAAAATGGAATTTTCGACTAGAGTAGGGACCATAGCATATTGATAAAAAGTATTGAAACAAGTTGGAGTAGTCCGTGATATTAAATCACAGTAAAACAATAAGAAGTGTTATATCCCTACTGTGCATTTCTGTTATGGTATCTTGAGCACAGTAGGAATATAATACTTCTTATTGCTTTACTGTGATTTAATATCATGGACTACTCCAACTTGTTTCAGTACTTTTTATCAATGTGCTATGGTCCCTATTCTAGTTGAAAATTCCAAATTTTTTCGTGTACTTGTAAAACTAGTTCCACCGATACAGAAAAATACCTACCAATCTGATACCAATACCTAGCAGTATATTTCACTGATACAGATACTGATACCAATAATTCCCCTACAATTTACACACCTCTCAAGTTAGCTATGTATGACTGTTCTATTAGGCTAATTTTATTGTACAGTGACTGTTCTATTAGAGTATTTCAATCTTTTTCAAGCAAACATAGTAAGTAGCAGTTGCTCAATGTTTAGCAAAGCAATTCCTGCACCTTTTATGCTAGAATAATGCTCAACATTATGTATTTCCACCTTGTTATACTCCAAGTTTTGCTAGCATAGCATTTTATGATGATAGTTATGACAATGAAGACCAACGCAACTATTAATCAGTATCAGAATACCTAAATAACTGATACCACTCCATACCAAAATGCTCAATATTGGCTCCGATTTGATATTAATTCGATTATTAGTGGAACAGTACTGTACATAAAATGCTTACAAGACTGTATATGTACCTTTCTTATCAATTGGAAATAAATGATTAGGTTCTGCGAGTGAAGCTGCTGAGTCTAACTTAGGTGACTTATCTCCATTATTGGCCTATGTAGAATCAAATAAAACTTAAACATATAATATGATTCACTTACTGAAGCACTACTTGTATGGTCACTATCACTTGATAACTTTTTATCGTCACCAGATGGCTTGGTTTTATCGTGTTTAGCAGATGAGACCTTCAAAGGTGATGCTACTTTAACTTCTGTACACTTTTAGCTGTTGCCGCACATGTGCACATATGTACAATTTTGTGACCGTCCACACACATCTAATTTATAATCTCTGGTGACTCATAACTTCAGATTGGAAAAGGCTATTGACTTGACATTTGGTCAGTAGTGAGCACCAACATAGCTTAGAAAATTGAAAGTTTTTCTGGTTAATACGTTTCTTGAGAACTCAGTTATGGGTTTCTGAGTTCATAGGATTGATGTGTGTGGAAGACCCCTTTTCACCAGTTTAGTCACAATTTATAAACAATGTAAAAGAGTACTAAAACAACTACATAAATATGTAGACATTGAATACCACTTTAGGCTTGCCACATAAACTACTGTAGGAGCCTTCTAAAAAGTATGTTACATTGACATAGGGGCATCGGTTGAGTACACAATCAAACCCAAATTATATATAAAGTGTAGTATCTTAAGGTGGCAATAAAGCAATGACACACCTTAACAACAAATTAACAATCTTGACAACATGAAAACAGCGCCACTAATAATTATTATTTTTTGTTTGTGACTCACCTTATGCCTGTTATACATATGGTCTTTTCTTCGTAAATATGGGTTGAACAAGCACGATACTTTAGGAATAGTAAGCAATAGTGTCTGAATAATTCTACGTATCAGTATATCAGATATCCATTCTATGGCTTCTTAGCTTAGTGTGAATGGTGGAACAAGGCTCTCATCTGCTTTTAAATGCTATATATTTTGACTTGTAAATTGCTTCCACTTATTGATACATAGAATTATTTTTGTAATAGTATGTTCTTATCGTGTGAAGTATTGGGGCTAAAGCTTGAGGTTATCAACAGATAACTTGTATTCTGTGGTCCACTAAGTACTACCGATTTCTTGCTTTGAGAGCAGTTCTATGCGTTTTACTCTCTACAAATGATAGATCCCTATATGTGTAGTTTATTTGTATGCAAAATTAATTACTGATTTTCACTATGTCTTAAAATTGAGACACAGAATGTTTGTTGTCAGGAATGCACATTATTGCTTTAGAGCCACCTTAAGTTAAGGGTGCTTGCTGATATTTGAAGCTGTTTAAGTGCCAGCCTAGTGGCCTCATATGGCTTTTGCACCGTAATTGGCAATACTACACATACTTGCAGTATCTGTGGTTTTTTTGCAGTGAAAACAAGGAAGAATAGTATGGTTTTGCTTTAAAATCATCACTGAAGTGTTAGCAAATGATTGTCTGATGGAAATTAGTAAAAGGATAAGTGTGGACACAGTTTTGCTTGTAGCCAACATGCGTTTGTACTTTGTTTTTTTTGAGTGGTAGCATATGCTGGTAGTTTGTATTGTAATTGTAAGCTGCTTATGTAGGGGATGATGTTACTGGCTGGAATCACAAGGAATTACAAGCTGCTGATGATGGTGTGCCTAGTAAAACCTATCCAAGAACAACTTGGAGAATCCAGGCATAGCAAGAAGCTGCTCCTGTGTGTGAAGAAGAAAAAGAACATTTTGTGTTTAGAACATAAGTAGGTTATTGTGGTTAATAGGAATATGTATATCAATGGTGATGGGCACACGTTACCCTTGCACATTTTTACTAAAAATAACATTAGTTTTTAAGTGATATATATATATATATATAATACATTTATTAGCCTAGCTATCCACCATTCCACCGCACCAAGCTCTACGTTGCCTACTCTTTTTCCTAATGCTAATCACATAACATTTTCCCACAAAGCCAGTAGTGTATGTGACAATACACAAGTTTAACAATCATGCAACAAGAATACAATGATACCATAATAGCAAGTAAGATTATATCTACATGAGATCATGCATGAAATGACAATATATATCTATATATAGATCATATAATATGTGATATAGAGAGGATGAATTTGGATGAATAATGGGCAACTGAGGAAATCATAGGGCGGGCAGTAAGTTCTTCCATAAATAGGGTAGATGAATGAACATAGCATTTGCTAGTGATGATAGCAAACCACTAAGACATGTCAAACTGCAGCAACTGATCACTAGCAACCAGAATGACAGACCAAGCTATGTCATGAACATTAACATTGGCATCAATTGATAACGCATTACAGCTACATAACTAGCATCTAATTCACCCAAATTCCTCCAAATTTCCCCAGTTGCCCGAGCTTGCTGTACCCCACATATAAAATCACAATAGTACTTAGACAGTAATATTATTGTAGTTATGATAACCACACATAGCACAAGTATGCATGAAGTATATGACACATCCCGATGGTATATAGAAAATTACAACAATACCAAATGAGGATACAAGTGAGCCTGTATGTGTACCAACAGCAGTAAGCATCTTACTAAGCAGAGTTTTGCAGGTCCAGCAGGGACTAATGCCTAAGAACCTGTGAGTACCAAGGAGTGTGCAGGTATGGCATAAGTATAAAGGAGTGTGTACATATGACATGAATGCAATGTACACAGTAGGCCTGCCAATCGATTGTATGCGAGTGTCAACTACCTGTATGCAGCAACAAATGTATGCACATATTAGTGAGCATTAAGTGACTTCGCAAATACTGATACGCATTTTTGCAAGCATGTAAGCAGAACATAAATGTAAAAGCCCATAAGCAGCAGCAACAGTTGTATTCCAAGTCTGAATACAGCCAAGTACTATACATACAGACATTGGTAAGCACGAGTAAGCTTGCTATTAGAGCTAAAGAGGTTGCTTATGTAGTATAAAGCCTGCAATGATTTTAGACATGCAGCAGTTTATATTGTATGCAGATACTTTCAAGTTTAAAGTACAAGAGTACTCTTGTGCACGCAGACACTGTGTACTGACAAAGAAAAAGTGCAACTAAGGATTGGAGGTATGTACCCCCAAAAACAAGCTGGTAAATGTTGATATACGCACCCAGCCTCCTACCTGCATGCAGCCACCAATGAACATGCGTTCACCCGAGTATGGAGCATGCCTACGAAAGCAACAGCCATTGAGCTATATAGGTATGCAACAGTTGGTGTATACTGGAGGTATTACAAGTTACATTGGCAACCGAACGAATATTTAATTGCATAAGAAGGTAGACAGGTTGCAGAGGTATGGAAAAGCTTGTAAAGGGTCCCTAGACAATGACACCTATCCTACTGTTAAACCAGGGAAAAGAAACCCTATAGTAAAGTGTTATTATATACATGGAGAAGGGACATGCAACCTTGGTGTAGATATGCGCACCTCCTAACTGCCTGTAGCCACCAATGGACCTGCATATGCATGCACATGGAGCAAGCCTGCAGAGAGTAACACAGCTGAAGTGCAGTGGTCACATAGGCATGTTCAACAACAGAAAGTTACTGCAATGTAACTAACTGGTGGCAATTTCATGTACGCAAAGGTGGAAATGGAATAACCCAAGCACATCTAAGAGCTGCCATACTTAAGGAGATAATAGTATTACTAAAGAAAGAAACACTTTTGACCATAGGGATGTATACAAATACCCACTAGGTACATAATTAATAGTATATAGTGGGGGAAGAGGGGGGGGGGGGGGTTGGTGTAGAAGGGATTGGAGAGTGGTTACACATTAGTGGTAGGTCAATCATGGAAATATGATGCCAGTAGCAGTAATGATTATGCATGAGCTAGTAAGATTAGAGTGGGATTGGGCAACTGAGGTGGTCACTATAATAGTGTAGCAGTCACATAAGCATGGTATTACATGAAAGCAACAGTTAGGACATGCCTGTCTGCAGAAGCAGTGATAACTCGCAAGGCTATAGTGAAGAACATGCATGCTGTGGCAGCAATACTAGCAATGAAACAGTAGAAGTAAATTACTTGCAGCAGAGTTGTAGTTCAATAGTAGTGGCAACAGTAATAGCAGACATGCAGGAGCCATAAAATTCATGCAGTAGTACTTTGGTATATCAAGCAGCAGCAAGAGCATCACACAGTATTCCGCTGATCTCTGCACTCCTGGCAGATCATGCAATAGAGCACCCTTAAGCTCACAGCAGTGATTTCATTTATGTGGCCGCACTGATGTTTCATTAAGTGGTGACAATTTATTTATTTACTTTTATTTTTTATGCTGGGGCCATGATATACATGCAGCAATAGTAATGTTCATGCAGCAGCCACAAATGGAATTGGGCAACTGAGAGGATCAGGTTGAGGTCACTAGATGCCGTAGTAGCCATACTTGGGCAGTATTGCATATCGACCAATTGATGTTTGGGATACATACGCTTTAACGGAAGCAGTAATAATCAGAGCAATAGCAACAATAATATTCATGCAGCAGCAGTAATAGCATTCTTGCAGCCGCGATAACATTCACGCAGCAGCACTCTCAGTGCAATAGCAATATTCATGCAGCAGCACCCTCAGTGCAATAACAGCAGCAATAGCAATACTCATGCAGCACATGCAGCACCCTCAGTGCAATAGCAGCAGCAGCAGCAATACTCATGTAGCACATGCAGCACCCTCAGTGCAATAGCAGCAGCAGCAGCAATACTCATGCAGCGCATGCAGCACCCTCAGTGCAATAGCAGCAACAGCAGCAATACTCATGCAGCACCCTCAGTGCAATAGCAGCAGCAGCAGCAGCAATACTCATGCAGCGCATGCAGCACCCTCAGTGCAATAGCAGCAACAGCAGCAATACTCATGCAGCACCCTCAGTGCAATAGCAGCAGCAGCAGCAATACTCATGCAGCGCATGCAGCACCCTCAGTGCAATAGCAGCAACAGCAGCAATACTCATGCAGCACATGCAGCACCCTATAGCAGCAGCAGCAGCAGCAGCAGCAGCAGCAGCAGCAGCAGCAGCAGCAGCAGCAGCAGCAGCAGCAGCAGCAGCAGCAGCAGCAGCAGCAGCAGCAGCAGCAGCAGCAGCAGCAGCAGCAGCAGCAGCAGCAGCAGCAGCAGCAGCAGCAGCAGCAGCAGCAGCAGCAGCAGCAGCAGCAGCAGCAGCAGCAGCAGCAGCAGCAGCAGCAGCAGCAGCAGCAGCAGCAGCAGCAGCAATACTGCACTTATTTGATTAAACACCGCCCTTTAATAGTTGCAGCATTTGAGTGGTTCCACAAGCGATTGTGAAAATGATGGCTTAAACTTCGTTCACAAGAAGTGAGTGGTAGTCGAGTTTGAATAGTCGCCACATTGATTTTTGGAACTAAGGTAATAAACGCCATTGCATTTAATCAAGTAAATACAGTATTCATGCAGGAGCACCCTCAGTGCAGCACCCTCAGTGCAGCACCCTCAGTACATTGGCAGCAGCAATAGCAATATTCATGCAATGGTACCCTCAGTACAATAGCAGCAGCAATAGCAATATTCATGCAGCAGCACCCTCAGTGCAATCGTAGCAGCAATAACATTCATGCAGCAGTACTCTCTTAAGTGAATCATGCAACATACTTTGCATAGCGTAAAAGCACAATAGCCTCATATACTTACAACAGCTCGTGAGCGACCAGCCATCAAACATACAAAGTTGTAAGCCTTACGTATAGCATGCTACCAGAGAAAGCTTGTCCAGTAAATACTTGCCCATTGGTTGTGGTCCCATCCTCATCCCTCAGCTGCCACCAAACTATATGGAGGAGTGTACAAACACAGTGTAATCAGAATGTTTTTTTTTTGTTTGCCGGCGCTACATTTATATGGCAGTATTCTCAGCCAATTATGCGACAGCAGCACTCTCATTATGCAACAGCAGCATATCATGCAGCGGCACTCTCATTATGCGACAGCTCTCTCAACAAAACATGTAACAGCAGCATATCATGCAATGCAGCAATCTCAATCATGCAATGGCAGCATATCATGTAGCAGCATTCTCAATGCGATAGCATTAAGCCATTACAAGTTTTGATTTTGCTTTTGCCAGTAATATAAGCTTGACAACACCATCTGTGACCCTTAGCTGTAACCTAGCCAGTGCCTATATGTATCCAGCATAAGTAGTGCCTAGTCAGTGACCTAATGAAAGCTGAACAGTAGGAGCACTTACAGCTGGCAAATCATTGACGTAACACATTATTATTAAAGCACGATAACATTCATGCGGCATCATCATGCAGCAGTGCCTTATGCGATAGCAGCATACAGCACTAGCACTTAACTAAGGCATGAGCAACAGTAGTGGCATACATAGCATAGAAAATAAACACAGCAAGACCTCATGCAAATCAGGCACATGTTAGCTGTGCATATATAAACATGCTAATGGTGAAAGCTTATTACAACCTGATAACAATTAAACAACTCAAACAAACAAGCGTAACAGCTGACAACACTTGAACAGAGGTTTATGACAAACTTGAACAGACAAGCCTGGCAGCTAACAACACAATGTTAAAGGACAAACTTGAAAGCTAACAACAAGACTAAGCCAGTATAGCAATTCGTTGCAGCATCACTTTAATTATGCTAAACTTCTTATAGAATATGCTGAGAACTCGGCTAGTATCTCTCGATAGCCGTTCGTCTTATTGTAAAGGTGCGATCAGTTTTGTTCAATTTAGTGCACCGCATGCAACACGTTTCACACAAGGAACGAGCTCACCAGTTATAATGAACCTCCAGCGATGACGACCTTGTTTCCCGCCTACCATCTCAATCGATTCCGTAGGCTGGAAGGACTGCTACGAAGAACCTCTGGCCATGGTGGCTCGGCTCATACACAACTCGTGCGAGCGGCACATTTTCTGTTCACCAACCACCGTCCCCGGTACACAACGCGACACTAGTGGTCTTTAACTAGGCCATTCACCTTTCAAGAATGTGGCATGTCACATGACCACAAACCTGTTAAACCAGTTTGTTGATTACACAATACTTCTTAGATCATAGCCCACCCTTACACTATAGCGTGCACTTAGGTCATGGAAATTATGTGCAGGTTCTTATAGTGCTATATCGCAATATCTGCAGCATGCATGTAAACTTCAATTTATTGTGATACAATAAATTACATTTTTGATTTAAGTACTTCATGAGGAATCTCACATATTTAAAACAGTATAGGCTAGCAGAATTCTGTTTGGTTAGTGTTGAAAAAAAAAGGGAAGCACTTCCAACTAGCATATGGATTCAATTTACACATTGTGTGAGTAAAAGTAAAATTGCATGCTGTATGGCTTCAAATAGTAACGAGCACCCTTAAGATGTAATGATTATCTTTTTATATACATAGTTGTATAATTATTGAGTCTTGCACATGTAAGCCAGTTGTAAATTTCCTAGGCTTATAACTATAATTTTGTATGATTTGCTGTCGCAAATCATTCTTAATCAAACCCTACCACATTTTCTCCCAGTGATTAATACCTCTCTCCCTATCCAGCAAATCAAAAGGCAATTAAAAATTTATTTTTGGAATCATTTTATCAACAACAATTGCAGCCTCCATTACTTGTGTCCCTGTTATAAGTGTTCTAAATTCTCCACAGGCTAAATTATTTCTAGCTGATCTCTCTACAGGGTGACTTGTTTCTAGCTGATCTTTTCACATGGTGATTCGCTTGTAGTTAAACACTCTACAGGGAAACTTGTTTCTAGCTGTCTCTCCAGTCTGTAGCTGAACTCTCTTCTACAGGGTGGCTTATTAGTAGCTGAACTCTCTACAGGTGATTTGTTTGTAGCTAAGCTCTCTGCAGGGTAATTTGTTTGTATCTGATCTTTCTACAGGGTACATGTAAGTGTGTCTAGTTGATATCACCAGCAGGATTTGCTTGTAGCTGAACTCTTTACAGGGTGACTTGTTTGTAGCTGATCTCTGTACAGGGTGGCTTGTTTCTATCTGAGCTCTCTACAGAGTGACTTAATTGCTTGTAGCTGAATTCTGTACAAGGTGATTTGTTTGCGGTGGACTCTCTACAAGGTGAATTGGTTTCGAGCAGATCTTCCCACAGGGTGACTGAATCGCTAAAGCGATTTCATTGTAGCTGCATGGTGACTGTTCTATTAGAGTATACTGGCAGCTGAATGCTTTGTGCTGTGATTGTTCTATTAGAGTATCTAAATCTCGCTTTTGCTACACGTAGTCAGCTTTCGAATCATAACTAAGTGGTTTGTATTCCGATTCTTCTGTACTACTGCAAGGACATTCTATGTTGACTATTCCAGCTACATACGGATTTTCAGCTCACTGCTCTAAGCAGTTTGCCTGGTAGGCGTGAAAACTAATAGTTTATTTATTCATAAAACTCACTCACATACTTGTGACACAGGTTGGGTTTTGTGTTATATCTTGATGGCCTTTATTTCAAACAACAAAAAAGGCACTCTTATGATGGCTACTCCATCAACACAGCAATTTTCAGCTCATTCCTCCAAGGATTTTACCCTGTGGGCGTGACAGAAGTTCAGTCTTATTTTACACGAATAATTGGTCATAACTCTGTGAATGTTCATTGGATTCCTACCAAACTTGGTACTGCAATCCACTTTAATGAGCCCTTTAAGTGTTCCAAATTTCAGCCCGATTGGAGCATGTACTAGTGTTTTATAGCAGATTTTACAAAGCATGTGAAAAAACGAAGTAGAAAAAAAATGGAGAAATTAAAACAATATTTTGACCACTCGTATCTCGGAAATATCTGGAGCGAGTTTCTTTAAATTTGGTATGTGGACTCCCCTACCTGGCTGGCACTTTTGTAGCAAATTTGGTTTCAATTGGATAAGGGATCACAGAACCACATAGGTGTGAAATTGTGTTTTCTTTATACCTGGCAATATACTCATGTGTGGAGTGCCAGCTTCTTGGGACGCACGACACACCACCATCTTGATTAGAATTCAAAAGGCATAGTCAAAATGCATTCATATGAAAACAGTAAAATTTTGTGAATCAATAAAGTTTCAATAGTAAAATTCACACAAATTGGGTCTCGCATATAAACCCACCACGAAGAGTAAAAACCTGGGGGTAGTTCATTGACCTATCCCTAAAGTACCAATGCCTATTTAGCACAGCAAATTTTCATACAGCATAAGTATTAAAAAGTAAATCTTTTTCTGTACACATTTCAAGCTTGTGCATGGGTGGGAGAAAATAGAGGCAAGCTTTACCATTTCAATCACTGTAACCTATGGAATTTCTGTAAAAACCAACTTATTAAGAACTTGAATTTGACACTAAGTTTGTAGATATTGGATCATATAAACATGAAATAGAGACAAAACTAACAGTTTTTGAACATAAAATTTCCTGTAAAGGTCACCAAAGGTCAACTCCCTATTGAAAAATAATCTTTGTCATACACACAAACAAGTTTTATGCTTTTATCCAAAAGTGCACAAAAGGCTTACTTACAACCCTGACTATGAATGAAAAACTGAAAATTTCTTTAGGGAGAATAGGGATCACTGTAAATGCCATGAAACAAGAAGGGGTCGCTGGAATGGTAATGTAAACCACCAATCCCTATCTTGACTTGTCTCATAATTTCCCTTAGGAAATTTTCAATATTTTAATTTATCTAGTATGCAGAATAGTGCTGTGAAACCTTACCAGGTATACTGATTAACCGGCCAGTAATCAGTTTTGTTTGCATACCCAATTACTGATCTGTAACATATTATTCACCCAAAATTGTACCTTTTGGATACCATACTTGTGTTTAACAGTGATATCTCACTTGTATTAGATCAGCTTTAGGTATAATCACTTGGAGCCTATTACTTTGGCCAGTATAAGGACAATCTGACAAACTGTACTACAAATTTTAAGGTGCACGTAGCATACATGCTATCAAGAGTTAATAATAAGAGAGGAGTGTGTCTAACACCGTATAGTCCTGTAATAGATGATTGCGCAGAAGTTAAACGGCTTCTTTTCCGCATAACGTACAGACTGGCTAGTATATTTTCGCATTTAACCACAAAGGCTATCCCAGACACAAGGGCATGTATTCAACTCCATGTTCAAGTTTACCACGAAGAGCATTGCTTTGTTGCGTAAAGAAGTGTGGCTGTTAACCTCGAAGATAACTCTGGGGGAGAGCGTCTGAGAAACCAATAAACACTAAACCAAAGGCAGAGTATCGCTTCGAATTTTCACTGCGTTGCCATGTTACCCTACCTTTGAGCATTCTTCAATTGAAGAAGCACTGTTCCCTGTACATACCAGCTCAGTCTTTAGTTCAGTCTTCAAATATTCTCCAGGATTCATCACGGTGCGGCCAACCTAATTGCGGTAAGGAAACGAACAAATACTAGAAGCCTATACATTACACGGAAAGGAAGCTGTTTAACTTCTGCGCAATCATCTATTACAGGACTATACAGCGTTAGATACTCTCCTCTCTTATTATTAACTCTTGATGCTATATTCTATCCGGTTTCACAACTCTAACAAGTATAAAAAAAAATGTAGCACAGTAGGGATATTCACTTATTGTTGTTTTACAGTATTGGGACATTACATACTACTCCGATCCAGTTTGTTTCAGTACATTTTATTGCAGCACTATACACCACTGTCCCTACCCTAATTTAAAATTCCTAATTTTTTCTTATATACTTGTTTTTGAAGTTTTTTTGCAAGATACCATAATGGAAATGCACAGTAGGGATATAACACTTCTTAATGTTTCACTGTGATTTAATATCATGCACTACTCCAGTACTTTTTATCAATGTGCTATGGTCCTTACTCTAGTTGGAAATTTTTCTGCGTACTTGTAACTTCTTAAGATCACATAGGACTAGAAATCAGCTGTTTCTATTTTTTTCAAACCCCACTAACCACAAAAATCCAAGATGGCAGCCACCAAGATGAAAATCGATAAAATATATTTTTTTCATATTCAGACACATGTAAGCAGTATAGTAACTATGTAACACGCTGGAGAGATGCTGAACATTATGAAAACCAGAGCAAAGAAGCACCATCAGCATTCTTCAACTAAAACCACACGACAAGAGCAAGCAGTAAGCCAAGGTAACTGAAGATTGTGGTGGCAAAATCAAACCCCTTCATTATATTGGAGAATGAAGATATTTCAGACTGGTCAACCTTCAGGATAATGCCTGCATCAGTACAGCATGACATACTGGATGTAGAAACATATGGGAACGAAGCATTTGTCACACACGTAAAGGAAAGAGTCAATGGTTAGAAGAACATGTGGGACAAAATGTCAAAACTGAAGTATCTGACCTGCAAGGATGGATGCAAAACTGTCAATCTCAAGGCAGAATCAGAAGTAGTCTGCTTGAAAGCAACAAACTCCCCTGTTTGTTTGCTTGCTCCTCATTGCAAAATCTTCAAGAGAATTTGATCTGGAAGACATCGTAGGAAAGCATGAGCTTGCTAGTTCTAATCCACACTGATGAAGCCAGATGGTTTTCTACTACCCAGTAACAACAAGTCTATCCCATACAGAAATTTCTACTTGTCATGCGATTGTTACAAACTTGAAACATACATGTGCTATACATGTGAGATTGTGATTAACTTGTACAAAGATTGTGCTTTGCTAGTTATTGCTACAGCAACTTGTGAATAGATTGTTTTATTGCATGAAAATAACTTGTGAATATATTGTTGTATTGCACAGGTATATAAAAAATATGTGTGTAGATTGTGTGTGTGTGTGTAGCCATTAACTGTTGAATCAGCCATGCACATGTACAATTTTCAACCACTGATTACACATTTGAGTTTATTACTATTTTGCTGGGTGAAAACTAGGTTAAGCATTTTATATCTTCATGCAATTATATTTACTCTGTGTATACACAATATTTAGGCGGAATTCTCTCTGTCAACTTTTAAAGCTACTGTATCATCTGTATTTATAAACCTTCCACCCTGAGGTATCATGTTTACAATAAGGTACAAACCAGATGGGAACACACAAATACAGCATAAAAACACGAATAATTAGAAATACTAAGCTGTATGATAGTTGCACTAAAACTGATGCCATTGGGCACAACTTTATAAAGATACATCAATAGAGCAGTCTCTAATGCCACCATACGGTATTGTTCATTCTGATGATGATGCTGCTATGAGAATCAACACTGAGTGTACTGTACAGAGTGTATGTTCACATGTCTTCAGCAAAGGCATCAAATGACTCAATTTACATACTCATTTCAGTGTAATTGCTGTATTGCTACATGCAGAGATAGAAGCACCAAAAGTAATAATTGTGCATCATTTGGCTATCATCAAGCATGACTCTGCAGTTTCCCAGCACAAATCAAAATATTTATTGAAGTGTAATATTCATTTAGTAGCTGGTGTGTATGGAATCCACATACCTGTGAAAGTGATAAAGGTTCAGGGTAATTTATTTACACTTAAGTGGTATCTACTGTGACGTCATTCTCATTTGTTCATGTTCTCTTAAAAATCAATGTCAGTATATATTCACACGACCTTCAGAATGACAGTTTGCTTAAAGCCCATCCATAATTGTTCCCCTTTATCCTAAGCCAACTTTAAGGCCTTCTGTACCCATCTCTTAGACATGTCTATGTACACATGGATTGATCCTATCTTACTGAACCTTTGCTCACAGCGCACAGTTTTTAAATTGAGGAAGCAGTCCCCATGCAGTGATAGTATCTAATGTGTAACAGCAGCAGTTCACCTGAGGCTTAAAACTAATAAAAAGTATCGTAGTGCACTGTAGCTACTCGCTGTAGAGAATTTGCCTGATGCTTGGATTGGTTTGTAAAATCTGGAGACTGTATAAGGTGCGGAGATAAGGCTATCTCCTCACCCTAGCCTTGTCAGGCTTGCATCATATGAACACAACAAATCTTCTAATGCAGGAAAGAATGCTGCTGCTTCTGGAGCATGCCTGCCATTATTAAAAGTGGCCCTCCTGGATGTCCTCTTTGCTAAAATAATTAACTGTAAAAAGTTACTTAGTGTCCAGATGAAAATCCAGTTACAGTATACGTATATGTGAGCAACTGCATGTAGCTACAGGGCCATAGCCAGACTTTTACCTGGGTAGGTTCTTTAGACAAAAAGGTGGACCTTTTGTGTGGTTTACATCACAGTGAGCTAAAGAAGTATCTGAGGTTATGGTCCTCCATAGGAAAAATTTTGAAAATACATACCAAAAAGGGTAAATTTAGTGACATTTCAGACTTTCAGTCACTAAAAATGATAAAATTTTGGACTTTTATGCTAAAATTATGGACCTTTCTACTAAAACTGGCCTTTTTTACTGAAATGGTGGACTTTTTACTGAAAAGGGGGGTTCTTCAGAACCCCTCTTCCCTACAGGCCTGAGCTAGCTACTTGCCTGAATGATGTTTTAGTTCAAACTACGTACGTATATATATAATATCATATTTAAAAGCAGTGATTGGTCTAAGAGACATTTGGATAGTTATGGTAAACCACATGCACACTAATGAAACACATAATTGAATTGCATGCATATCAGTGGTTTCCTTTGTTGCATCAGAAAGTTTTGAATATTTCAAAGTACGAAGTATTGACATTGTATATAGCAGACTTTAACAATGGAAAAGCAGCACAATAGGGACACCAAGGAAGAAAGTTTAGTACATACAAACAGGTGAGTTGTATCTACCTAAATAGTTTGATGAATATAGTGACAGTGCTCCTGTAAGTGGTGGGCATTAAATAGGACAACCGCAAAAAAAAATCTATCAAATTATGGCTAAATGTTTTAAACTTCAATAAAGGCTATCATAGTTTTTAACCATTTATTTCAAACCTTAGCTTCTACTGTGTTGTCATTAGGCCATCTACATCAGTGTAATCACCCTGTATAAAATTTCATAGATAATTTGTATTAAAGTATAGTGGAAGTGACTTTGACAAAGAAATATAAATTTTCTGCATTATTCCATTTAGCACTCACTCAGTACTTATATATTGCCACTCTACTGCACTCTAGTATGTTGGCACAAGTAAAAAGAAACCCCCTTGTGGGCCCTTAGTGTAATATAGAATCAATATGGTTTGTTTCATAGAAAGTACGCATAACTTGCTTCAATATCAGAAATTTATAACGTCTTGGCTATATACATACCTGGTTTACTAACTACCACTGTGATTACTAATCAATAGGTGCATTTCCTAAATATATGCTGACTGTATAAGGTATAACAAAACTTAGTGAAAGAAAGCCCTCTGTCAAGACATGCTATTTTGTCCACAACTAGTTGACCATTCACATCGTCACACGAATGTTTTCTATGTCAAGTTGCGTAAGTGCATTCCAATAACAAACTCAAGTTAAGTACATATTATAGTATTATATATGACAGTTTTAGGAAGCCGGAAACTGGGTATCAGTATGCATAAGCACTACCGCTCTGGTTCATGTGATTATCCTTTATTCTATACAGGCATATGATACACAAAACTGGACTTATAAAAGATAACTGTGGCAATACTCCACAAGGTGTCAGCTAAAGACTGAAGATTCAAGTCACAACTCTCTAACTTAACCTACGTTTAAGTGAGTTGAGTGTATTCAGCTTTTTGATTTTAGTAAATATTACATACGTTTTATAGGTTGATCGAGTTTGCCTAAAGAAAATGTACACCACAGAAGTTAGCTGTTCTACCATTGCTTTCATTGAACAAATATGCCGATTTAAGAAAAGAACATATAACTTGATTTAAATTATTGTTTGCATAAATGTTTTTGCACAACTGACTGTCAAGTTTCAAAAAATATAATAGACAGATTCTAGACACATATGTAATTTATACGTAATATTCGTGAAACAATTGATTGGGTGTTAATATAGTACCCATTCTACAAGGGTGTAACACATATGTTAACACTGCATTGATCCCCAGTCATATAGGTTAGTAACATGTTATAGTTATGAAATATGTATGTAACATACATGTTACATGTGTTTGTAACAGGCATGTAAACAGTCCCGAAATTTTAGTATGGGATCCTCACTCACGAACTTGAGCATATGGCTGCCGCCTCTCAAACTGGAGAGGAGTTAACCAGCCAACGCAGCCTGACCAGTATTATTATAAATGGCATGGCTGTTGTACAGGAGATGACGCCAAATCAAAACCTGTAAAGATCTGTTGGACTGCTTTGTTCGTAGCATTGACAGTAAATCAGTTGCTTACATTGATGCATGTGTAGTATTTGACAACTACAGTAGCAGACAAAAAAAAGTACCCGTTGTGTTTCCATTTGCGCAGTGTTTCACAAAACACAACACTTTAAGAATGCAAGCACAACGCTTGGGAAAATGCTTGAAGAACGCCAAGCAAAAACAAAAATGCTTAAAGAACGCCAAGCAAAAACAAAAATGCTTAAAGAACGCCAAGCAAAAATAAAAACACTTAAAGAACGCCAAGCAAAAATAAAAATACTTAAAGAACGCCAAGCAAAAAACAAAGCACAACACTAGCAAAAAGAATTATATCCTTTGTTACACTACAGTAGTACAATGTTGATTTATGCAGTAGTGAAGATTATTATAATTATTGTTATTAATTAGCTAGTTATAGCCTATACCTTATTACAGGTGCACGGTGCAGCCTGCACAGTACACTTGTTTCTTACCCATGTGTGTCCATTTCTTTTTATCCAGCTAGATAACCACAACTTACTGTGCCAGCAGCAGAGCAGTGCTAGAGCCAACTGGCTAGCTACTGACATTGATGAAGACGATAATAGCAGAGATCAAAGCCTTTATGTTATGTAGGAATAATATTATTTTGTATCACCTATTATAAGTCTAGTATCTCAGAATAGTTTCTTGTACATAGCTCAGCTCATATCAGTACACACTTCATAAAACCGGTGAGACAAAATCTCTTGATACTATGGTTATCCACTGATTTCAGTAAATTGTAGTAGTCTACTTACCATTTAAACCCCCATTCAGCTGCCTGAATCAGGACTTGGACCGAGCTGGTCTGAGCAGCTCGTTCTTGGGCTTTTCCAGGTTAGCTTTACACATTCTGTATCTCATACAACTTTGTGGATAGTCTAGTAAGTAGTACTTGGGGTCCAAACTTAAGCAGCGCCTGACAGTGCCAAGTCACTTGGTGTAAATCGCTCATATAGACACCCTGGAAAGTTAAAAACATGCTATACAAAACATTTCATAGTGTATCATGTTATGCTTGTACACTGTATGCATGTTGGCTTTCACTCCAGCTTGACATCACATCTTTGGTAGCCTTGTCTTCGGTATAGCTAGGAACCTTTTCTGGGAGGCTAGTCCCACTGGAGGTGCTCTCGAAGACTCTATTAGTTAATCACACATACAGTAGGAATGCACAGATACATGAACTAGCTAGCTATTATAATGCGCTTGCCAAACGTTATCCAAAACAGAAATGCTTGCAAAATGCCAGCCAAGACGGAAACGCTACACCAACGGGAGGTGTTGTACAAAACATTAAACACCAGTGGAACGGGAACTTTTTTTTGTCTGCTACTGTACAGCATCAACAATTCACTGAAAGAGAGAACCAGAGAGCGTCGCATGGCAGGCAAAACAAGACAAGGGATATAAAGTAGATGATACCACACACATTAAAGACTTCAAGTCATTTCTGAGCACCAAGGAAACAAAAGCCAATCTTTTATTATATCTTGCACAAAAAGCTGTTCAATTGTGCAAAGTCCCAATCACCACACATACACATAAAGGTGTCTTTTCTTCCCAGCCAAACATGGTGAACATTCTGAGTACACAAGAGGAAGCAGGTACACTGTTGATCTTGTATGCAGTGGTAGTGAGTCATCATGACAATACTGTTCACATATATCCTTGTGATACTGATGTACTAGTGCTTTCTCTGCGGAGAGTTCCAAATCTCAAGCTGAACAGTGTTATCATCATGGGTACTGGAGATCAACGACAACAAATCAAACTCAAGCCCATCTATGTTGCTCTAGGTGTAGAAAGAGCAGCGGCACTGCCAGGATTTCATGCACTCACTGGTAGTGATACCACTGGTCACATCAAAGGAAAGGGGAAGTCATCATGCTTCAAAGTTTTCATGAAAGCAGATGGAGATGTTATCTGTGCTCTTGCTGGGCTTAGTGCTGGAGTGTATCCATCCCCAGTGGTGGTGTCTGGGTGCAAAAAGTTTTTGTGTCAACTGTTCAACTCTGGGTTTACATCAGCCAAGGCACTGAGGTGGCACATGTTCAAGAAGCTGAAGGGTTACTAAGGTACGGAGAAGCTACTTCCAACTTACGGATGTATTACTGAGCATGCATATATTGCATGCACACCTACTTGTAAGCCAGTGTGTGGTTGCAGGACTTAGTAGCTATACCAAATATACTGGATCCGGTTACTCTGGGATGGTGATAACTGGAGGATGGTCACTATGTCCCAGTAGTCTCAAAAGTTCCAACAGCATCAGAGGCTGTGGTAGAACTTGTGAAGTGTTCATGTGTCGCCAGCAAATGCAGTGGACTGTACTCTTGTAAGGCACATAATCTGGCATGTACAGAGCTCTGCAAGTGTGAAAGAGCTGAGGACACATGCAACAATGTTGCAATTAGTCAGAGTCCAAGTGATGACTTTGAAAATGATGACTTTGAAAATGAAGACTTAGATGACGAATTATTACTATTATCATTAATGTATATAATTATATTAACATCTATAACTATATTTATAACATCTATATCAAGACACACGGTAGTGTGTCGTGCGGCCCAAGAAGCTGGCGCGCCACACCCGTGAGTATATTGACAGGAAGAACGAAAACGTCATTTTCACACATTTGTATCTCAGTGATCACTTATCTGATTGGAACCAAATTTGCTACACAGTTGCCCGCCAGCCAAGGGAGTCTACATTCCAAATTTGAAGGAAATCGCTCCAGCCATTTCCGAGATACAAGCTGCCAAAGTTTCGTTTTTTTTTCTTCGTTTTTTTTTCTTCTTCTTCGTCTTTTCGCACACTTGCAAAAATTGCTATAACAAGCAAACGCGTACTCCGATCGCCTTGAAATTTGGCACACAGAAAGGGAGTCCAAAGGCGAATCCTAGCATCAAATTTGGTACAAATCCGATGAATGGTTCAGGAGTTATGACCGATTATTCGCGTAAAACAAGATCGATTTGTTGTCACGCCTACAGGGTAAACCGCTTCATGGAATGAGCTGAAAATTGCTATGTAGATGGAGTAACCATCGTAGGAGTGCCTTTTGGTGGTTTGAAAGGAATCGAGATAAAGACCACGGAGATATGACACAAAACCCAACCTGTGTCACAATTACGCGATCGATTTTTATGAATAAAAAAGTATTAGTTTTCACGCCTACTAGGCAAACCGCTTAGAGCAATGAGCTGAAAATCGGTGTATAGCTGGAATAATCTTCATAGAAAGTCCTTGCAGTAGTACAGAAGAATCGGATTACAAACTACTGAGTTATGATTCGAAAGCCAACTCCGTGTAGCAAATGCGAGATCGAGATACTCTAATAGAACAGTCACCCTAATAGAGCATTCGGCTAATTTATTTATTCCATTATAGAATTTTATTACATCACAAGTTATTCTGTAGGGAGTTCAGCTGCAAACAGTTAATCTTATAGACAGTTCAGCAAGAAGACAGTCACCATGTGGAGAGTTATGCAAATATATCACTATAGAGATTCAGAACATTACAAGTCACACTGAAGAAAGTTCAGCTATAAACAAGTCATGCACTGTGTAGAGAATTCAGCTACAATTAAGTCACTCTCTAGAGAATTCAGTTACACAGAATTCAGCTACACACAAGTCACTGTGGAGAGAGTTCAGCTACAAACAAATTACCCTTTAGAGTGATCAGCTACAAACAAAACACTTTGCAGGGTGTTCAGCTGCAACAAATCAACCTTTAGAGCGATCAGCAATGAACAAATCTACCTGTAGAGAGATAAGCTAGAAACAAATCACCCTGTAGAGAGTTCAGCTACAAAAAATCACCCTGTAGAGACATCAGCTACAAACTACACTCAATGTAAGGAGTTCAGCTACAAATAAATCACCCTGTAGAGAGTTCAGCTAAAACAAATCAACCTGCAGAGAGATCAGCTACAAACAAATCACCTTTTAGATAGTTCAGCTACAAACAAATTACCTTGTAGAGAGATCGGCTACAAACAAATCAACCTGCAGAGAGATCAGCTACACACAATTCAACTTGTATAGAGATCAGCTACAAACAAATCACCATGTAGAGAGATCAGCTACAAACTAGACACAATGTAAGGAGTTCAGCTACAAGCAAATCACCCTGTAGAGAGTTCAGCTACAAACAAACCAACCTGTAGAGCGATCAGCTAGAAACAAATCACCCTGAAGAGAGGTCAGCTACAAAAAATCACCCTGTAGAGATATCAGCTAGAAACAAATCACCCTGAAGAGAGGTCAGTTACAAAAAATCACCTTGTAGAGAGATCAACTACAAACAAAACACTTTGCAGAGAGCTCAGCTACAAACAAATCAACCTGTAGAGAGATCATCTAGAAACAAATCAACCTGCAGAGTGATCAGCTACAAACAAATCAGCTTGTAGAGAGATCAGTTACACACAAATCAACCTGTAGAGAGATAAGCTAGAAACAAATCACCCTGTAGAGAGTTCAGCTAAAACAAATCAATCTACAGAGAGATCAGCTACATACAAATCACCATATAGATAGCTCAGCTACAAACAAATTACCTTGTAGAGAGATCGACTACAAACAAATCACCCTGCAGAGAGATCAGCTACACACAAATCAACTTGTATAGAGATCAGCTACAAACAAATCACCCTGTAGAGAGATCAGCTACAAACTAGACACAAAGTAAGGAGTTCAGCTACAAGCAAATTACCCTGTAGAGAGTTCATCTACAAACAAATCAACCTGTAGAGCAATCAGCTAGAAAAAAATCACCCTGAAGAGAGGTCAGCTACAAAAATCACCCTGTAGAGAGATCAGCTAGAAACAAATCACCCTGTAGAGAGTTCAGCTACAAGCAAAACACCCTGTAGAGAGTTCAGCAACAAAGAAACCACCATGTAGAGAGTTCAGCTGCAAACGAATCACCTTATAGAGAGTTCAGCTACAAACAAATTACCTTGTAGAGAGATCGGCTACAAATTAATCAACCTGCAGAGAGATCAGCTACACTCAAATCAACTTGTAGAGAGATTAGCTACAAACAAATCACCCTGTAGAGAGATCAGCTAGAAACTAGACACAATGTAAGGAGTTCAGCTACAAGCAAATCACCCTTTAGTGAGTTCAGCTACAAAACAATCAACCTGCAGTGAGATCACCTACAAAAAAGCACCTTGTACAGAGTTCAGCTACAAACAAATTACCTTGTAGAGAGACAAATCAACCTGTAGAAAGATCAGCCACACACAAATCACCCTGTAGAGAGATCAGCTAGAAACTAGACACAATGTAAGGGGTTCAGCTACAAGTAAATCACCCTGTAGAGAGTTCAGCTAAAACAAATCAACCTGCAGAGAGATCAGCTACAAATAAATCAACCTGCAGAGAGATCGGCTACAAATTAATCAACCTGCAGAGAGATCAGCTACACACAAATCAACTTGTAGAGAGATCAGCTACAAACAAATCACCCTGTAGAGAGATCAGCTAGAAACTAGACACAATGCAAGGAGTTCAGCTACAAGCAAAATCACCGTTTAGTGAGTTCAGCTGCAAACAAATCAACCTGCAGTGAGATCACCCACAAAAACGCACTTGTACAGAGTTCAGTTACAAACAAATTACCCTGTAGAGAGATCAGGTAGAAGAATTCACCTTGTAGAGAGTTCAGCAACAAAGAAACCACCATGTAGAGATTTCAGCTGCAAACAAATCACCCAGTAGAAAGATCAGCTAGAAGAAGTTACCTTGTAGAGAGTTCAGTTACAAAGAAACCATCATATAGAGAGTTCAGCTACAAAGAAATTACCCCATAGAGAGTTCAGCTAGAAGAAGTCACCTTGTAAAGAGTTCAGCTACAAAGAAACCATCATGTACAGAGTTCAGCTACAAAGAAACCACCATGTAGAGTGTTTAGCTGCAAAAAATCACCTGTAGAGAGTTCAGCTAGAAACAAATCACACTGTAGAGAGATCAGCTAGAAGAGGTCACCTTGTAGAGAGTTCAGCTACAAAGAAACCACCACATAAAGAGTTCAGCTGCAAATAAATCACTTGTAGAGAGTTCAGCTACAAGTAAATCCCCCTGTAGAGGGATCAGCTAGAAGAAGTCACCTTGTAGAGAGTTCAGCTACAAAGAAACCATCATGCAGAGAGTTCAGTTACAAACAAATCACCCTGGAGAGAGATCAGCTAGAAGAAGTTACCTTGTAGATAGTTCAGCTACAACAATTCACCCTGTAGAAAGATCAGCTAGAAGAAGTCACCTTGTAGAGTGTTCAGTTACAAAGAAACCATTATGTAGAGAGTTCAGCTGCAAACAAATCACTCTGTAGAGAGTTCAGCTACAAAGAAACCGCCATGTAGAGAGTTCAGCCTCAAACAAACCACCTTGTAGAGAATTCAACTACAACAAATCACCCTGTAGAGAAGAAGTTACCTTGTAGAGAGTTCAGCTACAAAGAAACCATCATGTAGGGAGTTTTTCAGCTACAAAGAAACCACCATGTAGAGAGTTTAGCTGCAAACAAATCACCTGCAGAGAGTTCAGCTAGAAACAAATCACCCTGTAGAGAGATCAGCTGGACAAAGTCACCTTGTAGAGAGTTCAGCTACAAAGGAACCATCATGTAGAGAGTTCAGCTGCAAACAAATCACCTGCAGAGAGTTCAGCTAGAAACAAATCACCCACAAATCACCCGGTAGAGAGATCAGCTGGACAAAGTCACCTTGTAGAGAGTTCAGCTACAAAGGAACCATCATGTAGAGAGTTCAGCTGCAAACAAATCACCCTGTAGAGAGTTCAGCTACAAAAAAATCACCCTGTAGAGAGTTCAGCTAGACGAAGTCACCTTATGGAGAGTTCAGCTACAAAGAAACCATCACGTAGAGAGTTCTGCTACAAACAAACCACCATGAAGAGAGTTTAGCTGCAAACAAATCACCTGTAGAGAGTTCAGCTAGAAACAAATCACCCTGTAGAGAGACCAGCTAGAAGAGGTCACCTTGTAGAGAGTTCAGCTACAAAGAAACCATCCTGTATATAGTTCAGCTAGATTTCAAGTCACCCAGTAGAGAGATCAACTGCAAAAAAATATCCTGTGGGGAATAATGGGCATGTAATAAACATATGTATATAATTTGTATAATTACTAATAAAATCAAAAACAATTGAAGCATTAAAAATCTTCTTTTAAGTTCTTTTCTTCTTCCTGTGGTAAAGAAAAAAACACATGGGTTAAAAAAGCCCCAAAGCCAGCCATAGGCCGGCTTTGCAGTATACAAATACAAAAAGAAGTGATATCTACTCAAAAACAGCCAAGCTGTAAAAAAAGGTGCGGCCCCCAAAAAGGCCATGGTGAAAAAAGATGTGAAATCCAAGGTGGCGGCCAAGAAATGGCTGTGATGGTAGGTTAATGGTTACATTTTAATAACGACAATTCAGGTGAATTTTGTGCCGCTTGGTCTTGGCACCAAATTCACCTGAATTGTCGTTATTAAAATGTAACCATTAACCTACCATCACAGCCATTTCTTGGCCGCCACCTTGGATTTCACATCTTTTTTCACCATGGCCTTTTTGGGGGCCGCACCTTTTTTTACAGCTTGGCTGTTTTTGAGTAGATTATTATATAACAACTATATTGTCAGTATAACAACTATGATTAGCTATAAGTAGATATTTTTATTACCTCTACAATGGGGAAATTTCTTGTTTACGACGGCCATCTTGGATTTTTTTATTTAAAAAATTGGAAACAGCTTTTTTGTGTTCTTTGTGAACTAAGGAAGTGAAAGATTACAAGTTTACAGAAAAGTTGACCAAATTACACAGTGAAATACACTAAAATGCTGTTTCCCAGGTAAGAAGAAATAACATCGGACATTGCTAGGTGGTCCATGACGATGAACTCCATAAACATCAGTGGGTTCAAAGAGAGTAACACCCTGCAAGCTGGGGGCACTAGCTGATTGAATCCCTCTTGTATGACACTCACAAGGTAGTCCCTAACCCGGCTATAAGCGTAGGTTAGGTATAGAATCCAGGGGTAGTATCAGATTAGTTGGTTATGTTTGCAGCATAGCATACATCTGGCAGGGCCATCCACCCAGCTGGGCAAGACATGCTGGAGCCTAGCATTAACATATAAAGTGCCTGGAATATGTTGACAAGCTAGACATACCAATACGAAGTGTATTTTCTAGCATTTGAAAGCAGTGAATTGGCAAGAAAATAAGCTCCCACATGAATATAGTAGTAGTGTCACGTGATGCATGGTATAAATAATGCTGTGTGATGTGTATTAATTTTCTCTAGGCCATGTGTGTGAACAGGCTGGCTACGTTATTTATCACAATCCAAGATGGTGGAAGAAAAGATTGACCTTCTTACGGAGAAGCTCAGTCAAAACCAGCAAGAGAGATGGATGCGAAGCTAACCTCAGCTATCGCTGAAGTAAAGTGAGAGGTGACGTCTGCGCAACTTGCACAAGAAAGGACAACACAGGAGCTATAGCAGAAAATCTCAGGACCATCTTACCAGCCCCAGAAGAAGGAAAATGAGATGCAGTTTAAATTCAGCCAGGAGGTTGAAGAATCCATCGTGTCTACAAAGAAGGAGTTGGAGAAGATGGTGCCCTCTGACCTCAGAGAGAAGGCCGCACTGTCAAGGGCAACAGAGTTGTCAGAAGAAGGTACATCTGCTCTGAAAACGTGGCAGAAACACATTAAAGTGGTAGATCACTCCAGATTCGGCTGGGGTACTGTCCGCAATTATCAGAGTGATCCCCTCGCGGATGACGAGAAACAGCTTCGCCACTCAGAAAAGGAAGCTGAGCATGAATTCAAAGAATTTGAAGAGGCCAACAAACAATGGCGAAGTGGTGGAAGAGAAGGCTGGAGACAGTGGCCTTACCCATATTCGTTCTGGGATCCCCAGTGGGATACTGCTGGGCCCAGTTCAAGAACATGCAGGAACATCACCTACACCACCTCAGCCATTGATGTCCCTCACACCTCAGAGGCAGATCAGGCCAAAAGTCCTGGGCCCTGTTTTACATGTGGGGCTTTTGGGCACCTAGCAGCAAGCTGCCCTCTTAAGGGAAAACAGTATCCTTTTGGTCAGCCTGTGGTAAGCAGTGCTGAAGTCACAGGTGTCATATCTGAGTTATCTGAGTCTAGTGATTAAGCATGTGTGTACAAGGTGTTGATAGTGGTGCTGCTGAATCATGTGTGCCTTTACAATGTATAAATGATTCTCAAAGGATAGTTGGTGTTTGGGATACCTCTGAAATACCCCCCTGGTGGCCTGTTAGTCGACATGGCAAGAAGTTGGGAGGCTGAAGTGCCTCCAACCTTGAACCAAATCTCAGATGTCCAAGGATGGCTCAAACAAAAAAATACAGTTTTGACAAGAGGTTCTGCATGCCCCTCCTCCCATTCTAGACTGTATAGAGTATGGTTACCACTTTCCGTTATGGTTTGCTCCCCCTCCTTATTCCCAACATACCCACCTCTTCACAGTTACACTGTGAGTTTGTAAATGAGGCAGTAAAGAATTTGATTTTGAACCGCTGTGTGATGAAGGTACAGAGTAAGCCTGAGGTGTGTAGTCCATTGTCAGTTGTGGGTAATCCAGAAGTTAAACTATGCCTGGTGCTTAACCTAAGGTACCTGAATCAGTTTTTGCATGTCCAGAGTTTTAAGTATGAATAACAGCACTGATATTTGAACAAGGTGAGTACCTATATAAATTTGATCACAAGTCTGGGTACCACCACGTTGATATTTGGCCCGAACACTGCAAATATCTGGGGTTACGTTGGGATTTGCATGACGTAGAGAAATATTATGTCTTTAAAGTCCTTCCCTTTGGATTGGCCACTGCCTGTTACCTATTTACAAATTAATGAGACCATTAGTGAAGTACTGGCATGGCAGAGGCCTAAACGCTGTTATTTACTTGGATGATGGAATTGTGGTAGTAAAATGAAGAGCCAAGGCAACAGTCGAAAGTGCAAAAGTTAAATAGGACCTAGAATTTGCTGGGCTTATTGTTAACGTAGAGAAGTGTGTATGGGAACCATCCTGTAAAATAGAATGACTTGGGTTTTACATCGATTTGGCCCTTGATGAGTTGTCAGTACCAGCTGAAAAGATTTCCACTCTTAAAGCTAAGCTGTCTGAAGCCAAACAAAAAAGACTCCTCCCAGCAAAGCAATTGGCAAGTGTGTAATTGGCAAAATCACTTCAATGTCCCTTGCCTTAGGTTCAGTTACCAGACTGATAACTCAAAGCTTGTATGCCACCCTAAACAGCAGAGTTGGTTGGTGTCACCAAGTAAATTTAACAGATGAAGCCTTACAAGAGATAGAATTCTGGCTCTCTGAAATTTCAAACTTTAATGGGCAACAAATTTGGCCAAAACTTCAGCATTCAGGGTTGTATACTCAGATGCAAATTCGACAGGTTATGGTGGGTATGTAGCGGAGCATGGAAATTTAGTTGCTAATGGCCAGTGGTAGGGGTCTGCAATACATATCGATACAGCAATATATTGATACAATTTTTATGTATCATGATACAATACTACATACAAGAGTATCGATACCGGGCATGTGATATAACGAAATCACGTGTGAAAATAAAATGTCGACGTCTGTGAGAAGCTCTAAGACAAGCTCTAATGATGAAGATGTGGATGCAGAAAATGCTGATTGTACTGTAATTGTTACTGAAACAAGCCAGGCACCAACTCGTCGTCGCCACTTCATACTGCTACCTGGAGCAAAAAGTAAAGTATGGAAATACTTCGCCTTTGAAGCAGATGACAACGGCAGGATTCAAGAAAACAGTGTTGTTTATTGCCAAGTAATGAATTGCAATGCTAAAGTTGGTTACTCAAAAAACACAACTAATTTGTCGAAGCACTTAGAGCAGCACCACCCTACTGAGTATACTGAGATACAAGTTAACAGTGATGCGAACAGTGACGATCATTCTCAACAGCCACAGTGCTCTGGTAAGTTAGCTCGCTCACAAACAAGGATTACGGATACTTATCCTTCGTTGGAACCTTACCGCAAAAACAATCCAAGATACAAAGCTTGCGAAGAGGCATTAGCAAATATTGTGTGCTTAGATTTACAACCACTGAGCGTTGTTAGCAGCACACCCTTCTTACAGTTACTCAAAACTCTTGATCCAAAGTTCACTCCAGCTTCTGCCAGTCATTCTACCAGGGTGGTAATACCTAATCTGTATGATCAGACTAAATCTAAGGTAAAAGATAGTCTACGCAAAGCTGATTATCTGTCAGTTACAACTGATGCATGGTCTGGATGTCATAATCGATCATACATCTCAGTCACTGCTCACTTTGTGAATCCTTCATGGAATTTGAAGCACTATTGTTTACAAGTTCAAGAAATTACTGAGTCACATACTGCAGTCAACCTTGCAGATGATCTGAGAAACAGTCTAGAACAGTGGGAAACACTAGATCAACTAGTCACAATTACTACTGACAATGCTGCTAACATTACAAATGCCACTGTTAATGAGTTGGAATTACCACATTTTGGTTGTGTGGGAATTACCACAATTTGGTTGTGTGGGAATTACCACATTTTGGTTGTGTGGGAGATATTCTTCAATTAAGCATTGGAAAAGCTTTCAGGTTAAGCCAAGTTGATCGTGTGTTAGGAAAAGTTAAAAGATTAGTGGCTCACTTCCAGAGGTCTAATAATGAAACATATGCATTATGAGAAAAGCAAGATATTTTTCATCTCCCAAAGTATGAGCTTATACAAGAATGTGTTACTCATTGGAGTTCTTGTTATAAGATGCTTGAGAGAGTTCTGGAGCAGCAGCAAGCATTGTATGCTGTTTTGATGGAAAACAAAGAAAAGCACATGAGAGCTCTTTTACCAGATGCTGGTGAATGGGGCATAATTGAAGATCTTATTGCCATTCTTAAACCATTTATGGATGCTACAAAGGTACTGAGTGGTTCTAAGTATGCAACAATGTCGTTGCATGCTCCAACACTATACAAGTTTATTTATATCACGCTAAAGGAAGATGACAAGGATAGCACAATTGTTAAGTCCATTAAACATGCAATTTGCACTGATCTTAAAAGTCAATATGCATCTCTCTGGAAATTCAAAAATTGTTAAATGTTGCAGCGTTCTTAGATCCTAGGTTTAAGCAGCTTGATCCATTTGTAGCAGAAACTGACCGTGAAGATGTAATTTCTGAAATTTTGCTTACTTGTGAAGAGCATCTACGTAAATGACAAAACTGTGGAGTCACTTTCTTGACTGGATCATAATGAGGATGATGAGCAGACAGGGCCAGCCACAAAGAAGAGAAAAGAAGGAGTTCTATCAGGTGATGTGATTGCTACCAAAACTAATAAGAAGCCCACAAACTTGGAAATGATCAGATCAAAAATTCAATGCTATCGTCATGACGTCATTGCTGGTTTAAATGATGACCCATTGAAATGGTGGAGCACACGAGAAGTTCAATACGAACACCTTAAAAAGATAGTCAAAAAGTATTTGTGCATGCCCGCAACAAGTGTAAGGTCAGAAGAGGTGTTTTGCACAGCAGGCAACGTCTTTTTACACACAAAAGAAACAGACTGCTACCAGAGAATGTGAACCGGCTTGTATTCTTACATGAAAATGTTATGGATTAGTCTCATCCAAGTTTTCAGTTTACTTCATGTGAAAATGATTAAACTGAAAAGCTTTTTTATATTGTAAGTGTTCAGTTGTACAACATTGAAAATGTATTTACAAAATCAAACTGTATTAAAACATGACTATATACAACATACAGCTATGATGTTTAAATTAGTTACAGTATGTACAGTGTGGATACTGTACTGCATATAGTCTATGGTCAGTTTCCTTCAGTCTCGTGATACAGTATCGTATCGAGCAGATTTGTTACAGTGATACACAATACCCAAAATTCCCTGTATCGCAGAACACTAGCCAGTGGTCTCCAGGGGATGCAAATAAGAGTTTAACATGGCAGGAATTGTGAGTAGTGAGGCTTGTGTTAGATACCTTTCAGAAGAAGTTAATGAGCAAATGGATTCGCTGGTTTTCTGATAACCAGAACGTAGTAAGAATAGTCCAATATGGAAGTAGGCAGGTTACTCTCCATTCAGAAGCCCAAAGTATATTTGTAACCTGTTTAAAGAAAAAAACATCAGAATTGAGCTAGAGTGAATTCCAAGGAGCGAGAATGAGCTCGTTGATAACTACAGTTGGTTGTATAATAGACTATGATGACTACATGTTAAACCCTTCAGTTTTTCAGCGGTTGACACCCTTTATGGTCCCCACATGGTGGATAGGTTTGCTAATAAAAAAAATATCTCAAGGTTCTGGGTTCCTGGCACAGATTCAGTGGACACATTTACTTGTGACTGGGCTGAAGACAACAACTGGTGGTTTCCACCTATCTACCTAATCCCCCGAGTTATCAGACATGCCCAAAACTGCGATGCAAAGGGTGCCTTGTTAGTTCCTCAGTGGATGTCATCCCTTTAATCTTCCCAAATGGGGTAGACCCAGCAAAGTTTGTGGTGGAGCACTTGATGTTGCCTAATAGTCCAGACTTAATTTTACCAGGCTGTGTAGGTACTAGCCTATTTAAAGGTCTTCCAAATACACCAGTATTAGCCCTTACATTAGAATTCCACAAAAGTGACTAGAAAACACAGAATGGGTACATAGTAAAAGTAAATGGTCACAGCGTGAGGCTGGTATGTATGACCAACATGCCCTGATGAGGTCTGCTATGTCAGATATTGTCTAACTTGATAAAGTAAATTATATGGTTGCTAAGTCCTATAGTATGTACGCGTTGAGTTGAATCTTCAAAAACATTTAATAACTCATGGATGCAATTACACATGATCTTGAAATTTGGCTCATTTGTAGTGCTGCGTGACCCGTTAAAATTACTCAAAATCTTTTTGTTCAAATGTCTCAAATAATATTTACAGCCAATCAAAATTTTCACAATACATCTCATATGATAAATCCATATAAGTACAGCGTCCATTACAGCCCTTTCCCGAACTTGTAATGGAGCCAAACCGTACGTCTGTTGTTGACACCTTGGCTGTTACCACTAATCATCTGGTTGCTGAAATGTTAATTCTGTTGAGAAAAAATCCACTTCTAATTTTTAACTGTTTGTCAGGATTCAGCTCAACTTGTACATACTATAATGTGAAATGATATTTGGTCACAGCTGAAGTTGGTATTTATGACCACCTAGTCCTACTTATCTTGATCACCTCTCTGCTAGTTATGTCCTGTGTGTAAGATGGATGCAGGTTCCCAATTTAACTGGGGTCACAGCAAGAAGCTGGTATGTATGACCCATATATACCTCTTTAGCGTGGGCATTCAAAGGTGCCACTCAGTGTTTAACTCGCATATTGCCCGGGCAATATCATGGGAAAGCGGTTTGCCAATGACTTTGATACCCAGTCAGTTCAAAGAATCGATGCGCTTTGACTCATTATATTGAGCAACATAGAGCTTTGTATCATGGGACTCATTTTTGTAGTGGTTGCTAAGCTGAGTATATTTGGTAAGATAGACTAGTTGATTGTTCCTAAAGGATAATGAAGGCACAAAATAATTGTTTGGGCAATCATGAATGCATATTTCTACCCGCCGCATATCAGCCTTTGAACAGACCACGGAACAGCAAAGCTATTACTACTACGTTGAAATAGGTCAGTAACTTACAGTCCTAAGTACTTAACTTAATATAATAACTTACTTACTGTCCCAATAGTGAAGTTAGTTGGCTTAACTTAGTACAAAAAATGACAATATAAACTCCAACCCACAATCGGAAGTTTTCTAACACTGCGTGTTGATACATGGTAATGTATTAATGATGTTTTGGCAATGTTCTGATGGCTATTAGCCCACACTATTAAAACCACGATCGATCTTCAGATGCTACTGTATAAAAGAAACGGGATGATTTCTCGTTAGTTCTTTCACCTGTTAGGTGAGTGCGCCCCAAGTGATATATATCACTTATACCACGACTGCTTGGTATTTGCTGATATATATACACCCGCAGCCCTTGAGCTTTGGGTGTATATATCAGCAAATCCCTCGTAGTTGTGGTATAACTATAAGTACACTAGTCACTTTAATGTTGACAGCAAGAAGCTGGAGTATGACCCAAAGGTGTACACTCCCTTACCTCCCACTGCCTGATGGTCACAGCTAGAGGGAACCATAATCCATAATCAGTACTAAATATGACTTTCTCATTCGGTAAAAGAATTAGCCTATTAGGTATGACCCAGTGCTCAAATAACAAAAAAAAAAAAATGCACTGCAGTAACTGCAGACAAAACAATTTTTTTTCTGCAGCTACTGACTTTTGGTCTGCAGTGCTATATTATTAACTAGTATATTAAAAATTATTAATTTAAAAATGAAGTAGGAATCCAAGCAATAAAAAGTAGTGAAACAAGAGAAGAACGATGGTAGCTATTACAGCATAGCTCGGTGGGAAATCCCTACTTTGGCATGATATAGCCATTATTTTTGTGTTCAATTCCAAAGTAGGAATTTCCCACCGAGCTATATTGTAATAGCTACCATCGTTCTTCTCTTGTTTCACTACTTTTTATCACTTGGATTCCTACTTTATTTTATTTTTAATACACTAGTTTGTTTGGTTTTTATAAGCGTGTGACTGTTCTATTAGGGTGACTGCTGTATTAGAGTATCTCGAGTCAGCCTGCAAAGATGTGCGCTTGTCCAAAAAGGGGCGTGGTTTCAATCGATTATAGAGTATCTCAAGTCAGCCTTTCAAACTGAAGATGTGTGGTCACTGAAATACAGTTAGTGCAAAAGGGTGTGTCATCGTGGTTTCAGTCGATAAATTGATAATGCATAGAATAAAGAATGGGCATGATCTTGTGACCTATCGTGAAGCTTTCTAGTACCAGTACCTTCGTACAGTACCCTCCGTCATAGATTATATCAGTAAGGAATATAATCTATTCTTCTGTACAATAGCGTAGTCTAAGCATCTTAAATAATCTTGTAGTGTCTACTATGCTGCTTAAAGAAAGTCTTGATACGGAAAATTAACGCCTCGACATGGTTAAGTTGGATGAAGATGAAGACAAGCAGCCTGATTGAAGATAAAAGAAAGACAAGGCGCAGAGGGCACACACTCATCAGAACCCCAAAAGGCACATCCCTCTGGTGAGTTTGCTATTGTGGCATAAAATGGTGGCCGTGTACTGTTTCGTTTGTCCTCTAGGCTTGTGACTGTGGTCAGTCAGTCGGGCAGTCAGTCAGGCAGTCTAAATTACAAGTTTTGGTAATTTTTAAAAAATTCTGTATCCGGCCACCTGTAAATGTTTTGTTGCATTTAATGCTGTTTTGTGTATTATATGGACTAGGCATAAAGGTGATTTTTGGTCTCATAATATATCTCTAGGATGATATTTAAAGGCGGAATTTTGGGCGGCACGCGAAAATTTCACCTGGATTCCTACTTAAACGATACGAGCGTACCGTTTGACAATATATGTGAGTAATGTGTAGGATACATTATTGTGCGAAGCATCATCCCTGGACACTTGGAATCATTGTTGGCCAGAAGGGACATATAACTGTAACGTGGTAACACAGTTGGATTTTGGGCTTATTTGAACCATGTATACATGCTAATTTTATAAATCATGTGTTACAATTAGAGTTGCACCGATAATCGGTTGAATTATCGGTAACAACCGATATTAGCTAATTTTACAAGTATCGGTATCGGCTACGAAGCGGAAATAAATTGCCGGTTAACCAAAACCCACAATCAATCGTTAAGTTGACAACAATGAACAGGTGAAAGTAAAGAAGGTGGTGAATGTAGCAGTAAGTGGTTTGTTGTAACTGTTTTGTAACTATTTGAGTTTGTTTGTTTGCACAAATGTGGTTGCAAGGCTATAGTAGGCTGTGTATATTTATCGGCCGCCCACGCAATTAGTTGATCACTCTTCACAAAGGGTCTGTAGTCCCACTAAAACACTGTTTGATTAGCTGTTTTATAACTACTTGGCTTCCTTTTCCATGAAAGGAGATAGTAGCAAAACTGTGTAAAATATTGTAAAAGTCGGCCGCCCACATAATTAATTACACTGATTACATTATCATTACAAATGCAGTTTATATGCATAAACTTTAGGTGATTTTCTGCTCCTCCTCCTCTGTTCTGAAGAAATGAAGAATATCGGTAAATATCGGCATATCGGTTACAGGAATAGGCAAATAATCGGTATCGGCAAATGTGAAAAAATGCATATCGGTGCAACTCTAGTTACAATATATTTACATGTGTCTATGAGTCTGACTCTATCAAGTTATCCCACCAGTCAGTGTCATCATCATCATCATCATCAGATTCATTCTGACTCTGGGTCTCATCAGCTTTTTGTTCCCCATGCCTTTTGTAGTTCTTACGTGGTTTCTGGTTTGGATGTCTGAGTTTGTTATCCCACCATAGCTGAATTGCTTTGTCAGGGCTGTAGTTGCTCACACCGACAGCATCAGAATTTATTTCCAATAAATCATTCAGTGAGCTGCTAGCTAGTACAGTGTGTTTCTCAGTTTTGATGACATTCGCTGTTGAAGACATGCTCTACTTTACCATTAGAGGCAGGAAGTGAAAAAAGCAACTTAACCAGAAGAAGAGCACTTCTCCAACTTTTTTTTAAGGACTATTGAAAAGTCTCCACCACACACTTTGATAGTGCAGTGTGTGAATTACAATATACTAGCTAGCAAACTCAACCATTGTGGTAAATTCTCTGTGTATATCATCAACATTAGCCCCAGCTCCTTTGAGTAGAATCTCAAAATGGTGGACAAGGATGTTAATTTCTTCCAAGTAATCATCTTCCATTAGCTTTTCCCACCCCTGTGGGTTCAGTACAGCAATCATTGACCTCATCATGTCTAGGTCTGACCACCTTAGCCGTGAATTGACACAATCTGAAACTTTCTTGCAGCAACTACCACCATTATTCTCAAAGTACTGTGTTGCTGTTGAAAAAGTTTTCAACTCTTGCAGTTGGTAGACCTCATCTTCACACTTTGGAAGAATGCTTTTGTATGCGCTCCACTCTGCCACTGGTTTAGATAATAGTTTATCTATCTCTTTAAGGGTCCTCAGTACACCGGTCAAAGCCTCTTAAATGTCTATCTCATCACTTTGTAGTGTTTTGGACAAAATAGAAACAGGCATCAGTAAATCCACAAAAAGGCACACTGCAAAAGACACTTCGTCTTTGTCCACTGCTGCAGATAGCCCTTTAATTTTGCTTGGTCACACGGTTTTACAGAGGTGTCCTCTGACAGTGTAGCAAGGTGATTTGTGTATGCTCCATAATTTGACAGGATCCTCTTCATCACATTCAACTTGTGAGAGACTCAACGTGTCCCTGTAGCTTGAATTGGTCTAACGCCTTTGGTTTTATGCAAGTCATCAAATTGCAAGAACTCCTTCAAATCTGCCACCAGTTCAGTTAACTCCCTACACTTCTTTGAGGATCTTTCATACACATAAAACAGCTTGATCAGCATGTCATCAACAAAATCAAAGCATATTTCTTTTAAGGCATCTTTTGCACTTAATTCCAAATGGTGAGCCACACACCACATCCGGTATATCCAGCCCAATTTCTCTTCAACCAAACCTTTTAATCCTCTAGCAGCAATGTTATTGAATGCTCCATCTGTGCCAATCCCGACCAGTTTTTTGCAGTGTTCTTCACTCAACTCCTGTATTCCCATCCTCCTTAAACTTGTCTCCAGTACATCAAATAAGCCACACTCTTGGGTTTCTCAATTCCTAAATAAGCGATTCTTGTGTGGATTCTTTCATCATTTGCAGATGATTCACACCAAACTACCAGAGCTACTTCATTATTATTATTCCCTAGGTCAGTAGCACCATCTAGTAACACAGAAAAAAAGTTAGCTGAGTTGACTTGCTCTACTAATTTCCTCCGTTTATCCTCTGCAATGTAGTGGATAAATTCCCTGCACAGTCTTTCATTGAGGTAAGATTGTCCAATATCCACTCCATGCTTCTTTTCCAGTTGACAGATCACAGGATACTTCAGAAATGCAAGCTTTTCTGTGGCAACTACATAGGCTGCTTCAAACTTTCATCTCAAGCGTTGCATCTCTCCATCTGATAACTTCTCTAATGCCTGTGCAATAGGTGCATAGCTAGAAGGGACACTACTACTAGTAGCTGCAAGTTCACGTGTTCTGATCGCCATTGCAGTGCTGTGTTGTATACTGGTGGCATGGTCCGCGACGTTACTGGTGCAGAAAGCATCCACACCAACGATCCATTTATCACTAAAATTCCTCAGAGAGTCAATACACTGGCTGTACTTAGTGCAAATGCTGCACTTCAATGATGTGGCACACCTTCGGCCACCCACTGATGATGTGGTGCAGTCCAGCCACATAGCAGTACTGTACTGGGTATTGAAATTCACCTTTCACTTCTCAAGAGTTTCAAGAAACACCCCTTTCTTCGAAGGTACCACTGCTTCACCACTCTGCTTGCGCTTCATCATTCAGAGCGCATTTCATCATTCCACGTGCATTTCATCACTGACGAGTGGGCACTAATTAGAATAACTGCATATTTTTAATTTTTGTGATAATGAGTTACGTGCCATGCCATGCACGGGAGGAAGTTCTCATGGTAATGTGCTGGAATTAACTGTTATATTAGCGTGTTATTGCATAGTTATGATAGGATTAATAAGTATTATAATAATTTGTGATAAATGAGTACATTACTAGAAATGTTTCTACTAATTTCACACGATCGGCAGTAACTGCCAAACATAGCAAGTATTGGTCGGTTGTAGGAAGAAATTGTCTGGAAAACTGCCAACTGTTATTTTGAGCCCTGAGACCAATAATGACACTCCATTATCCTTGGCCACAGCAAAGAGGCTGGTGGATATGGCCTGTAAGGGTTCTATTATGATCGTCGGTCACAGCTGGAGGCCAATATGTGCTACATAAGTTGTATGTCCTAACCTAAGTATGTTCAGTTAGTGATGCGAACCTCATAGCTACATAAGAGATATTAATTTTTTTTTTTATTTCCTCATTGTTTACTGCTATACTGTTACAGATGTCTTTAAGCAAGGAAGTTGGAAGCTTCTAGATGAGCTGACACATCCCGATTTGAAGGACGGCTGCCTAACACCATCTTCCATAGCAGGGCAGACATCACAGTCAAGAAGTACCTTGGTGCCTTCAGAAGGTGGAAGAGATGGGCAGCTTCTCACCGATCCTGGCTAGACCACATGAGTTCATTTTATATCTCCAATACCTGGGAGAGGAGACCAAATCTAAGTCTGCTGTGGAGGAGGCTTACAATGCACTGTCGTGGGTGCACTCATGCGCGGGTTTGATTACTCCCTCATCCCATCCCTTAGTAAAAGCTACACTAGGAGGGCTTCAACACAAATTGGTAAAGCCTGTTGTGAAGAAAGAGCCAATGACGGTGGATATGTTGGAGGCAATAGCTGCAGATGCAAATGGCTCTGGCAGATCTAAGGCTGGCAACTGCTTGCTTACTTGGGTTTGTGGGTTTCTTTCGCTTTCAGGAGATAAGGGCATGTGATTGCACAATTGAAGGCGAGATGTTAAAGGTCTACATTGCCTCAAGCAAGAATGACCAGCTTTGTCAAGGGGATGAAGTGCTGATAGCCAGGACAAGATCCAGTACATGCCGAGTAGATATGCTGGAGCACTATATGGAGAGGACAAGCATAATATGTAACGACCAGTGCTTCCTTTTCCATGCAATTCAAAACACAAAAAATGGTGAGGTACTCAGACAATCTGGTAAGATTGTGCACACATTGTTTCTTGGCGAGTTTGGCCTCATACTTTTATCAAAGGGTAAATCCCTAGGTATCGTTTTATTCCTTATTACATCACGAATATAATGGCGCAAATTGCATAACGATATCTTTCTTGGTTCAATAACTACAGGGTTTTGTTTGAGGCTTTGCGTAAAAGCCGATTTATCAGCGTATGTGTTTTCAGTGCATTGTTCCTAAAAATGACGTGTGGGTTTAAGAGTTAAGCGATCTAGAAATGTTTAAAAGAATTAGGGCTGTAGCTGTAGTCAGTTTTCCACTACGCTTGACTGAAGGCATCAGGCAGGCAGGCAGTAGAAAATTCCATTGACTAAATTAAAAAAAAAAATTCTGTAGCAACTTGACGGAAACGTTTCAGGTCGATCTGAAGACACTTTTGGGCTTGGTTTTACCCAACCAATACTGTCATGTCATTGTGAGGAAAAATTGTAGCAGGTTTTTGGGTTATATTATATCACGGATCGCCCCCACACCTTCGATGTCCCTATTATACAGTACTATCATACTGTATGATAACACCAAGCATGCGACTGGTTGTCCCTATGATTTTGTTGCTTTAAGGTGGCACTGAAGTAATCAAATGAAGCCTTACAAAGCTAATGGGACATCATGTTTGTGGCCATGCGCGAAAAATACGGAAAACTAATAGAACAAAGCAAAGTGCTTCGAAGAACCAACTCCATCAGACTGTCAGGCTACTATTGCTGATACAAGTAACAATATTCATATACTAACTTCATCACCTTGTCAAAACTCTGGTAACTTCATGGTGAACAACACCAGCTGTCGCCGTGGCCAGTTACACTGTCTTACAATTCGTGAAATAACTCCATATTTACATACCATAGACCCTCAAAATTTGGCAGAGGCACTGGTGAAGCGTTTCTTTACAGGGCTATGGAACGATTTTTCGCAATTCGCTGCTGACAAGCGTGATATCACTTGTTGAAAAATGCGAGTTTGCATTTTAACCAGTTTCCACGTTGTTATCGTTTAAAAGGGTTCCAAAGAGTTGTTCTAAAAGGTGAGAAACCATAAGAGCCAAGGCAGATTAGCACTAGGTTGTTTCTGGGGTGAGTTATTTTTAAAATCGGCTCGTAAGTTCAGAGTTTATTAGCCACAAAATTAAAGCGGGTGATTTCACGAACTTGGCATGTTAATTACAGGTTATCATAAGAACCCTTTAAATGTTGACTACATGGTTCACAAGTGGAGTTCTCCACCACTCTAAAATAGCTAATTAAGTGTGTGGGCTAATTTTAATCGTGACAAATGGACTTTGTATGGCTTCACGTAATTACTTCAGTGCCACTATAAAGTATTTGTGATTAGCACACTTACCTAATTATAATGCACAACAGGTTCTTTTACTAAAACCACACAGCACAGTGTACATATACCATGTGTACATACCTCATAATAAACTTCCGCTTCATCCTCCACCCTAAAATCTAACATTGAATCCATATCTGGAACCCTTATAGATCCTACATGATCTCTCCCTCGCTTATCAGCCATGAGCCTTTCAAATAATCGTCTACAACTGTACAAATATATATATCTATCTATGCTTGTGTTCATAAATATTAAGAAAGTATAAATATTATCCATTATTTATCTTGGTGCATTACATACATGTACAAAAGCACATGCTACAAATTAATAGTAACAACCTTTTAGATCATGGCAATAATGTACGTACATAACCTCTTGTACTACTGTTACTTATAGAATTATTGCCATGACTGGTAGGGATTGACTAAATTTCCTTGTACTTGTTTACTTTCTTCTAACATAATTTCCACTGCATACTGCATCAAAAAAAGAATGGCGCAAGACAATTAAACACAAAATTGATTTAGCATGTCCAGACTATCAATTACTGAAAAGCATACTCACTTACTGGCCATTACCATATAATGGGTATTTTTCGAATGGCTAAATTTTTGAAATATATCAACTTACAAACATTTCAAATAAATATTTTCGAAAATGTCATGATGTGTGGTGTGCCGCCTTCCTAAATTGAGATGGGCCGCACTACGTCGCTCCAAGTGTTGTTCGCTATTGCTACTAAGTGGAGCTCTCCCATTACGATGCTTTCTGTGTGATGGATTTGGGAACATTATGTGTAGGTGAGACGATCTGGACCCATGGAGAGGAGCATTTCATGTTGAACTTAATGATTTCGTCCACTCACCGCCACAGCCATAATCTGCTGCCTACTAGCTAGAAATTATAGTCAACACACTGAATAGGTTATTTTTTAAAGCTTGGGTTATGTATACATCACAAGAGATTTTGCACCAGGCCACGGATGCAGTAAATGTATTTGTTGATGAGCTAGAAAGATAGGAGTGTTTACAAATCTGAAAAATCTTTATTTTTAATAACATTGTTCATCCTTAAAATATTTGCCCCTCGACATATTTTGGCTATACGGTATTATCAAGAGTAAATAACAGAAGAGAGAGTATCCAACTGCCATATACTGCATCAAAAATGAGCACATCAAGCAGAGAAGCCATCCTGTAGTACTGTCAAAGTAAGTGTTGAATAAAGTAATAAACACCTGCTAGCTCAGACTGTTTGACTTCAAATCATGCCTGGACACTTCAAACAGTCTGAGCTAGCAGGTGTTTATTGGTTCATTCAACACTGTCTTTGAAAGCACTGATGGCTTCTCTACTTGAGTGCTCATTTTTGATGCAGTATATGGCAGTTGGATACTCTCTCTTCTATTATTTATTCTTGGTATTATACAATGCCTGCACCACTGTTTTAAAGTTCACAAAGTCATCACCTGAGATCACAAAGTTGGCGTGGTAGAAAACATACCACAGAATCAGCAACAACTATCTCGTAGTGCCGCATTAACTTCCTCAGGTGGTTTCAAGGCAACTTTTACTGTACAAATTAATTGTAATGCTTGGAGGAAGGCTAAATTTATGCACATGTTGGCTGGTAGCAAGCACGTACAAGTGTTGCACCTAAAAGAGACTGTGCTATAGCAATGTTTTGGCTAGGAACCAAAGTTCTTAAGCAAAATCATACCCACTAGCTTCTTCAATCAAACTGCGTTGTCTTAATAACCAGAGTACCTCTTCCACTTTGATGTCATACCCTGGTGCTTCCTCCACATTAAATGAATTCAGTTCCTGAGTTACTCCCTGTCATATATGAAACTCACACAGTTACCTCAATACCTCCATTAAATTTACCTGATAATGTCAGTGTTCATGAAAGAATGCAAAATTAAAGAAAAATAATAATCTCATAAAGTTAGCAAATTGGATGCTATCATTCATAAGATAAAATCCCCACCTCAAAACAGAAATCAAATGGTTTGAGTGGCCTTATTTGGTTTATCTCTAGCTATTTTTGGTTTAATAAAATGGCGCTGCGGCAAATTGCAATTTTCTAAAATTAAACTGTCAATTAGTACATATTATTTAAGCCCTAATAAGCATGATCCTTTATTTGATTACTAATAGACACAACATATGCACAGTTCCGAGTTTCTGTATGTGCATTTATGTGCGAAGGAGAAGTCAGTCTATGCAGTAACTAATACCGCAAATTTCACTATATAATAAATTTCACTACAAATTGCAAAAACATGGAATAGCATGTCAGTACGTCAGGAACCTACGGCATAAATGTATGTTTCGCTACTGTACGGTACCGTACCGTATACTGTACTTACTGTACTCCTGTTGCAAGCTGGGAGAAGATATCCTACGAGATGCCAACAATCCGCTGCCGTTACTCTGCACTGCTGAATAAATCTGCAAGCGGAACTCATACACGGTCTGGCCGAGATCTCGTCCCGCGTCGCCAAACCACTTTTTCTTCGATTAGCACCTAAATATAAGACAAATTTCATAATAACCGTATATGTTCGAAACGGGGCAACCGCAAAATATTGTCGCTTGGTGATAGTGAAATTTTGTCTCGTAGTTTTGCAATGCCAACTCACGACCACTGTTGCGTTCCTCAGTGCACTAATAGACGGAACAAGAACCCGGAACTATCGTATCACACTTTCCCTAAGACCGCAGAACTAAAGAAGAAGTGGATAATGGCTTAGTCTCGTGGCGCCCGACCCTAAAAAGAGGGTCTAGTGAAACTCTGTACAAAAAATTTGAGCTCTGGAATGTTTATTGGATGATGTTTTACGTGTTACGTAAGTGCACTGTTTACATCACAACATCCATTCAACCAGATCCACTTACAGCATCACCAAACTAATAGCGCTACTTTATTTATTCAACATTAAAACAAACCCAACAGAATTGTATGCTGTTTTCTCAATGAGTTTAAGCAGCAGAGTCACCGGATGTAATTAACCATAAGCCACAAATCTTTTGAAATGTACGCAGTACACAATCAATTTGAAATGGAGCAATCTGATTGGAGCTTCCAACATTCCGGCAGCGCCAAACTTATTGTACAGTTTCACCAGACCCTCATTTTAGGGCCAGGCGCCGCAAGACTAATAATGGCTATACAACGGGATGTTCTCAACTCATTATTACTGACAACAGTACTGGTAATGAGGGGTACAGGTTCTGAGTGGCTACACACACACACACACACACAAAGCCAATGTTATTAGCATGTTTCAAGACACACAGGGTTCAAAATAACACATTTCACAAGCATGGCCACCCAAAATGAAATTTGAGTGGCCACTTGACAGGTTGCACTGCATCACACTACTTACAAATACGGGAAGCTTCTGGAAGTATGGAAAACCTTGAATGCCGGAACAAGCCGGATCAGTGTTATTTTTACGATTGGAGCCACGTGCAAGCACTAGTGTGCAAGATTATAAATACTACACAGAGGAATGAACAAACTTTGTCTGCTAATATGTTCTATAGCATTTATATAATCCTTACTTGCAGCAAATCTGCAGGATGTAAGATAAATCAACAGAAAAGCGAGCGTTAATTAGGATTAGTGCACGTAACCGTGCATCCTAAACCAACCCAGCTATCTCAACTACACTCCAGACCCTTAACTAATAACCAAATGATTTGAAAGATAATGCAACTTCTAGCTAGTACTGTGCTAAACTGCTACAATCCATCTTTGTACTGAAGAATTCCTCTAATAAATTCGGTCACTGACCACCAGTAGGATAGCTAGCTTGTGTTAAGTGTAACAAAACTATGTCTTGGGGTTGTAGCGATTGTGTAGTTAGGAATGCTTAGATGAAGTTTTGGCTGAGAAAGATGGTTTTCAGATAAATGATTTAATGCGTATTCCAATTAACGATCACTCTCATATTAATTCGTGGTGTACTCTGCAGATTTGTTACAAGTAAGAGTACTAGCAATGTTGTATAGAGCATATTAGCAGACAAATTTCGTTCATTCCACTGTGGAATCTTTATAATCTGGCATGCTAGCTAGTACTTGCATGCGATTCCAATCGCAAAAATAACACTGTTCCAGCTGATCTGGGTTGTTCCAGCATTCCAGGTTCTCCCTAAAAATACACTACATAGTTGGGATGCTTACATGATTATTAATTATGAGCGGCAGTCATAACCTTATAAATTTTCTTGGGCAGTTCTGACTATAATTTGCAGAATATGGCCAATAATTACTGTACACATTATTTTGAATCCTGAAGATACATGTTGTGCAGCAAAGGGAAGTATTCAAACCAAACTCAAATTGTCTCCTATGGGGAGGGAGAAGTTCAGAAATTTAGGGGGTCAGCAGGTGAAAGTCTGCGTGATAGCTACATGTAACTTCACATGTTCAAGTTCACAACTATTGAAATTATTGCCAGACTAGTTAAATCATGAGTGTTGATTTTGTGATTGTGTGAAACCAGATCCCTTGTATGGTTGGAAGAACTTGATGTATGAATGTTGTAACAATGACATAACAAATACAGTAGGACAACCAAGTGTGCCTCATGCACACAATCATTCCACTATAGTAGCAAGAGTTGATAATATTAAGAGGGAGAATATCAAACACTCAATATACCCTGTACAAACCCACTGCCACAAGTTCACCTTTTAATATCTCTCCTAATATGGAGAGGTATTGATTGGTGTTTAATACAACTCCACCAGATAACAGAGAACTGTTGATAGGTGTTGAAAATGGTGAAGCCTCTATTTTACATAACAGAGTGAAGTGTTGATACTGTACTAGTGGCAGTGTGTTTGATACTGTATAGCTGGTAATTTTCGAAAAGTTTTTATTTTCAGATATTTCAAAGAGGCTCTTCTGTTCAAAGATAAATTCCCACGTCCAGTTATTTGAAAATAAATTCCCACAAGTGAAAGGAACGATCCAACTTTTGGCAATTTGTTTGTGTATTCTTCGTTTTAGCTCAGTATTACTGATGATAATGGATAAACTGTATTATTACTGTGCTAATAACCAGAAAACAGGTGATCCAGAATGGGAATTGATGCTAGAATCTATGGTGGATAGCTCAGTAGCTACAATCAAGCCAGTGAATTACTCCACTCGAGATCCCCTCAGTCTTCTCGCCAGTACACAGAGATGGGATTATTCCATCAATAAGTCAGATTGTGGCAAACATTCACGCATCTTCATATTTTGTGACACGAATTTCCGTTTATTTGAAATCCATCCGGACTTCGAAACTGATATGCACTCTTTGAAATTAAAATCTTTCGAAATTCAGATTTTGTTTCTTGTGTGAAATTTTCTGTTTCAAAAATAACCCGCTATACGGTAAAAGCATTCCAGTTTGATACTCTCCCTTACTACTGTATTATGAACTCTTGACTGTAGTAGCACATTGTGTATGTTGAATCTGTTGAATAAAATTTGTGTGAGAAAGTGTATTGATCGTAATGGCATGATACCACAAGGCACTAGCAAACTAAAAAACCTGCCGGAAGGGTTCTTAAAAGTTAAAAACCTGCTACATGTAGCAGAAAAGACCTCATGCATTACAAATCTCACTTTCGATCATTGATTTGTTATGCTCTCCTAAGCATATTGCTAATAGCCTGCAGTGGGCAAAGTCACCCAAGCCAACACGAACTTAATCATTCCATTCCTTTTATAACCATGCTTAAAGCAATTTGATTATGGGAGGTACCGTTTAACGTTATAGCTACATTTGTCAGGAAGTCCAATAATATCACGGAAATTCTGTTTAGTGTCCATCTGTTTTCTATAGTGTTTTTTTAGGCATGTTTCAAACTGTAGATGGACTTTACCAAACACCTATACATTGAAACCTGTCTATTCCAGTCATCATAGGGACAAAATTTTCTGACCTCATTAAGGAGGTGGCTGCATTAAACAGGTCACTTTGTACACAGTTGGCACATGTGGGGACTTTCATAATGGCCAGTTTAGACAGGTGACCTCTTTATGCAGTGACCTGATTAGACAGGTTTCACTGTAGTAGATGAGTAAGCTTCCTTGTACAATGGTTATTCTGTGTTATCAGTAATGTGGGTGTGGTCTGTACACAAAATTGTGCCTGCTGTTGTGCAATAAATGTACCTAATAAGCCAGTAACTTATCACCATTGTATTCACTCAAGTCATGCCCTCAAACTGTTTTATTATTGTAACACCGATGTGATGCCATAGCACATGTAATGACAACAACTGGTCAGTTTCCTTGTTAACACGATCAGCATCTAACTTTGGGTACTGATGAAACCTGGAATGGAATGGAACAGAATCAATCGGGACGTGCGCCAAGTTTAAAATTGTTTTAACCCTTAAACGCGCACGCGAATTTACGAAATATTGCACTGAAATCGCAAGGGCCATTTAAGTGGCCCTCCATATTTGGCACAGAGGTGCGCGCGCTAGGATTACGTGATCATGAAATGGTTTAGTGCAACGGAAAGCCATGTTTCTGGGCTTTAATTCGAGCTCAAGAACTTTGTGCTGTGATTAAAGATAAGCGAGATATGGATGAAAATACTGTTGTTGATCAACTTTTCTATAGCGACACCGACGATGACTGGAACAACTCGGACGAAGAGGATTCTTTTGTCCATGGAGAAGACTCTTTTGTCCTTGATAGGCTTACCAGGGAACAAGACGGTAAAATGGCGGACAGATGAATCGGTCCTATCACTTCGCCTGCCATTATAGATGATTATGGCGATGTGGAAGAAAATGATCGTGAGGAAGAGTTCAGCAACGACGAAGAAGACATCGAGGAAGAAACAAACGATGATTATGAAGGTATAATGCTTTTCACATGTTTTATAACTTGAGTCCTGCTTCTTCTAATAGCTGATGTAAGATATTGTGAAGGTCATGATGAGTCAAGCCATCCTGGACCATCTGGGCTACATAGTGGAGTGAGTGACGGTGGGATGGGTAGCCTGGAAACTGAATACCCCTGTAGTGGTTCTCCTGTGGCCTACCATGGCTCTCCTGTTAGTTCTTCTTCTCCACATGTCCCATTTTCACCTAGTGATAGAGGCAGGGACTACTCACCATCTCCATCTGATCCTTTGTCTGGTAGAAATAGAGGGAGAGGTAGAGGAAGGGGTAGGGGAACTGTGTCTACAATGGATCTTGTGCCTAGTCGAGGTAGGAGGAAAGGTACTGGTAGGGGTAGAGGTACCGGTACGGGTAGGGATTTGGCTATCGAAAATGCTTATACTCTAGAGTGCTGTTTCACACCTGTGAATGATCGTAGGACCATCAAAAGCTTTAGGGAGCAACTGGCTACTAAACTTTTATGTCAACATAGCTCACGCCAGCATGGAGGACGTCAATCACAGGCTCTTCCTCCTCAATCGCCTGCGAGGCTTGAGGAACGCCATTTCATAGAGAACCTTGGGACTGACGGTGACTGCAGTGTGTTCTGACCGGAAGACACATAGAAAATGTACTAAGTATGGCTGCGTAAATTGTGGAATGGTTCATTTGTGCCTTGAAAATTGTTTTAAGATATACCACACCAAGGAAAACTATAAATAAATAAGGGGTGTATGCTATTTACTGTGTCTTAGACTTTTTACAGGTTCAGCCGATGTATATAGTTTAGATGTGTTGACAGTATTATCTGTTTAGTTATGTACAGAGCTGTTTGTAATTCAGGTTTTTCCACGACTGTGGTTTTTTTCTCTGAAATCACTTGGATCGGTGGTTTCTAAATGAGGCAAACCCTTTACTGAGTAAAGATCCCAGCTCTATAATATATTTCATGTACATTTTATGTTTGAAAAGTTTTTCAAATTCTAATGCTAATAATACTTTGTTTGATGAACAGTACATGATAAAATGGATTGCTGTTGGTATTTGATTGACCAGTCACCAGAATACGTCTTGGCAGCACGTTGAAACGTCACAGTGATTGTGTTGGAGTTCTTTGTTACATGCCTACAGGGTAAAAATAATTATGAGAATACGACAATTTTTTTCAATTCACAACTACCTGAGAGTTGTAGCTATGTCAATGGAATTTCACCACCTTGTATCAAGGATACCACCCTTTCTAAACACCAAGTGTTGAGGCGAATGGACAGAGGAGCTGCCTACCATGATGATTATTTCCAAATGATGCGCGTATTGCTGTGGATAAATGGAGAAGTATTATTGATAGAAACATAATAATAATATTGGATAAACCTCAGGTTATCCACCGTCTGTGTACCAAGTTACAAGCTGATACATCAAGGATTTTCACAGATACAGTCGTGTAAAGACGTGCGGTTACTTCGCACAATTGTGTGAATACAACAAGTTTTTTCTAAAATTCATAAATAACTGAGAGTTGCAGCTATGTCAATGGAATTTCACCACCTTGTATCAAGGGTACAACTCTTTCTCGACACCAAGTATTGAGGTGAATCGCCAACGGAGCCACCTACCATGACGGTTATTTCCAAGTTATGCGCATATTACTTCGGATAAATAGAGAAGCATTCATGATAAACAATTGATAGTCACGATGGGTAAACCCCAGGGTATCCACCATCTGTGTACCAAGTTTCAAGTTGATACGTCGAGGATTTTCAGAGATACAGCCTTGTAAAGACGCGCGATTATTTTCGCGAAAGTAAGCATAAACTTTCGTGCGTTTTCGGTGTAATAAATAATAGGGCCATTATAATGGCCTTTGCGCGTTTAAGGGTTAAACCAAGAGTTAATAATATAGAGAGGAGAGTGTCTAATGCTGTATAGTCCTGTAACAGATGATTGCGCAGAAGTTAAACGGCTTCTTTTCCGCATAACGACAGACTGGCTAGTATATTTTCGCATTTAACCACAAAGGCTATCCCAGACACAAGGGCGTGCGTTCAACTCGATGTTCAAGTTCACCACGAAGAGCATCGCTCTGTTGTGTAAAGAAGTGTGGCTGTTAACCTCGAAGATAACTCTGAAAGGAAAGGAAGCCGTTTAACTTCTGCGGAAAGGAAGCCGTTTAACACGGAAAGGAAGCCGTTTAACTTGGAAAGGAAGCCGTTTAACACGGAAAAGGAAGCCGTTTAACTTCTGCGCAATCATCTATTACAGGCCTATACAGCGTTAGACACTCTCCTCTCTTATTATTAACTCTTGGTTAAACAGATTGTGCACTCTTACCAACGGTCACACAATAACTAGAATTATGCTAGAATTAGTTTGTTTTTGTTTATAGACATGCTAGTAATCGTTCGCTTGAAAGTTCTATTAAATGCCCACCACGTAGCAAGTTGTGTGTAAATAAAATCCATCCAGTTTAGTTTAATCTAGATGTAGAAGTACTTCCTTATCATTCTAATAGGTAAACTACTGTAGTATTTCCTGTTGTAGCGGTATTCAAGCCTTTTTCTATAAGTGTCGCTGGTTTTCTGAAGCGACTATAATTCTAACATCATGGCAGCAATATATGAGCATAAACAAACTGCAGTATGTTATATTAACAGTGCTTACAAAAAGATAGTTTAACAGCTTAGCTAAATGATCGTTGTTCAGCTTAGACGATTGTACAACACATTCTTGCAGTGGGCATTAAACAGAACCATTGAGCAAATGACTTCTAGCATGTCTATAGCAGAAGCAAACTAACTCTATAGTTATTGTTAGTGTTGCACCGATATGCTTTTTTTCACATTTGCCGATACCAATTATTTGCCTGTTCCTGTAACCGATATGCCGATATTTACCGATATTCTTCGATTCTTCAGAACAGAGGAGGAGGAGGAGCAGAAAATCACCTAAAGTTTATGTGTATAAACTGCATTTGTGATGATAATGTAATCAATGTAATTAATTGCGGACTTTTACAATGTTTTATACAGTTTTGCTACTATCTCCTTTCATGGAAAAGGAAGCCAAGTAGTTATAAAACAGCTAAGCCAGCTTATCAAACAGTGTTTTTAGTGGGACTACAGACCCTTTGTGAAGAGGGATCAACTAATTGCGTGGGCGGCCGATAAATATACACAGTCTACTATAGCCTTACAACCATACTTGTGCAAACAAATAAGCCAAAACAGTTACAGCAAACCACTTACTGCTATATTCATCATCTTCTTTACTTTCACCTGTTCATTGCCGTCAATTTAACGACTGATTGTGGGTTTCAGTTAATCGGCAAATTATTTCCGCTTCGTAGCCGATACCGATACTTGTAAAATTAGTTAATATCGGTTGTTACCGATAATTCAACCGATTATCGGTGCAACACTAGTTATTGTGTGAAAGTTGGAAACAGTGCACAATCTGTTTAAAATGATTTTTAAAAAAACTTGGCACATCCCGATTTGTTTCAATCCATTCCGTTCAATTCCAGCTTTCATCAGTACCCTCCAACTTCAGGAAGCAGAGATAAGCTTGGAATTTTTTTAATCTCTTCAAACACATGTCAGTCTTCCTCACTCATGGTTAAGATCACGGCGTGACAATTTTAAAATGACATTTAATCCAACCCCATAATGATGCCACATATCTGCCAACAAAAATGCCATCATTTTCTAAGTCAGTTGGAAACCATGCCCTTGGGTCTTCATCTTTTAAAACCTTGGGTTCACCTTGGTTTTTAAAATCCACAAAATTCTCATGCTACTGTAAGTTTTTGCGAATATACGTATGTAATCCTCACTGGTGTAAATGTTGCTTACCCCAGCATACAATCATGGATCTAACAGTTACATATTCCAATAAAAATAATATTCCTGAGTATTTTACTTGTAGAATAGAGACAAGAGCAAATACCCAAGGGTACAAGCCAACTTTGAAGTCTGCACATGTACAAAGGCAAAAACTTAACAAAACAGTAAAATTATGGAAAGAGAATATGGTGTGAATAAGATGTGATATCAAAAGTAGCTAGTGCATAAGTAAGGACAGCAGTGGTAACCGCACTATCTGTTAGCAGTTCAATTTTTTTTTTTTTTTTTGGAATAGAATAATATAAATACATACCTTCTAAGACCCAGCTTCTTGTCATCAAAAGGATTGAACCCTTTCAGTCCAATTTTGTCCTGAAAAATATTTGTAGTTTACAATAGTTTCAAAATCACACTAACCTGACTGCCCATCCCCTGTACATCCTCCATATCTGTTAGAATAAGAAGAATGTAAAATTAATAGATACAACTAGAGAACTGCATCAATATCAAAACAGCCAAGTTATAAAAAAGGATGCATGTTTTTGGGTGAAAAGGGTTGTGAAGGTAAAGGTGGCGACCAAGCATTGCTGCTACTGCCAATCACCAAAGCCAATAAAAACATGATTAGCATTGACATCACTACAGCCATTTCTTCATTGCCGTCTTTTATTTTATGGTACTTGTATTTTATGAGCTGCACCTTTTTTCTTAGCTTAGTTGCTTTGGTACAAATATCACTTCATTTTGTAACTGCAAGCCCCAAAGCCAGCCTATGGTTGGCTTTGGTATGTTCTACAGAATGAACTTGTCATATACATGTAGCTGAATTGTTGATAAATGCTTTAATAGGATGGCTAAATGCTAAATTATGTAGCTTTATAAGGGTGACTGCACTATTAGAGTACAGTAAAACCTCTCTTAATGGTTGCCTGAGTAAGAGTTAGCCAGTCACCTCAGCACAACAGCCATGTGACTTTGGTCTTGACTGGCAGTTTGTACAGAAACAGTTTCCTTTAAGCGGTCACCTCTAAACCATGTATAACAGCCAGCTTTTGTAGTCCCAAACAGTACTTTGCTATACAAAAGGCCTCTTGCAAAGCGACCAGCGACAGCCATGATAGTGGGTAAACTAACTGTTCTACTTCAATATTTGCAGTTGTAGAATGAAGTTTAATGTTTCATAAAATAGAGTTAACATAGAGACGGTAGGAGGAGCGAGCTGCTGCAAAGCAGCTTACATGGATATACCTTGAGATGACAGTCTCGATTATATCCGGCATAAGAGGCACACGCATAATAAATAACAGTCAATTAGCTGCACCCAGTCAATTGTGTAAAGATCATTTGCTTGTTGTATGAGAACTCCCACCCTACCCAACCCTGATATCTTGATTGTTTTCATTACAGATCTAGAGGTGTAAGCCTGGGTGATAAGGGATAGGCTTTATTATCCATAATCTCCAATGTGACTAGGTCAGGGATGACAAGAGTACTGAGTAGTGTTGTTTGGTTTCCACACAACAACTGGTGCCTTGGCTTGATAAGTCAGCAGGAATCCCCAAGCAAACCATGGATCACGTGAGCTGGCTGATAACTATGACTCATGTGAAGCCGGTCGCACAGCTCACGTAAAGCACACAAAACACACATGCATAATACTGTATGTATGCATTTATGTACCTTTGTACTTGGATTTCTGTCTTTTATCTTGTGGTTGTAGGGTATGTGATAGTACCTGTATAATAAAAATATTATTTTAAATGGTGCTGTGCCACTGTACTTTAAAAAACAGGTGCCCAGTTAATGTTAACTAATAATTATCCCCTTCGATACCGCATATTTTTCTACTACTGTCCATTAAAAAACCGCATTATTTAAGGAAACATGCATTTTTTATTCCTTCACCTTGGAAAACTCACTTATTGCTTACTTTGCTAGTATAACATTCCTGAAAAGAATCATTCATCATATCATAACATTGACATCTAAGTTTCATTCCTGCATTATTTTCTGTAACAAACTTACAAGCCGTTTCATTCATGCAATCATGCTAGCACTTTACTGAACATCTTTGGCCACCATGTTTCATTGTGAAACCATATCACATGATATAACAGATCATCAGATGCAGAATTTAGTGCCGAGTCTGTTGAAACTAACCACTTTTCAATCGGACCTACAGAAAACGACTTATGAAGCATTTTTGTAAGGTGTGCAACATTTCCTGTGATTTTATAGTACTGTATAATAGTTTCAGTGTTGTTTTACAAGGCAAGTTAATCACTAGGGTTGCACTTTTAATGTTAATTTATTTTCCATTGTTTACGGAGTTAAACAGTGGTAGTTGTGTGTTCATACTGTAGTTGGGTTGTTGATAGAGTCTGAAATACTAACGGAAGTAAACAAAAACACACTAGTGCGTCAGTGGGATTACACGGTGTATGATATAAAATGCACTGGTGCATTCACGGTATTGAAAGGGTTAACTTAATTAATAAGCAGGTTTAACATACTAGATTAGTTGCTGTGTTGTGTATACACAGTAGCACTACATATATACTAAGGATCATAAAATATTCAACCTCACTTTTCCTTGATGACAGCTATAATCAAACCCAAACACGCCTCCAGAGTGACTCACAATGTTTATATAATTTCATTATCTACTAACTGATTGACTAATTAACTCCTTCATCAAGTGGCCAACATTACAAAAGTCCTCCTTTGTGTCCCATTTTCTTTCTCCACATGTACGTAGGTGTTGATTCATGGGTAGCACATAAAGGATTCTTTGTAATACCTATATACACTATATATGTACCATGCTGCCACTGATAGAGTTGTCACCACCCATCTCTATTGATGTATAGCAACGTATTTCAATGGTTAAACTTGCCTATTTTAGCGACAACCCTTACATAACAATCCCACACTAGTCCAGGAAGGATCTGGTCATTCCAAGAAACAGGAGCATTTGGGTGTACCCACTTTAGTACTACCACACCTTGCTATGAAACGCACTAAACAGTTGGTAGCAAAGCTAGATTTTATTTCTTGTGTGATTTATAATTTCATGCTGCCATATGGCGGCTACAGTGGATAATTACATAGTAGATATTAAGTAGGGCTGTGTGATTATTATATTGATTATGTAATTAATCAATTACAACACTAATCATGATATGCAATAATAGCAAAAAAATTGAAATGATTGATTAATCGAAAATAGTACATTCTCCTTATAACATACTGTAAAGAGCCATATTAATAACCATTATTCAACTTTTAACTATAGAACCAAATGTCAACCAACCAACCAACCTGTATCATATGTAAGTAATGAAGCCTCATGTCACAAAATAGAGTTTGCCTTCTAAATGAAGTCATTCAACTCAGAATACACAGAATGCAAATAATCGCACAATCGTGAAGTAGTGATCACATGCAACTGCAATTGTAGTCACAATCACCACCCCTAATAATAGCAAGAGTATATAATGGGGAGGGAGAGTATCGAACTACGCTATACGCTGTGAAAAATGAGCCCGTGAAGTCCTATGGCATCGTTCAAACGACTCGGTGATTTGTGTTGATTGGTGACTAATTATAAGGGCAGTGGGCGCACTTTGTAGATGTAACTACTGAGTGAAAGAACGGTGTACTAGAGAAAAGTATGGCACATTACGCAGAGGAACTCGCCGTACAAAGAGAAAGACAGACGCAGCTAACCTGCCGGAAAGCAAACATCGAGGTTTCATCATGGTCGAGCGAGGTCGAGATTTCGATATTTCATCATGGTAGAGATTTCATCACGGTCGCCATCCCATGCCTTGCCTCGACAGTTGTACTAGTTAAAGTGACACGTCTAAATGGAATTTCAGCCATTGCGTTTCCATACGGACCACCCGTTAAAACATTTAAGGTGTTAAATCTGAGCAATCAACAGCGGTCAGGTTTACGACAAGAAATGAAAGTATGCGGGTTACTTTACGGGCTCATTTTTCACAGCGTATAGCGTGAAAATCAATCAATCCAGTCACCACGAAAAGTACGGACAATTTTCATACGAAGACATCACGCTACCACGAATCAATCAACACCTTGGGCTGTCAGCAAAAAGAAATGGGACACAAAGGAGAACAAAGGTAAATCTTTGATGCATGCATTGTATGAACTGCTGTATGCCAAAAGGCACATCTCAAGATGAAGCGGCATCAAACAGAGACAAAATAAAGCCTGTAGCCTTAGCCATTGTTGAGTTATGCTTGTTTGAAGGCATCATGCAGGCAAGTAGGCAGTTAGTCAGTCAGCAAAAAATCTCATTGAATAATCTTTTTAAAATTTTTTTGCAGCAATCTATTGGAAGAATTCAGGGTCATATGGGGCACTTTCGGTTAAAAGTTATGTAGCAGCTCTTAAAGGTGCAAAGCATCACATAATTCACAGCACTTGTATGGCCTACAACATCCCTTTCTTGTACTAACAAAACAAAGCCGTTCCTTCAAAATGTCCATTACAACTGTATATTGATTACTGAGACAAGCAGGCAAGTACTTGTACATACCGGTGATGAAGGCTTTTCATTGCTTTGCTCCAGCTTGCAGAGACGTACTTTCATTCTTTCCATTTCCTGTAGTATTCCTTTCATTTCCTGTTTCAACCGTAAATTATCCTGCTCTAATTGCTGTATTTTCAAATGCTGCAGTGAACATACCATCAATAACACATAATATGTACATTATCAACACTTAATAGGGTCATTCCATCAAGGAATTTAGGGTCACTTCTCAGATTTTGGTATGTTTGTAGTACCTGCGGTGCTTATCGCTCATGCAAATTTATAGCTCCATACACCCCACAGCTTCTGAATTATGACCACAAATATTTCAAATATTTCGTGAAAAATTAGTTTATAAAATTGACTGTAACCTTGCACAATTACAGTATTTTCACTGATGGAAGACTGTTGATTGACCTTTTCAGTTATAATTTTTTTTGTGTGAGAAATGATTGGGTCATGGCCTATATATGTTTGATAAAATTTTTGTGGCCCACAATGGGCTTGAGAGATTAATAAATAGATGAATCAAAAATTGCAAATTTTAAAGGGGAATAGGAATTGCTGAAAAAAAAAAGCTATGAAACAAGAAGGGATTGCTGGGGTGGTAATGTAAACCACAAATCCCTATTTCGACTCATCTCAAAATGACGGAGCAAATAACCAAAATTTATGACAGTCAAAATAGGGATTTGTGGTTTACATTACCCATTCTTGTTTCATGGCTTTTTAGCAATCCCCATTTCAATTTTTTTATTCATCTACTATAATTTGTGTATTTTTTATTAATCCAGTAATGGATTTGTTTTATTGATTACAATTTTTACGAAAACTCGACACAATCGCGCAAGCCTAAATTTACAGTATAAAGCATTGAATACAATGGGTGAAATATTCGCGTATTATTTAAAAAATTCCATAAATTTTTTGAACACCTTTTTCTTAGGAAGGAAGGGGCTAACAGAAAAAAAACACCTGGATATCATGTTATTCGCCTACTCAAGAGGAGTTGGGGAATCTTTTGTTTCGTTGCAGTAGAGGATACCCAAGTTATGAGCATTAATTTGTTTATGTCATGTTGAAGTGATTGCACGCGATCAATTTTCTTCATGAAATTTGCCTTTGTGTGCAACAAAGAAAGGCAACAAAAGGATAAACTTACCCAGCAATTGATCCCCCTAATCATGGCAAACACGATGAAGCTCCATACGTCAATCCATTCATAATTTACAACCATTTTAGCAAGCGTCTGTAACCCTATACCGTAGTGCTGGGCAGTACTGAAAAATAGCAAACGGTATACCTTCCATAAAAAATATCACAGTATTACTAAATGGTATTAATGTAAAAGCCATTAATATTAAAGTAACTGCCATTTACCTCAATAAAAGCACCAAATACCCATGGTAAGCCTCAGGTTAACACTAATACTGACTCCACCCAACTTTAGGCTTTAGCACAAAGGGAAATACAATTAATTATAGAAACTAACATATATCGTGAAATGTTGCAGCTTATACACATAGCTATTACTTGCTTTCTAGATTTTCGTGAGTTAAAAAACGTGAAAATCGTATTTTGCACAGTTTCGCAAAAGTTCCATCCCTTGAAAATTTCCCACTATACGGTATATTCATAACAATGAATAATCTCCGGTATCAGGGTTATCACTTCGTTATGTCTAGCTCTGAGAGAGCACTTGTATGGTTACTCATAGCAAATTGCGATTGTGAGTTTACATGAAGTAGACTATACTCACCATACAGATGCTATGCGTGATCTTCTAAGTGTAAGAAGTACAGCCTTGACTAACAAAGCCCACACAACAGAATTCTGTAAATTTATTGTTATATGGCTTTTTATTATACAGAACTGCTGCCATGTAATAGTGTAATGGCAAAGAGGACCTCACGGCGTAGGGAGATCAGCGATCTGTGGAATGTGGGGTTAGTAATAGGTCAATATGGTTAAATTACGTGTTGATTAGACATGGACTGACCCAGTAGCCACAATGAAGTGATAGCAAAACAATTACTGATACCCTACAAATATTCATAACAACTTTTTAGGTAACAAAAAATAAAATATTCAATATCTTTTTTCTCACCTCGTGCTTCTCTCTATCCAGTTGCTGTAACAGTTGCGTCTATTGGTGGAAAAATAAGCATGTGATGTAAATTGAAGCATCCACACGTATACAAGTTAAGGTTATTATAACATAAGGTATATATACAGGAAACTTAAATTAGCTAATTCCACCTAATTGGAAGCCATACCAAAAGAAGCTATAAGGTTACCACAAAAATGTATTTTGTTGCATCACACAATTACATTTACATAATAATAATATGGCCATGGTGGCTTTGTAACAATCATTGTTGTTAAGGTAGTGTTACCTGAAGCCATACAGTGCATTGCACCACAAATATTCATTTATTGCATCATGTGATTAGTGTTTATGTGATAATTTAAATGGCTGTAGCAAGTGCTAAGGCCCATTTACAACCCATTGCCGATGAAATTCGTTACTGATTTGTTAATATTATTAAAGAAGACATCCATTAAAGTAAGAAGAGTAGTTTAGAACCTTTGTTCACCGAGAATCAGGTGCTTTGCGCACAATTTTGGTACAAATATCTCGTGGTGTAACACAGCAAATAAAGACTCTAACTTATCTGAATTTACAGGTGTCCTCTGGACACCTTGTTCTTTCAATTCCAATCTAAGTTAAGTGTGTAACATGTAGGGTCTGTGCTAGAACTGTAGTTCGTGGAGAATGCATGTTATTCAGAATTTGAATACATCTCGTATACTATAACCTTAACTGACTACATAACAGTCACATATATAATCAAACAGTACGATAGTAACATTTAAGTAGGAATCACCCCAAAAATTTTGTGTGCTGTACCTCTAAAAATTACCCTAGAGGTGCTTTATGTGACAAAAATCACCTTTACAGAATAGTACTAGTCCATGTAATACATACTACAGCATTAAATATAACAAAACAACAAGTTTTTTTTTAAAATTCCAAAATACGATTTTTAGTCTCACTGCCTCACTGACTAGTCGCAAAGCTAGAGGCCAAACAAAGCAGCGCACGGCCACCATTTTATGCCACAATCACAAACTCACCTGGGATGTGGGTTCCAAAGAGTGTAGGCCCTCTGCATCTTGGGGTACTCATGAAACCCAGAATCGAATGGAACAGACCAATTGGGATATGCATCAATTTGAAAAATCATTTTAAACAGATTGTGCACTGTTTCCAACTGTCACACAATAACTAGAATTGTGCTAGAATTAGTCTTCTGCTTATAGACATGCTAGAAATTATTTGCTCGATGGTTCTATTTAATGCCCATTGCAGGAATGCGTTGTACAATCATCTAAGTTGAACAACGATCATTTAACTAAGCTGCTAAACTATTCTCTGTAAGTACTGCTAATATAACATATTGCAGTTAGCTAACTCTCATAAATCACTGCCAATTATAGTCGCTTCAGAAAACCAGTGTTACCAGCTTTTACTAAAAAGGCTTGAATACTACTACCAACATGAAAATACTACAGTAGTTTACCTTTTAGAATGATAAGGAAGTACTTCTACATCAGGATTAAACTAAACTAGATGGATTTTATTTATATACGACTTGGCACGTGGCGGGCATTTAATAGAACCATTGAGCAAATGATTTCTAGCATGCCTATAAACAAAAACAAACTAATTCTAGTGCAATTTTAGTTATTGGGTGATAGTTGGAAATGGTGCACGGTCTGTTTAAAATGATTTTTTTTATCTTGGCACACACCTATTCTGTTCTGTTTCATTCCAGGTTTCATCAGTACCCCTGTGCCTTGTCTTTTCTTTTATCTTCAATCCAGCTACTTGTCTTCTTCTTCATCCAACTAAACCATATAAAGGCACTAATTCTCTGTATCAACACTTTCTTTCAGCAGCATATTTAAATTCCGCAAAATTATTTCAGAGCTGGATTTCAGAAGCGCTTCAGTCCCAATGCTGCCATAAGAAGTATATATTAAAAATTATGAATTTAAAAATGAAGTAGGGATCCAAGCGATAAAAAGTAGTGAAACAAGAGATAAACAATGGTAGTTATTACAGCATAGCTCAGTGGGAAATCCCTACTTTGGCAATGAACACAAAATAATTGTTATAGCCACCATGCCAAAGTAGGGATTTCCCACTGAGCTACAGTATGCTGTAATAATTACCATTGTTTATCTCTTGTTTCACTACTTTGTATCGCTTGGATCCCTACTTCATTTTAAATTCATAATTTTTAATATACTAGTTTGTTTAGTTTTTTGTTTAATACCATACCTGTTTCACTGCCCATACAAAAGTCTCAATAGTAGTAGTAAAATTTATCCCGTATTTCACTGGTAGCAGTGAAAAAGTTGTAATTGCAATTTCATTGGCTAGAATTTATGTTAACAACGTAGCGCCAATTAGTGTTGACGCGTGTTTAGTACACAGTGAAAAATTGCGTACATGGCAACGCTAATGCACAGCATGCGTATATGCAGCGAGTATGGTATTAGCATGGGTAGCAGTGAAATTTGGGATAAATACCACTCCTGTTGTATTGGAAGTGGTAAATTTCACTCGGCTTCGCCTCGTGAATTTATCCCCATTTCCAATACAACACTCGTGGTATTTATCCCAAATTTCACTGCTACCCATACTATTAATAGTACAAAGCATACAGCTAGCTATAAACATGTGACTGTTCTATTAGGGTGACTGCTATATTAGAGTATCTCGAGTCAGCTTGCAAAAGATGTGTGCTTGCCCAAAAAAGGGTGTGTTCATCGTGATTTCAATTGATTATTAGACTAGAGTATCTCGATCAGCCTACTAACTTGAAGGTGTGTGGTCACAAACACAGCTAGCGTAAAAGGGGCGTGGTCTCGATCCATAGATCGATATACGTAGAATAAAGAATGGGCATGGCCTTGTGACCTATCGTGGAATACCAGTGTAGCTACAGTAGCGTACTCTAAGCACCTTAAATAATTTTATGGCATCTATTATGCTGCTTAAAGAAAGTGTTGATATGGAAAATTAATGCCTCAATATGGTTTCGTTGGATGAAGAAGAAGACAAGCAGCCTGATTGGAGATAAAAGAAAAGACAAGGCGCACAGGGCATACACTCATCGGAACCCCAAAAGGCACATCCCACCGGTGAGCTTGTTGTTGTAGCGTAAAATGGCGACCGTGCTTTGGGCTCTAGGCTTGCGACTGTGGTCAATGAGTGAGGCAGTAAGGCAGTTGTACTAATTTTGGAGATTTTGGCGATTTTTTTAAATTTTATATCCGGGCCACCTGTAAGTGTTTTGTTGTATTTAATGCTGTTTTATGTATTATATGGACTAGTACTATTCCGTAAAGGTGGTTTTCGCTGCATACAATGTTTGTAGGATGATTTTTAAAGGCGGAATTTTGGGCGGCGTACAAAACATTCACCACAATCCCTACTTAAACAGTACGACCGTACTGTTTGATACTAGCTACTGTGTTGGGAATATTACTTTTTAAAAGTAACTATAGTTACATAATACATACAGTATTACTTGCAACTGAACTATTTAGTTACAGTTACATATTACCCATAAAATAAAGTAACTATAATAATATTACGTATTATATTACTTTGTATCCACAGCCTTAAGTTGTCACATGTGAAACTACCACCTTATCACGTGACATGATTGCGTTGTTGGACAGTGTGCAAATCTTGGTTATAAGTAAGAAGCTGGTGAATAAGCTTCATTCAGTAGGCTTCATTACTTCGTTGTGGCTAGGCGTTACTCAGTGGATCACTAACAAGATTAGTAACTTCGTTACTTGTAGCAATAATGCAGTAATTACGTAATATCAGATTCGCTACAGTAACCATATTACTAAGGTAAAGTGTTACATATGTAAGTAAAGTAACTTGAGTTATATTACCTGTTTTTATAGCGTATTTCGTTACATTACTACAAAAGTAATAATTATTACATAACGCGTTACCCCCAACACTGACTAGCTAGTAGATATCTTCAACTTCATGGTTCACAATAGGTTGCGACCACACCCATCAAATAAAGATCTAGGTGTACTAATAGCGATAGAGTATGGATACCACACCTCTTAACAATCTAGCTTGTTACTTAACAGTAAACAAGATGACCTCACTCCTTATTGGTCTAGCTAGCTGTGCACCCCTTGGCTGACTTGTCTAATACAATAGCCACTCTAATACAACAGTCACTCTAATACAACAGTCATGTGTGATATTCTAATAGAACAGTCACAAGTTACAACACTGTAGCTAGCTGTGCGACAACAAAAAAAACTAGTAGTTTAATTCATTGTGCTAGCACTATGAATACAGCTAGGCCAATAATAAGGATGTGTGGTCATCATAATTGAGTAAATAGATTGGGGTGTGGACTTAGTGCTTGTTAATAGGCGTGGTATTGTCAAGTTATAGGTATCTACTGAGCGAAAGTTCATAAATAAGTTTGCGGCTACTAAACACACTGCTCAAGGAAAGTGCTAATAGGAAAAATTAATGCCTCGGTATGGCTTCGTTGCATGAAGTACAGCATTGTAGAACAAAAACCAGCTTGATTGAAGATCAAAAGGGTCAAAACCCCAAAATGGCACATCCCACTGGTGAGTTTGTTATTGTGGCATAAAATGGTGGCTGTGTGCTGCTTCATTTGGCCTCCAGCCTGTGACTGTGGTCAGGCTGGCAGATGAAAATTAGATTTTTAAAACTTTATATCAGGCCGCCTGTAAGTGTTAATGCTGTATTTGATGTTAGTGGGATTGATATTATTATTACTCTATAACAGTGATTTTTGTCATGTAAGATGTCTCTAGGATGCTTTTTAAAGGCAGCATGCTTCACTTCTGAGGGGTATTGATACCTACTTAAGCAGTACTACCATACCAAAAGGCTGTACTAACAATTTTTCATTACAGAATCACTCAACACAACTAAAATACAGTATACCAAATGAGAGTAGTAACTATTGCATTTGTGAATGCAACTATTAATCACATAGTGATCTAGTTTGTCATACATTTATAGGAATCACGTCTTCATCCAGGAAATGACTCAAGGAGAAGCAAACACAGTATAACTGGTTAATTTCGAAGGGGAAATTTTCAAAGAGCAGCTGCTAAAATAAATTTCAAAAGTATAATGTTTGAATACTCTTATCATCATGCTTAGCACCACCAAAATTATTTTTGTAAGTGCACGGTTAATCTATGTGAAGACAGTGACCATGCGTAGCGGTACAATCGAAATTAAGACATTTACTAGGTGTTATTGTATTGGGACTGCTCCAGCTCCATTATAGGAAAAGGTGGTTTTGTCAATGGGATACAGATAATCTTTGCTGTGGGCGTGGCCATTGTAGCACCAGGACAGAATTCAGCTGACCTGGCACAAGGCAGCTTTATATTTGAAGAGTTAAATTTTCATAGATGTGTTCTTCGAATAATTCGAAAATTAAATCCCTTTGAAAACAGCCCATTATACAGTGCAGTTTTATAAGGGAAGGGGGGTGCTTTTGAGGCACTTTCAATTAAGGTGGTAGTTACCTCAAAATTTCTGGTTTGAAGGATATTTTTAAAATTTAGTTGTGAACATGTTTGGAGAGCTATGCTAAAATCAGCATTGTAGGCCAGTATCTACATACTGATTTGTATGACCATTAGATGTTGAACAATGCCATAAAGCCAATTGTAGGAGCACGCAAAAATACTTTCGGCATCACTTTATGCAAAGTTTGCAGCACATTATGGCAAAGTAAAACGTGGAATCCATTCTTTAGCAGCAAAAGCAGGGCGCAGTCAACACAATTTAAACCTATGCCAGGCTGAAACACAGCTATGGGATTTTGAAGCGCTTTTGACCACCACGAATGGACTAAAACGTGCTGTAATGACGACAGGCAGTACAAAAATTTTTTTTCTTGACATGCAGCCCTGCTACAAATACCAATTGCTTATTTTACATTACTACAGAGGTCTCGCTAATTAGTATAGAAGAAAAAAAGTGATGCAGAAAGTTGTACTAACAATTTACCATACCATACTAATACTACAAATGATCTATACCACCAAAGTTTCTTGCGAACCTAAATCCCCGTGAACAAAGGTTCTAAACACTCTACTTACTTTAGTGAACATCTTTTTTAATAATACTCACACAACATAAACAAAATTTTCCTTGTTACGAGGCAATGGGCCTTAGTACGCGCAACTGCCATTTTAATTATTACGTAAACACTAATCACATGATGCAATAAATGAATTTTTCTTAAAAATTTAAGAGGGAAGGGGAAAGGGAGAGGCAAGAATTTGCCAAAGGGGGAGGGGTAGTCTGGCACCACCAACTCTATTTAGGCACTTATAAGCGTCCCGAAAAATAGGATCTGGTCTGTCTAACATTCAGGACTTGCGCTTAGGAATGCATAATTACACTTCAGCTCACGTTAACAAACATATCAAGAGATCATGAATAGCAAAGAATCCAATCACAACAATGATACTTTAGGGGTTATTTTCTATGGTTAGGCTGTGGAGGTGATATTTCTACTTTCCAAGGGAAGACGTCTATCTACACATGAATGTTAAATGGAAAACCATCCCTGGTTTATTCACCCCGACACAAAAAGAACTCATGCAACTTTTGTTTCGTGACTTTTGTCCCAGTATTTACTCACAACGTGTGGCCACAATACATTTAATTGGCAATACTGCGATTTGATTGGACGCACCAGTTTTCGGTAATGGTGACACAAGTCCTTGATTCTAGACAGACCAGACCTTATTTTTGGGGTGCTTATAAGCGCCTAAATAGGACCGGCGGTGCCAGACTAGGGGAGGGGGGGAATCACCCCCCTAAATGAAACTGTGGGAGTGCAATTAACTGCACTGGTTGTCTTAGTAAAAAGCACTGTTAATCTCACAATACCATATACGTATAATTTTTCAAGGAATGTAATTTTTGCAGACTTCGCAGTTGCTCGGCTTTCTGCAAAATTTTCATCCTCAAAAATTAACGATTCTCTATGCTTTCTGCTTCAGTGAAAAATAACTGATCCTCACAAGTACGTATACGGTATGGTGTGATTCAAAATTGACAACTGGTGTTACAAATTCCCATAGTATAACAAACACTATGGTTGCTTAGCAACAGTTTGCTAAGTAACTGTTGCTAAGGCAAATGTCATTTGCATCATAGCAACAGTTGCTATATGTGATTAGTCTTTTTTCATTGTTAATTTATTTCTGCTGCTTAGTTAACAGTTGCTAGTGCGGAAGGTGGTCACTATGTGAAGTAGGCCAATCACAATTTTTCATGCAATTAAGAAATAATTGTAGTCGTACATGTAACAGCCAAAATTACAATCGGCTTGCCACGTGCAATTTTGACCGTTATTCATACAATTATTTCTCAAATGTGTGTGATTACCTATAGATACTAATTGTTGCACACCAAATGTTTACAACTTTTATTTTACCTTGCTCATTCTCTCTCCACTGCAACCAAAGTCTGAACGACTTTTGACTTCACAGCACGGCTGTCTTGGACAACACCCTACCTCATCTACAGGTTCTACAGGTTCCACAACATTCATTGCTCCCTACAACAATAGTTAGATTATTTATGTATGTACTATGTGTATATTGCACACATGTGCCACATGTAACTTCACATCATAACTTTTAAAAATATTATTCATATAAGGTAGGCGTACCAATCTCATGAGAGGTGCTGTACCTCACAGAGATATTAACAAACAGAACTAAAACAAGAATTTATTATAGTATATTTGTTTGTTTGGAGCAGCCAGGATGCTTTCAAGATTTGTGCAAGCATACATAACACCTACAGAGCAGCTATGAAGTTATTGAAAAACGACTAGATACCTATATGTTCGTTCTATATGTTGATGAACCACAACAAAAATCAGAACAACTCAGTGTCTATAATATATGCATGTTCCAACAATACAGTACATGAGCATATGTACCCTTCTCTAGAGCTGAAACAAACATTTGATTCACTTTGATATTCAACTATTTTCTAAGCATGTTTCGTTTTTCAACTAAATGGTAAATGGACTTTAACACAGATAAACTGATTTTAATGAACTTTTACTGTAATAAGGAGGTTAGAGGTAAATCAAATTAGTAAAGGTCTATAGACTTCAGAAACTGTCCTTTTGAAAGGAGGTTGAACGTACAGTGTCAATGTCCTTTAAGAGAGGTTCTACTGTATTAACCTTTAAACCTGCAAAAAATGGTTTTGCGGAATCTGAGTTTACACAATATGAGGACACATGGTGAATTAGGTGAGGTAACTTAATTTTTATAGCCTAAAACTACACATTGATCGAAAATCCATTCACTGGGCTGCCACTTGGAGAAGGTGCTAGTAGCTTATGGTGCTTTTTGTTGCTTAAAGAGTAATCAAATAATCACTCATTATGTTCACAATTATTCAAATAGTAAAAATTGTGATCTTTTTAACACACTTAGGTGTCAATATCCACTGCATACAAACAAACAATTCCATACTAAATATTACATGCATGTACAGTAGTAACTGCATGGTCATTCTGCAAACGCTAATGCATGGACATAGTTATATCACCAGAACCCAGCTAATAGCTGCACTAACTACATTACTTGTTCTTGTATTAGAATTGGTATAGCCACTGTGAATTTGAGAACCATACTTTTCAAGGTCTTCATATACTTGACAGGTTACTCCAACATCGCAAAGAAGCATTACCTTTTTAGTTAACTGCAAGTCAATCTACGTGCATCACACAATCAGCCCCTGTGATTTGCAAAGGAGTAATCAACCCTCCCCCTTTTATAGTCGCCAAGGTACCAACTAGCTCACCCTCCATGTACAAACTACACCTTAATATAATGTTATAATACTAGGCCAGATTCCAGTGCATTGCTTTAGAAAACAATTTGTTTATGGCATTTTAAGTCAGCTTTAATTTAGCAACAACACACATTTTAAAACTGCGTGTTTAACATGCTGGCTTGATTGACTCTTGTTTACACTAGTTTGCTTACTTTTTATAAATCCATTTATGGATTAGCTAACATGATAATTAGAGATGCTGATGATGCTTGATACTACTCAGTATCAAGTCAGTCATCATGTACACTAATTGTTAAGAAGTATGCGCCTAACAGATAGTATGATTTTTTTTAAAGTTTTCTCAAAATTATAAACGTACGTGCTTAACAACCCGACTTTACAGTACTTAATAAATAATTATGGTGAGTGTAACACAGAATCACTACGTTGTAAAAGAGTAGTTAATAGTTTGTGCCGGCAACCACGCCAGTGTGTAAGGATATTTGACTCCATTTCTGGGCAAAACCCTTCATGACAAACAAGATTATCACTATCCAGATGGCTGATTTGCTGTATACATAGTGAAGGGAGACCTCAAGGGAGACGTAAGCTCTTGAGGAGACATTAATTTTCTTGCTGTTTGTTTGCTGTGTGTAACTTTAATCGTCACGGTTGGCCATGTGTGCTTATCATTCATGGTTAATGTGTATGCGCTTAACAAATAATATGCACTTAATAGACACACATGCACTTAAACAACCTGACTCTACAGTATACTATCAGTGTTATCAAATACCAATGTATTGTTTCCTTACTACTGAGTGTATACTTAGAAGATGAACAAAATGGCTCAAATGGCAGATTTCATTTCTTTAAAGACCTCAGCTTATTCCAATTATCTTCTAAGACTTTTTTTTGAGGTTGGAAAAGATTTCTAAGTGGGTGAGTATTCTATTAGGATTTTGGAAAAAAACGTAGGTAATCTCTATTACGAACCACTATTGTAGTTCATGATAAGAAGGATCCCATACAACATACATAGCTAACTGCTACATCATTTTATTGCAGTTACCATTGGGAAAGTGTTATACTGGCAGGGTTATCTAAATCAGTTACACAGTACCAACGTAAGTAAAGCTGACTTTAGATATAGCTACTGAAACACTTTCTTCGGTAAAGCCCCTTTACACTCTGAAATCCTTACAGTGAGCTATGCTTGTCAATGTCATATCATGCTTCAATACAAGTGATGATTTAGCTAGACAATTAGGGACCATTTCCTATGACCACACCACTCCCAAAGCAAATAAATATGAGGTACATGGTGTCAGGAATTAGTATTAATATTAGTAATTACCGGTAAAGGCAATTCCTATGTACCAGGGCAACACTAAAATACTGCTTTGTCCTGTTTCTATAGCAGGGCCACAATTATGCACCTATCAATGTCAAGATTCGCCCCCGCCCATATATACACCTACTGGGAATTTCACACTTACACTTGCCCCACCATGGGGCTTTTGACTGTGGCAGCTTGCCGAACCAAAATTACTTTAAATAGGTAAATCAAATCCCCTATAGAAACCGTTCTATTAAGGTTGGGGCATAGTAGGGTTTTGATAGGCTTTTTTTGTCCCAGTACTGGGGAATTTGACACTAGACTGTATCAAATCCCCCACCCTGGGGCGTGACTGTATTATCATCTCGATTAGCACACAAACTAGATATAAAAATGCAATTTGTATCTAATGAACAACTTACAGTAGCTTTGGCTCCAATTTGCACAAAACAAGCAGCAGCGTAACTTATTAAGTCTTTGTGTGACAACACGTGGATCTTAGTCTCGTTAGGCACTAGTCTTTTTTATAGAGTTACCAACCATGTGATACATGAAGGCTCATAAATTTAAAGAGCCAAGTAGCTTTTAGTCTAAATCCAAGGGATCTGCAAGAAGCCTGGCCTGAAATGTTGCTGATAGTATAGTGCAAGACATCATAAGTTTCCAAAACTTGTATTCTGAGTTTGCAATGTCATAACTTTATGTGGGTTTGGTCTATGTCATTGAAATTTGGACAGGTGGAGCATGTAACCATTGTGGTTACACAACCGGAAGTTGAAGCCATACCAATGTGAATTATTCGCACAATGATGTAATAACCAAGCAGATTCAACATTTTACATATTTCAACTTTTCTCCCTGTAGCTGTACACCACAAAGCTAAATCTTGGTGGGATAGGAGAACAGTTATAGCTCCAACTTTTTGTAAGACAGATTTTTGATATCTTCATTTATTTTGATGCTATTGTGAATTGAAGCATAACACACAGGACAACTTTTCTCAGTCAGACAGCCAGCAATACTCATGAAATTTGGTACACACATACAATGTTGCATATGCAAAAAATTTGTAAGACAGATTTTTTTTAAATTATAGCTTTTAAAACACAGAGGAATCAGCCTTAACCTTTAAGCCACACAAAAATATTTGATGAATGTGTGTTTATTCAAACGGGCTTAAGTATATGGCCAGGTAACTTGGCCTGTCTAACTCCAATAGCCTAATCCCAGACATCAAAAGAAAGCTTATTCATTGGGCTACTAAGGGAAGGCTAAATACACACTGTAACAACAGAGGCTTACTTGTTATAGAGCGATAAAGAACGGCGACTGGTTTTATTGCAATGCTACATTCCACGTTTCGTCCGCCATGTTAATTAACATTTCAGTCACGTGAGCTGTATATGGCCTTACTCGCCATTGAATGGCGAATCAGCCAACGGTGATTTGGGATGAATAGGATCAACTGGAGATGAGTTATGGACAGTGTTGGGAGTAACGCGTTACATAAGTAACGCGTTACATAATATTATTACTTTTGTGGTAACAAAGTAATATAACGAAATACGCTATGAAAACAGGTAATATAATGCAAGATACTTTACTTACAAACGTAACGCGTTACCTAAGTAATATAATTACTGTAACGAGTCTGATATGACGTAATATTATTACTAAAAGTAATCCTCTGAGTAACGCCTAACCACAACGAAGTAACGAGGCCTATTGAATGAAGCTTATTCACTAGCTTCTTACTTATAGCCAAGATTTGCACATTGTCCAACAACGCAATAATGTCACATGATAAGGTGGTAGTTTCACAAGTGACAGCTTAAGGCTGTGGACACAAAGTAATATAATATGTAATATTATTACAGTTACTTTATTTTATGGGTAATATGTAACTGTAACTAAATAGTTCTGTTGCAAGTAATATGTAATATGTAACTAGTTACTTTTACAAAGTAACTTGCCCAACACTGGTTATGGATGATTTTCTAAGGGGATTTGCATGCTTATAAACTGAAATGTATTTTCACAGCGTGTTGTGGTCTTCATACTTTCATTGTAGGGTAAATCCCTAGGTATCATTTTAATCCTTATTACATCACGAGTAAAGTGATGCTAATTGCATAGTCATAGGACCAACACTATGAAAATTACAGCGCTTTGTTTATATTCATACGTAGCAGTCAACCAAATTATATAACGCGTTACATTTTTGGAAAGTTATGATGTCTTGCACTATAGATCACTGGACAAATTAAGATCTTATGGAAATCTTGAAATCTCACTTGGAATATCAAAATCTTGTCCCTGGTTTTGTCAAGTTTATCGATTTCTTGTCTGCATCAGTGGAGTATCGCTAGATGTAATGCACCACTATGGTTGAAAATAATTTGTTGCTATTACTTTTGTACATCGAGACTTCATCAAGAGCAAGGAAGGCCAAGACGAATAGTCATAACTTGTGAACAAAACAATTGCAGAACAATCCACACATTTCATTTGTTAAACTCATTAAGAGAAGCCTAATGGCACATTGTTTTTGACCTATGAATGAAGTGAATATGCAGCAGTTAATTGTGGTAACAAAAATTTGCAGAGAACTGCACGAGACTCCCACAGTAAACCTCAGCATCCCAAGGGTTATAATTAGAGAGTAAGTCTAGAATCAATTAACCCTTAAACCCACAAAGAACTTTTGCGGAATGCGTGTTTACACATTACTGGCATACTTGGCGACTTAAAAGTGGAGAAATTTAACCTTTTCTGCTTAAAAACTTTAAAACCAGTTAAAACTCTGAGAAGTTTAAATGAACACTGTATCAAAGGCTTACTTATTATAAAACGTTGAAGGATTCCAATGTGCTAGCCTGTCTTCGCGTGTCCTTGCCATGTGTATGGTTTTGATTGTGGGTTTAATCACGTGACCAATAGATGTCCTGATAAAGACTTTAACGGAAAATTCAACAACACATATTACAAGTTGATAAGAGCAACCATCGTTACATTATAAATGATTTTTAAAGGTATGTAAATGTTTTGTGTATTTTTTTACCAAAAAGCTGCTTACACGCAGAGTTGGGGGTAACTAGTTACTTTTGTAACTAAGTTACAGAAGTAGTTACTTTTTAAGTAACTAATAATATAACTAGCTACATGCTTTGTAACAATAGTATGTTCACGTTGAGCTGAATCCTGAAAAACAGCTAAAAATTAAAAGTGGATTTTTTCTCAACTGAGTTAACATTTCAGCTAAACAGATGATTATTGGTAACAGCAAAGGTGTCAACAACAGACACGTATGGTTTGGCTCCATTACAAGTTCGGGAAAGGGCTGTAATGGACACTGTACTTATATGGCTTCACATAGGAAATGTATTGTGAAAATTTTGATTGGCCATAAATATTATGTCAAACATTTGAACAAAAAGATTTTGAAATAATTTTAGCGGATCAAGCAGTACTACAAATGAGCCAAATTTCAAGATCGTGTGTAATTGCATCCATGAGTTATTAAATGTTTTTGAGGATTCAGCTCAACGTGAACGTACTAAAGTAACTTGTAACTGGGAGTAATTGTCTGAAAAGTAACTAAGTTACAATAGTAACTAGTTACTATAGTTACATTGTAAATATAGGTAATTATGCTTTAAAAGCAAGAACCCTTCAATTTGCGCTACAGCCACATTAAGGTGGCGGTTACCTGACAATTTCCAGTTTGAAGGATATTTTAAAATTCAGCTGTGAATACATTTGTAGAGCTACGCGAAAGCAAACATCGTTACATCGTAAACCAGCTCTTCTTCTACCTACATAATGATTTGTACGGCCATTAGATGCTGAACTATAACACTATAGAGCCGATTGTAAGAGCATACAAAAATATTTTCGGTGTCAGTTTACGCAAAGCTTGTTGCACATTATGGCGAAGTAAAACGCGTAATCTATTCTTTAGCAGCAAAAGCAGGGCACAATCAACACAACTTCAGCCTATGCCAGGCTGAAACACAGCTATGGGATTTTGAAACCCTTTTGGCCACCGCGAAGGGACCTAAAATCTGCTGTAACATCGACAGGCAGTACAAAAATCTTTTTTTCTCAACATGCGGTCCTGCTACAATAACCAATCGCTTATTTTACGCTAATACAGAGGTCTCCCTCACTAGTATACAAGAAAAAACTGATGCAAAAAAGTTGTACTAACACTTTAGCATACCATACAAAACCACAAATGACGTATGCTGCCTAAGTTTCACGCGAACCACCCGAATACCCGTGAACAAAGCTTCTAAACTACTCTACTTACTTTAGCAAATGTCTTTAACAATACTCGCACAATAGTAACAAATTTCTTCTTGTTACAAGGCAATGGGTCTTCGTACGCGCAGCTGCCATTTTAATCATTACGTAAACACTAATCACATGACGCAATAAATGAATTTTTGTGGCAGGACATATGGCTTCGTTTGCAATGGCTTCAAAACCACGACTTCCAGGTAGCCGCCACCTTAAGTGAACTAGATTCTGTGTACTGTTCTCTATGATTCAGCTTTAGTAACAGATGTAGCAATAATTAAAACTGACCTGAAATAGCCACAGAATTGTTATTTTACGTGCACATATGTATTGCATCCCTTAATGATGCATATCTGAGCAAAATCCATGTTACAAAAGCTAAAAACAAGTCATTATTTAAACTATGAAAGTAACTAGTAACTAAAGTACTTAGTTACCTTTTACGAAGTAACTAAGTTACATGGCATGAAAAGTAAAGAGTAACTAGTCTGAAGTAACTACCCCAACTCTGCTTACGCAGCAGGTTTTGGCCTTACAGTTTCACATTGGGGTAAAATCCTGGGTGCCATTTTACTGCTTATTACATAACAAATAGAATAGTGTAAATTACATAGCGATACGAGGTACACCTGGCCTATGCAGGTTTAAGGGTTAAGTGAGAGTTCAACAACAAAGATTTTAAAACTAGTCATGGAATCTGAATTCACAATGTAGTCTGGTAAATCCTGTAAAAATAAGCGGCCCTATACTTCAATCTTGAAAAATATTTAAAATTTAAACTCATGTCCCCTCATAGAGGTGTTAGCGTAGGTAAAGCAAGCACCTGAAATAATTGTTTACAATATTAGCAGGGGCGGATCCAGGGAGGCCTTTGAGGTCTCAAGAACCTCCCCTCAGGTTAAACCTCCAACAGAAAATTTAAGAGGGAAAGTGCACAGAGGAAAGTAACTCAGTATACTCCAATAGAGCAGTCCCGAACTATCCTAATTAACTATTGTGTAGCATCACGTAATGATAACTCACATGATATGGCTAGTTTAAAGTTCAGCAAATGGCAGAAGACATGCACTTTACTGTGTGTGGAAGAGCTGGCAGCTACAAGGGAACAATAGCATTTGTAGTCACGGATATTGTTTTAAAGGTACATCTGAATCTTTTATAAGAAGTAGTGTTTTACTGTTGGTACTTTTCTTTGTGGTAATACACCTGACTCCACCTTTGGTCAATATGGGCATGTGATATCACTCGGTTATTCTTGAGATCGAATGCTGGTCCCCGCACTCAACATTATGAATTAGAAAGCGACACAGAAGTTAGCTACTTCAGTAGTCTTTCAACTTGGTTGGGAAGAAATGTGATGAACAAGTGCTCCATCATTCATCATAACTAGCTACTGTGTGCCAGGAAGTTGTGTATGTATTAAGCTATAAGTCTACAACAGTATAGTATAGCAATAAGCTGCACAAACAGCAGTGTAGGTTTCCAGCTAGTTATAGCTAGATACACACATTATGATTATTAAAGTTTGCCTAAGGGCACATTTTATGTATGAGTGTTACAGCTATAGGCTAGATGTGCCGAGTTGTATGTGAACTTTAGGGGGATTACCCTCCACCGAACCCCGCTCTTGAAAAATCCTGAATCTGCCCCTGATTAGGCAGGGCAAAGTTGATAAATTGCTTCTCAGCTTCTTACCCCACCACCTCTAATTTCACTATTACTGCTATTAATCAGGTACACAGGTATTTTAATGCTAAGGCCACTCCAAATAAATTCTCTGTTTCCCATCCACCGCCCGCATCTAGTTACTGTCAGCTCTAAATATTTCATTATTCCGTATTCTTCCGTTATTTTCTGGTTATTCTTGCATACTGAGAGGCTCAGTAAATGCCATCTTGAAACAGTGTAAACTCACATGTCAGCAGTGCTATCGAGTTGGCACAAACTTCACGTTTGTACTATTTTTGCAACTTGAAAAGGAAGGAACAAGCTTAAGCATGCTTTATGCAGCTTTTTTATGGCAAATAATGGCTTGAAAAGCTGCCAATCTTATAATGAAATAATGGAAATGGACCGCCCGCCCGCCCGCCCGCATGTAAATATGCTTGAGTCCAGGACAGGAAACAGAGAATTTATTTGGAGTGGCCTAAGAAGAAGGCCTGTCATCATTATACAGCACAGCAAATGTCACATGCATCTCAGAAATGGCATAAGTACTAGTTCTAAAAGGCTTTCCTAATTTCACTAACCTTTGTAGTAACAAATTCGGGAGTATTTTCTTGAACGGACTGTCTAGTCCACTGGTATACCGGTGGATGTAAGAGCCACCTATCAGCTATTGACACCGATGTGGTATGCCCCAAGCATTCGACTTTAGGGCACGCGTCTAGTAGTGCCCCAAGCATTCAACTTTAGGGGACGCATCTAGTAGTTTCCCTGAGCATTCAACTTTAGGGGATGCGAAAAGTAGTTTTAACGTTAGGGTTAGAGTCGGGTTCAGCTTTGGTTCCTTCTTCTTTAATAATATAGTACACCCTTGTGGTTTGCTACTATAGTTGCATTTATAAAGTAGAAAACAAAGGGAAGCAGTAGCTGGCAGTGGTGGTTCAGTAGTAGGCTCTGTGACTCAAGTGTGGAGGGTCTGGGATTGGGGATCCGCTTTACCCCATTTTTTTTTTGTTTTACAGTACCTTTTGTTTTTTGTTTTGGTTCACCGGTGGCAATAGCAATGGCCTCATTGAATAAATGACCTCCCACCTGCATGAAAATCCAAATTTTTGTGGATGAGAAACAAGCAATCAAGACCTGGCCTAGTCTGGCGTGGCTGCCCCTTTGCAAACAGGAAGGGCCTGGAGACTCTAGCACAGTGTACTTGTGCGAATGGAATGTAATTAGTGGGAGAGACATCGTATTCCGTAATTAGACTGCACCATTATTGTTAATCATTACGATATTTAAATCCAGTGGAACGCTCAAAAAACTCACCGCTTCTAACTTACAAGACTACTAATGTACTCTTTGTACTTTTTAATATGCCATCTACAATAAGTTGTACTAATTGGACAACACTCAAGGCATTAAGCAAAACAGAAGCCATAGTTTGCCATCTATCAAGTAAGCCAAAACGGATATCCACGTGAGCAGGCAATCGATTTGATTGGACGCACAAGTTTTCGGTAAGATCGCACTAGTACACAATGCTAGAGGTCCCCAGACCATTCCTGTTTGCGAAGGGGCGGCCGCGCCAGACTAGACCTGGCCTTCCATTGTCCGGAATAGAGGATATGCGCTATTAATAATTTGAACGTAAAATGATCAATATAACAAGATTTGCGGCGTGCCCAAGAATTTTTGATGGTGAACTACTTGAATCCCATACAAAAGTACAGGTAGCAAATGCAGCTCGGACTCTAACTTGCCACATAAACTATGGATGGGGCTTCTCCTGCCAGTTACTGTTATACACATAAAGGAATCTATCGCTCTGGAGAAACTCGCGTAACTGGTCTGGTTTTGGTGATTCGCACTTTCTATGCATACCTACAATACATTCGTTCACCGTCGTGACGTAAGAAAACATCACGTTTTCATTAGAATGTTTTCGGTCATACAGTTAGCGCATATCCTCTATTTGAAAAGAAAAATACTCTACTACATACACAGGGGCGTAGCCAGGGGGGTTCAAAGGGTTCGGACGAACCCCCTTTTCAGAGTTAAGTTTTTTAAATCGTGATACTGGTTAACTAGAACTGAATTAACTTACACAAATCTACTGAAATGGGTAGCTACAGGTCTTCAGGCAGAGGAATTCAAGTACCTCTACTCGCTATTGCGAATGAATTTATAAGAATACACATGTTTACACGTGTACACGTGTTTACATGTGCACACCTACGAAATAAATGAAGCATAAAAGTGTTACCTCAGGTGGCATTCTAAAGTTTTTTTTCGAAAAGAATCCATGCAGAATCTAGAAGGCCAGATTCTAGTAAGTTGTAGCACATAGGCATATTTCTGTGCAAGAATTTTGTGGCTAATTGCAGATACAGCTGCACGTGGTTAGGCCAGCTAGTTGTGTTTGCATTATCACCTTCAGAATTATTATTGATCCATGTTTTAGGCTTGTCTTCCGAATCACGTGTGTCCTCATCTGATGTTCCACCAAATGCAAATGCTGAACAGCTTCCACCAGAGATTCAAGTTGGATCAACTTTAATACCAAACAATAACAAGGTAGATCACGTTTCTGACGGAAAATCTGATAAAGAAGAGCCACAATGCCAGCTGAATTTGCAGACAAGTCCTGATGGTGAGGTACCAGTAGTACATGGTACAGCTACTGAGATTGCTGCAAGTCATGTGAGCGGTGAATCTCAATGTTATTCTTTTGTGCGCAGTTCAGCAATAGAATCAGTAGATCATGAAATACCTCAAACTAATGCTGAGGTGCTTACTAGTAGTGTGTCACTATACTTATTTTCTAACCCTGCTGTTAAGGGTTCAGTAGATTTCACAACGTCTGTCACTACTGAGAATGCTGCAAGCACTTTGTGTAGTAAGTCATATTACTTGTTCAGTGATCCCATTGAACTGTGTTCAGTGCCTGGTGATACTGAGGTGCTTACTAGTAGTGTGACTGACGAGTCACAACAGTTAACATCTGAATTTGTTGCTTGTGATTCACAATTGCATATGGTTGAAGATATAGCCCTATCCTCTTCTGAGGAAGCTATATGTAGTATGGCTGGTGAGTCACACAACTTGTCTAGTGAACCTGTTGTACAAAGTTCAGCAGGTAGTATAACCCCCATCACTACTGAAGTAGCTGCAAGTAGTGTGACTAACACCACTAAATCTGGCTGTAATGATATTGGTACTTTGCTGCTTCCATCCAAGTCAATTGATAAAATAACCTCTATGATGCGCAACCTGTCCAATTCGGAAAAATATTCTCTCTTATTCAATCACATTGAACCTCCACATGTTCTCCCATGTACCTATGCATTTGGTTGTAGCCGCAAATTTAATGTTGAATGGCTTAAAAAGTATGCATGGTTAAGGTACAGCCCGAAACTAGATGGAGTCTTTTGTGGTCCATGTTCTGTTCTTTTAACTGACAATAGAGCAAGCAAAGGTTTGTTTGTTAATAGACCTTTTTCACAATGGGTTAAAATTAGTGATTCTCTTAAGAAGCATGCAAAGCTTATTTACCACCGCCAAGCAGTTCAGTCTGCAGATATATTAAAGGAAACTATTGACAACCCCAACTCTCGTCTTGATGTAATGTCTAGTAGCATTTTGCAGTCAAATATTACAGAAAACAAGCATATTTTTAAGCAGATTGTTCGTGCCATAGAATATTTGGCAAAACAAGGATTGGCATTTCGAGGCCACAGAGAACGTACTGAGAGCACAAGTAATCCTGGTAATTTCTTGTCATTGCTAAGGGTATTTTCTGAGGATGATGATGTTTTACGAACTCACTTACAAAAGCCTAAAGTTAAGAATGCAACTTACTTGTCACCGTCATCTCAAAATGATATAATAGAAGTAATTGGATTTGATTACATCCGGGCCAATATCATTGCAGACATTAAGCAAGCACCATACTTTTCAGTTATTGCTGATGAAGTGTCATCACATAACAGTGAATATTTGTCATTGTGTGTTTGCGATACATTGATGCTGATTGTGAAATCCAGGAGAAATTTGTAGCTTTTGTAAAGCTTCCTAGGATAAGAGCCTCTGACATTTCAAAGGCCATTTTGGACATGTTGGGGAAACTGGAACTGTCAGTTTCAGATTTAAGGGGGCAGTGTTATGATGGGGCCTCAAATATGCGTGGACAAAAATCTGGAGTGCAGAAGCAAATACGAGATTTGCAGCCGAAAGCTCTGTACACACATTGCGCAGGACATTCCTTCAACTTGGTAATAGTGAGTTCTTGTACCATTCCATCAGTGCGAAATTGCATCAGCCAGATTAAAAGTCTTACTATATGGATCAAATCCTCACCAAAACGGGAAGGATTTTTAAAATCCATAGTACAAAAGGGTATCCAACAGGGAGTAATTTCAAATCGCAGTCCAATTTTGAATGTTTGCATAACCCGCTGGGTTGAAAACATAAATGGATGGGAAAGATTTTGTCAGACCTTTTCATTTCTTGTTGAAATGCTTGAATGCATTATTTATGGAACAGCAGACAGCGATTTTGAGACATACAATGATGGTTGGACAGGTGAAGATAAGACAGCCGCATTGGCCCAGTTAAAGGCATTGGAAAGTTTTGAGTTTATTTATGTACTTGTAGCATTGCAACGCTCATTGATGTACATAAAGGAAGCTGTCATTAAGCTACAAGGCGAGCAACAAGACTTAGCTTCAGGAATAGCTCAAATTGAAAAGTGTGGCAAGGATTTGAAAAGTTTGCGGACTAATGCTAATGATTTTTCAAGTCGAATTTTTTACCATGCTTCTGCAATAGCTAAAAAATGTAACATAGCTATATCCAGTCCACGAATTAGCAGACACCAGCAGCATCGTGCTAACCAGCCAACAGAGTCAGTAGAAGAGTACTTCAAAGTTTCTGTAGTAATCCCTTTTCTGGATCATTTGTCAAGTGAATTGTCATGTAGATTTGATGCTCACATTAAGCAAGTAGCACTGGTACAACATTTAATTCCACGCAAAATCACACAAAACTCTTCATATGCTGATATAGATCAAGTAGTGCAATATTACAAGGATGACCTCCCTAATAGATGCATTGTTGATGAAGAATTTGATAGGTGGAAACACAAGTGGGTATCAATACCTGTTAGTAAGAGACCGGAGACTTTAAATGAATGTCTAAAAGAAAGCTGTCTTAAAAGTCTTCCTAATCTCTTTGTTCTTTTACAAATCTTTGCTACCATACCAATGACCTCCTGTTCTTGTGAACGTTCTGCATCTGGCATAAGAAGATTAAACAACTACCTGAGAGCTACACAAGGTGAAGAAAGACTCGGCGCTTTGGCTGTAATACATAGTAACTACGGTACCCCTTTAGATAGGGACCATATTTTAAGACTGTTCATGACAAAACATTCAAGAAGAATGGAATGTGGGACACTTCTTTAGTAACTAAGTGTGTATTGTGTAGCTAACTATGACTATATTTATGATCATAATTGTAATTTTTAATTGACTAACAGCATTGCTTTTGATGTATATATTTTTATTGAAATCACCAAAAAAGTTAAAAACCGGATGATTATAATATGTATGCGTTGTCAGCGGCTGGGGGCTGCGGCCCCAGACCCCCGCTGTGGAGATTCTATACTTAGGGCAGAACCCCCATTTTGGAAATCCTGCCTACGCCCCTGATACATCAATAACAAACATACTGATCAAGAAGCAAATACACGACACAGCACGGAAAAACACACAGACACATTATTCATAGCAAATACATTGAGTTGCATGCTTACCGATGTCTATTCGAAAAGAACAGCTTCTTTTACACCATAGATCCTTTACACCTCTACGTTTATACTAATGCACTTATCCCTGCCTTACTGACAACCACTTCGAGTACCAGCTGCCCCCACCCCGGCGGCACTACCACTTTATTCCGCGGTCTGACGCTACCCAATTATCCGAAACCAAATGTTACATGTTACATGTTTTCTGCGACGATTGTCTGCGACGATTGTCTGCGACGATTGTCTGCGACGATTGCTAAGCTGATAGTTTTTTTGTGTTTTTTGCTATGGAATTGGAAGGTACGTTACTTGTGCTTAATGCTCACGAAGGAGTGTGTCCACTGCAGTTAAGGTAAATGCGGGTATTTCCGGACAGCGCACAATTCCGGACACTTCGTGTATAGCACCCAAGAATGAATCAACTAGAACACACTTTTCGATTTTTATAATCCCTATAAGAATAGCTATTCACAGCAGAAATTTCAAGGCAATCCGTTGTTTCATTACTCGGCTAGCTTGATAAAGGTACCAAAGTATCCGGAATTGTACGCTGTCCGGAAATATCCGCATTTACCTTACTCTGTCGGAAATAATTAAGTGGGCGTGCACTAAGCGTTGCTATGCCGCCATGTTTTTATTACCTGTAGTGGTTCTGTAACGAAAATTTTGGTCCGGGGCAAAAATCGGTCCGGCCGGACCATTTTCAGTCGACCAAATTTAGTCCGCCCGGACCATCTTTAGCATCCGAAATTGGTCCGACCTGACCAAAATTGGTCCGGCCCAAACCTAGTTGGCCACATGCACTCCTGACCACTCGGACCAATATTGGTCGACCAAAATGGGTCCGGGTGGACCACTAACGCATGCAGCCAATGATGCATGCATAGCTATAAGTTGTTTGTGACGGAACACTGTAGCCGACTTAGCTATAGCTATTCTCATTTATCAATCTCGAATAATGAGCATTGCAGGCATTATCACTGCATGGATTTGTGCTTAAAAGGTTATCCAACAAGGGCACGGATCATTGCATGCACGGGATCAGCTAGCCGCATTGGAGGTGCTTAAGATCGAGATACTCTAATAGAGCAGTCACCTATAACATTCATCACCAGGCACTGATTCAGAAATAAATGAAGGTAGGTGGCTACCCAGCCTAGCCCAGATTTTAAGTTGAGAGTCCTAAATGTCTTAATATTTATATATACATCAGGAAAAGCTGACGCTGTTATTGTTTGGCTTGTACAGTGAAGTGCATGCACAGTAGCATGTGTACTGTGCTCTTATGCACATATAATGTCTGACCATGAGTTAACACTAATGGTTAGAACAATACATCTGTAACACCTGCATGTGTACATACTGCACATTCCTCTCTTGTATGTGATATGTAGGAGATGATAGCTTAGGTTTGCTCCATTAATAACTAAATGTGAACTATCATCTCCTACTGATCACATGTTCCTATATATACTGGTATATATATATATACTGGTATAAACATTTCCTTAAAAGTTATAGCTATATAATATTCCCTGTATGCTTTTCACTACTTAACCAACTTTTAAAATTTTACTAATTTTCACCTGTGCACATATACCAGTATAGGAGATGCAAGCACTGATCCAGAAATAAACCAAGGTGGGTGGTTGGCCCAGATTTTAAGATGAGAGTCTTGAATGTCTTGGTAGTTACATCAGGGAAGAAGGGCTGAAATATTATCATCTAGCTTGTAGCACATAGCTATAGTAGCATGCCCTTGTGAACATAATAAGGCCGAACAAAGTTGATTAATTGATTCACATCCCCGCCCGCATCCCTTTATACCCCACCGCCTCTAATTTCATTATTGCTGTTATCAATCACGTGCACACGTATTTTGATGTTAGGAAGGCTGGTTATCATTTTACAGCACAGCAAATGTCACTTGCACCTCAGAAACGGTGGTAGCTAATAAGTAAGTAATAGTTCTTAAAAGGTTTTATAGTTAACCTTTATAACAGACTTGCCTGATTTGGAGTATTTTCTTTACTAATGAATAATGAAAAATTACCTCCCGCCTGCATGGAAATCTGAATTTTTGTGGATGAGAAACTAGTAATCAAGTTTCCTGGCCTAATGTATTTTGTAATCCCAGTATACAAGCTGATCATGAGTTAACACCAGGGGTTAAAACAAACTGTAATACACCTGTAACACCTGTGCACATACTGCACATTCCTCTCTGTCATATGTGATTATATGTAGGAGATGATAGTTTAGGTTTACTCCATTGAATAACTAAATGTGAACTATCATCTCCTACTAATGACATGCCCCACAGGAAGAAACATCACCTTATAAAGGTTATAGCTATAATATTCTCAGTATGTTTTTTACTACTTAGCCAACTTAAAATTTTGAGGCATGCAGTCGCATTATTCCACACCCTTAGGGTGAGTTGTTGCAGACATAAAAGTAAAATCGACTCAATCCTAAAGCAGACCCCATATCTTCCTTCAAGAAGTTCTCTGCCTGGTAATAGTTAATATACTGCCCATGATCATAGATAAATTCATGTATACTGCTACCATCTACTGTAAGGTTATAGCCAGCTAGCATTGGAATCTGATGCAATGTAGGGATTTAGTTCATATTGATATAACAAAAGAGTGTTCATGATCAGTAATATTCATTATTAAATAATGCATGTCTGAGTGGCTGCAAGGCCATGCATGGTGGGTGGCTAGCCACCTCATCCACCCCTCTGGATCAGTCCCTGAAATAATATGTGTATCTGTTTATGACAATGCGTGCATGCATGGGTATTCCCAGATTAATAAAAAACTGACCAAGGGTCAGAATTAACAAATTAAATTCTGAGCTATATAATTATGCAGAAGTTGAAGATAAGACATGCTTTAATGGTAGATTTTATATATTGTCTACCATCCTCAAGTATAAGTGATCCAGCATAGGTTGGTGATTTCCATCATGTTGCTATAGTTGTTTGTCATAATCAACACAAACAGGCTGGATGAAAGATTCAACCAAACACTGCAGAGCTGATGATGCTTGTGAAGTTTATTGAACATTTTTTTTTTTTTAAATTTAATTGGTAATTTATATCAATAATACAAGAAAAGATTTTCACATTCAAACATGGTTGAACATATAAAAACGTACTTGGGAAGAATATTGTGTTACCTGTGTTTTTGTATGCAACATTGACCACCATGCATGAATCCAGGATTGACCATGCATTTGAGTTGATGTATGCCGGAAGAAAACCTCTACTTCCCAGCTAGCTATTGACATGGAGAAGAAGAATACAGGACTTTTATCATACCACACTGCTTTAAATTAAAACAGCATTAATTTTGCGACTGTGCATGTTCATCGCTGCATATATAGATCATGGAATTTAGTTTCTATATAGCTACTATATGCATTTTCCGTAAATCACAGAACTCGGGAAATTGAACTACGCTACTCATTTATATAGTTTCCAGGCTAAATCGGCTGCAGTGATCCATCACAATATACTTAGCACGGACCGACCTGTCCACACAATGCCGGGTACACCTGCGGACCAACCAAAATTGGTCCAAGTGGTCAGGGGGTAAAAAAAAAAAAAAAAAAAAAAAAAGTGGTCAGGGGGTGCATGTGGCCAACAAAGTTTGGGCCGGACCGGGCCAATTTTAGTCAGGCCGGACCAATTTTGGATGCCAAAAATGGTCCGGCCGGACTAAACTTGGTCAACCAAATTTTGTCCGGCCGGACCAGTTTTGGTATCCAAATCGGTCCGGCCGGACCGATTTTACCCGGACCGATATTTCCGTGACAGTTCGCATGGCCAGATCAAGGGGAATTCCAATGATAATCGCATCATCATGATGATGAAAACTAAAGTACCAGCTACTTGCATTCGGTGCATTGTAGATGCCAAAGTCGATTGTATATGCTACTATCAACTATAATCAAGTAAGAATACAGTGAACAATATGGCTATCGGTATAGTAGACCCTCAGAATCATACAGTACGATAGTAACTGTATAGTAGGGACCACAAAGGAGTAGGCATGGCCCACAAAATAATATCACCCAAAAAAACAGCCTCAATTTCCCCTGACAATGATGAGGCAGTATTGGTTAGGTAAAACCATAGATAATAGACACCCCTACCTGGATTGGAAGCACACGTATAGTGCCCATACAAAACTACGGTTCTATCTGCGTTTCGTGCCTGAAGTTTTCAAACACTCTTTTTCATTCGAAGATTCTGTTTTACTGTCTGGATACAGCTCGGTTGCTTTAACTAGTAAGTTTAGTAGTTTGTTTCTTGGGTGGCAAATGGCCTACTACTGGTATAGGCACTTTCCGTATAAAAAGGATATGAACATGTTTGTGAAAATGGCGGGATGAACAAGTTTAGTTCAAGGCTTATGCTTATTACTAACTAATGCTACATGTACTGGTATGTGTTTCATGGTATATTCGCTCCAGTTTAGTCAAGTTCACAAATCCCGCCTCTCGTATCAACCTTTCGCACTTGTCAAACTTCTAGCTAATACACATCAGTACACCCACTATGAATAGGCCAAACCTTATATTCCATAGCGGTAGGTTTACTACTCACCAGTAAGCAAAACATGTTCTTATAAAATCTACTCCTGGTACTGCGTACAGTATAAGGGACGCGAAACGCGGATAGATTAGGTGGCGCTTAGAAGTTTCCAATCCAGTATGAGGTGTCTATTATCTGTGGTAAAACTAAGCCGAAACAAGTTTTCAGATTGACCCGAGATGCTTTCAACAAGTTACTACGGAATTTTAAAAATAATTTATTTAACAGAATTTTCTACTGACTGAGTAAGTAACTGACTGATGCCTTCAGACAAACGTAACTTGATAACGGCTGAGGCTACGGGTTTGATTTTTTCACTGTTCAACGTCGCTTTGGCCTGACAGGTGCCTATTGGTATTCCGCAATACGTATAATGCATTCTTCATGGACTTACCAGTGTCCTCCTTTGTGTCCCATTCATCTTTGCTGACAACGAAAAGTGTTGATTTGGCGATAGCACGTGATGGCTTCCCTTCCTCGTAACGGAAATTGTCTGTATTTGTCATAGTGGCTATTTTGATAGCAGAGGTGCTTTTCAAACAATTCTTGATTCGTACTGCTGTGTAACGGGTTGAACGTAGCCGACAACAAAGCATAATGGATACTTCACTTTTCAGACGATAATTGATATAACCAGGGGGGGCGTGGCACCATTTCTTTTGGTATGCATGGATTGCAGAGGTGCTTTTCGAACAATTCTTGATTCAAAATGCTGTGTAACGGGTTACGACAATGAAGCGTAATGGATACTTCACTTTTCAGACGATAATTGGGGCGCGCGGTGCCATTTCAGATGCGGTATATGTGGGTTCACCAGTCATAATAATTATTTACAAAAAAAAGTTACGGGGGCAAGCAACTATGTCCTATGGCTTCCGTGAATGAAAGTATGTGTTTTATATGAAGCTGTAAAACCAACACAAATACTGTTCTCCACCTGATGAATAACACATGTTGTAGTTGAGACCTTGAACTTCTGTTTAGTGCAAATCTGAGTGAAGTCCTCTGAAGCATGTACAAATTATGGTGTGGTTACAAAACACTGTAATTTTAATGCTAAAATCGATTCTCCTCCTACAGCTAATTGTGAAACTCCCCAAAAATTCTTGCAGTGGCTTGTATTAACATTATCTTTAAAAGTATGGAACGGATCTTAGGAATGACTACTATGGCTTTAAAAGAGGGGATAACTGTTTTTCATAGAAAATAGTTCAATAGCTCAATAGATAAAATACTTCAAAAAATTACTTCCATATTTTTGTTACAAACATACTTAGGTAGCAGATGACAAAGTTTAAGAAGCGTAGAATTAAAACTGAGACTAGATCCAAAAATTTTAGTATTTTCATTCTTTAGGTCTAAAATACTAAACTGAGTCATAAAGTCAGTACTTTTAACTGGAGATGATGATTTTAATTACCACAAACACAACTGATACAAAAGGGGATGGAAAGCAAGCACAGATCAACAAAAACCAAGATTTTGCATGTGAAGCCATAGGAATTAGTTACGTGTCCCCTTAACAAATAAGTACACAGAAAAATTTGGAGTTTTCAACTAGAGTAGGGACCATAGCACATTGATAAAAAGTACTGAAACAAGTTGGAGTAGTGCACAATATTAAATCACAGTAAAACAATAAGAAGTGTTATATCTCTACTGGGCAGAATTACTAATAGAGATTAACACACATACCTCAATGGGGTCTCACTCAGGAACTTACTGTAGGTCGATCTGCGACCGTGGTAATAAGTCAACCGTCAAGGCCACGAAATAGCTCTTACAGTGGTCAAGTGTCAAGACGAGATGGAAAGTTCAAAACCCACAACTGAAAACTATCTAGCTATTATTCAAGTTTATGGAATTATATGCAACTCACAAGAAGTAAGGATCTCCAAGAAGATGTTTCAAAGCTACAACAGGCATTTCGTTGTGATATATATATAATGATTTTTCTCTCCCAGCTGTTTGTAGCATCACATGCACCAAGAAAATATTATACTAGGTTACAAGCGCAGAATCCGGAAATAAGTGGAGATCAAAAATTCGATAAGAAACACTCACGTCACAGGTCAAAGATGATAAACGCTGCAAGTCAAGAGTCAAGGTGAAATTTTTCCCAGTAGAGACTGTTACCATAGTCACAGATCTACCTACAGTGCATGCCGACATGGCACCCCTTCGTACCTGAAATTATGGATAAGCTTTTATTCTAAATAATGCATTTGAAATAAATTGGTGGGGCTTGGTAGATGACTAGGGGAGTAGCCAGGAATTTTTTTTGAAGGGGGTTTGTATTTGAAGTGGAATGTCTTTAGGGTAAGGCCTAGGTGCTTCCATGTTTAAACGAAAATAATATTATGCATACACAAAATGTGCCCTTTGGCAGTAACATATGTTGGTGCATCTAACTAACTAAAACCTACACACTGCTGATTATGCATAGAAAGTATAAAACTATTGTACTAACTTATCTTCAGCATTTCCTGACCTTGACGAGCATGCAAAGGAGAAACTATCTTTGGATCTCTTCCTCAGCTTGCTAGATCGGTCAGATCTGACAGCGGACTTCAATTTCCTAGCACACAGGAGCCCTCCACACTCTATTCCCTTAGTTATCAATACCTTCTTCCAGGTATACATTATCCTTGGCCAGTCCTCCTGTTGATGGTCAATAACTTCAGACTTGGCTCGTACTCCAATATTTAGAGACATCATATGCCCACAACATGTGACAAATAAACAAAACTTTCATCATACACGACCACTCAAGTTTATCACAATTACTGCCTTGTAGTTTGTCTCAACCAACCAACAGTCCTCTATTTCCACCATGCATCATGTACACAATTGATCATGTGATGCAATAGATGATTTGCAATAGTTCAGCATAAATGCAATGTGACCTAAAGAGGAGCACCAGTGGGCAAGTAGCTACTGGAGAGTTCCAAGGCTGTAAGACTTGGCGTGATTTTTAATTTAAAAAAATTCTGCTTCTGAAAGGGGGGTTCATCCAAACCCCCCCCCTGGCTATGCCCTTGTGAAACTATTTCTTTCCTTAGTGAATTACTATTTCCGAAAATAAATTCACAGTTACTCCTATGGCAATAGTGAGGTCAAGTGGTTTTTGAAAGTTGATTTTTAGCTATGGCATATTGTAAAGCTCAAAAATATATAGGTTTGCCACAGTTTTTTTGTAATAATTCACCATACGTATCTCTATTGTGCTCCATTAGTAACCATGGCACAAAACAAGTGACGTATGTGAAATTACATCACTTGGTATTGTCAATTGCATAGCTTCACCAATAAACTAATATAACTGGTTAAGTTGCATCTCACAAATGACCATTCTGTTCATAATCTGGGATATTTCTCTACGTTGTGAACTACGAAAGTCATTTTCCATACATTTTCTATTACATTGGAGCTGAAGCATACACCTTTTCTGCTGTCATCTTGAAAAAAACTCACCAAAAGAGTGCCACATTTACCAGGTCAGCACTATAAAACCTGTGAATCTACCATCTAAGCCATCTATAGTACACGCAGCCATCGTGCTACTTTTATACACATATTCTCCAAGAACATTTTTTGCTGTGTTTGAACCTCACCAATGGCTAAATGTACAGTATGGATTATGTCAATTATCGTGACATCGTGCCCTCTCCCGCTGAGCCAGGCCACTCTTTCTTGTCATAGCACTTATCGATTATAATTTTATGAGCACCTGCTCGAAAAAAGCGCTTATAACATCAAGCCCAGACATGATCACACTCAGATACTCTATTCTGTTAGTTTGTGCAGCATGATAAATTCAAATGCATACAGTATTATATTCGCACAATAGTAGTAACAGTGGTCTTAGCAACAACCTCATTTTGCACGGGTACAACTAGTAATCAATAAATGCCATGCAGAGAGAAAAAAAAGTGGTCTGGCCATAGTCTGGTACCCAGAACACTTTTCCCTTGAAAGGTTTAAGTTACGATTTCTCATTCCCTCAGTTCATGATGAAGATTTATTGCAGACCAAGATATTTTAAACAGTAGTACATAACTCACCAACCTTTGGCAGCTATGCAACAAGTTTCACTAAAGATGGAGCTATTTATGGCCTATCACAATATCTGAAGTACAAGAAGCAACCTCGTTTTATCGGGTGGTACTTATTAATTAGAAATTACAAGTACCTTCCTCAAAAAGAGTCTAGTGGATTGCTGTAAACTGTTGTGGAGGAGACTTGCAAGGTTTTGGCTATTCTTAATTAGTACTATTTGTATTGTGATTGGTAATGGTGTTACAAAACCATCAAATATCAACCATTTGGTATGGACAACTCAAAGGTGGCAACTAAGAAAACGTGGCTGATCACAGCGAAGAATTGACAGGACCACTGCAACTTATGATCCCATATCTGAAATGAATATACAGTATAAGTTGCTGTAAGTGCACATATCTTTCACTTTGTACTGAAGTAGTTGAAATTAAGCCATTGTTTCTGCTCTGGAAAAACTGTTTTGTCTTTCTCCCTGGGAAATAAGCTACACTCCCTGTAGTGTTTGACAATGCTAAAGACATACTCAATTTTATAGGGAAGTATGGAAGCATTGCATGTATCAGTCCTCATTCAGCCCATCATGGTAGACCAGAAGGAGTAGTTTTCAGCATTGGGACATGTGGACTGTGTTTGTGTTTACACAGCAAAATTCAATGATTTCATAGCTACTACCACCTTCAGAATGCATATGGGTATTGACTGCAATGATATTGACCAAGTAATCCACTGGGAAGCTCCTCCTGATCTTGAGTAGTACTTACAAGAAATCAGCAGGAATGGTTGTGGTAGTGAATGCTAAAGCACTCTAATAATACAGTAGGTGTGCAAAAAGAATCGCCATGTGCTGCAGCAGAGGATGAAGAATTATTACCAGAATGAAGAAAAGTTGCAGACATGACTAAATTTTCCAACCATTTATATCATATGGGCATGTACAGTGCTTGAATTGTAATGATCATACAGTATGATAGTACTTTATAGTAGGGACCACAAAGGTGTGGGCATGGCCCATGAAAAATGTCACCCTAAAACCAGCCTCACTTTTCCCTGACAATGATGAAACATGCAGTATTGGTTACCCGAGGACGATGTGGGCAAGGCTACCCACAAACTTAATTACTGAGGCCGCCAAGCCTACATTGTCTGAGGGGCTTTAAACCGATGTTGATCCATTCTAAGTGATTCAGAAATTTCCTAGGTTAAGAAAGAGTGAGAGAAAGTGGCAAGGGATTTTTCCTTAAGTTGAGTTAATTGTGTTGTGTCAGTGCCACTGCACTGGCATGACATTCATAACTGTAGCATGACTATAGTGCCAGTATCAAGTGGTTACTATGCTGGGCTAGAAAGATGCTTGTCTTGTCCATAAAGTAAGCTACTAAGAAGCAAATTGTGAGTGCTAGCATCGAGATTTATCCTTCAAGTTTGTTGTGTCAGTGCCCCACCGTGTTGGACATTGGTATTGAATGCCTAGCTGAATGCTAATGATGCCTGTCTTGTCCAGAAAGTAAGCTAACAGTAAGGACTAAGGACATTTTGTTTTGATGAATGTAGTAAACAATCACTGACGAGACCACAGGTTTCCATTGGATTTAGTAACCTCAGACATCAAAGGAAATATTACATAATAACACAAAAAGCAAAGACTAATTACAAACTACCAAACTAATTACAAAAACCTAACTACAAGAAACAAAACTACATACAAGCTACACCTACTTAGCTACATTACAAAACCTAATCAAAATATTTCCTTTGATGTTTGAGGTTACTAAATCCAATAGAAACCTGTGGCAGGATTACTAAATAGTTAGTAACCTGTGGTCTCACCAGTGGTTGTTTACTTTAGGCATACAAACTTCCTAACGGGTAGTTAGAAAAGGCGAATACGGTTGGACGCGGACACGGATATTTTCAAAAAACATTTTTACATTTATATAACAGTTATTTTTCATACCTAATGCTGTTTTTACAGCAGTCTTCGCTTCCAGACCCAGGCGTCGGTCTTGTCATGGCGCTTATCCATTTATAAGCGCATGTGCGAAGGACTAGACCAGCACTCCACAGCATGCCAAAGACATATTATAGTGTTGTACACATGCTCTAAAGTCCAATACAGAGTTATATAGTTGTAGAGATTAGCTTGTATGCTCCATGTTACTTAGCTTAGCAGGCCAAATCCACGATCTTATGCCTTTTAGTATAAGGCGCAGGCACTTATACCAAGTGTAGAGGGTTTCAAGGACCTGGCCTACGAGATTAGGTTGGGACATGCTAGATTAATCTCTGTGACTCTGAATTAGATTACTAGAGCACGTATACAACACTATATGGTCTTTAGAGTGCTAGTCTATCCTTTGCACATGCGCTTATATATGGATAAGCGCTATGACAAGATCAACTCCTGGGTCTGGAAGCGAATGCCGCTGTAAAAACAGCAAAATAACTGTTATATAAATGTAAAAATGCTTTTTGAAAATGTCCGTGTCCGTGTTTGACTGTATCCGCCCTTTCCAACTACTCCTTCATAACCAACATTGAGAAAGCAACAATGATTCTCCTTAGTCCTGTCTCTAGTAAGACGGGCACCACAAAAGACTCCTCCTGTCATTATCTTGGCCTGAGGTACAAATTGGCTTTTGTTCGTCTTTCATCACTCTACCACTAGATGTCTAATAAAACAATTATCCTGCAGACTTGTCAACTAGATGTACAGTATTTCACTTTCATCGTTAGAAGTTTCTACCATGTGGAAATATGGACCAGAATGAATCAAACATGAAGAACTGAGGAGGCCTATTGACATATTACATGTTCAAGTTACTATTGTGGAAGCTGAGGTGCTACCACCTGACTCAGTTGGTGAATCCAATATGATAACAGGCTTCCTGCTGTGGCAATTATCATCGATATAGAAAGGTATAGCACACTGTCTAGACTGTTGTATGTGACTGCAAATGTCACATGCAAATGTCACATGCAGTATTCAGTTTACTTAAAGGAGATCGATTCCTTGCAGAAATGCCAAACATCTAGCACATGCCTTCCACTGGTGAGGCAACTCAGATTACTTTAGATACTTCCAACCTCCTTTGGTAAACTATTCCCAAACAAGCCTTCAGATCAACCTGAAACGCCTTTAGTAAATTGCTACGAACTTTATTAAACGGAATTTTCTACTGACTGACTGAATAACTGACTGACTCACTGATGCCTGTAACTCAATAACAGCTAAGGCTACAGGCTTTTTCGGCATCACTTCAGCCAGACAGGTACCCTTTCGCATGCAGCAGTACATGCAATGCATTCTTAATGGACTTACCGGTATCCTTTTTTTGCGTCACATTCATCTTCTTGAAAGGTGTCGATTTGGTGGTGGCACACGATGGCCCCCCTTTGTAATGGAAACTGTCCCTATTTTTATAGTGGCTATTTTGATTGCAGAGGTGCTTTTCGAACAGTTCTTGATTTGTAATGCTGTGTAGCGGGTTGAACATAGCTGAAAATGAAGTGACAATTTTTTGTGTATTGTAAACTCACAATTGTAGTACATTCAAGGCATGCCCACACAAAATTCGAATTAGGAACAATTAAACACTGCTTCAACACGTCCTTGTGCTTTTATTACACTGAGCGCTTCTGTATGTCTACCCTGTGTTGTTTACAAAGGTCACGTGCAAACGTGTCAAGCCCTCACGTGCTAACTTGAACTTTAGCAGTTCTATAGCAACTTTGCTTTGATTAAACTGACAGAGTATGGTTTTGGCTAGACACTTCACATCACTGTAGCTCTTTTCAGACTTTGGCTTATTTGCAGCTGCCATGCACAACATGTGCATGTATGTAGCAAGCACTATAAGAAAATAATCTTCACATCCTTTCATTTTGGTTTCAGGGGCCGCAAAGTTTTTTAAAGTGACCTTCTATGTACCCTTTTCAATTTCTTGAGTGGATGTTCCCAAATAGTTTGCATGTTGGAAAAATAGGAGATATTAATACAATCGGAACAAAAAAGTTTTAACAGTTTCTAAATCTTCACTTTTAAAATTTCTTTGCTGGTGTGTTTCCATGTATACCTTCAGCAGACATTGCTTTGCATGCCTATCTTCAATGACTGGAAGCAGACCCTCCAATGCTCTCTTCGATTTAGGTGATCCAGGTGTGTTGCAGTACTGTCTCTTACAATGGTGGGCTGATCTTCACCCAAGAGAATTTTATGAAGCAATTCATCAACTTCCACCTCATCGTCCCCATCAAATAATGGAAAGATCCCTGTTCATATTTTGCTGGAAAATATTTTATGTATCTTATCCATTATGTCATACATCTCTGGTACTGTAAAACCTTACCCAGTAAACCGAATACCTGGCCAGTTATCAGTTTTTTGTTGTTGTTTTTTTGTATAGCTTTATAACTGATCTCTAAGATGTTCACTCAGAATGTATGTTTCTTGTGCTACAACAACATTGATATCACACTTGTAGTAGGACTCTGATATAGGTATGTGCCTTTTGGGAAACCAGCTGAGCTGACTGCCCAGTATCTAATCTTAAACACAAGCAACATGGTAAATATTTTAGAGGTGCTTAGTATGCACGAGGCAATTTCACAGCTAGTTTGACTTTGGTTTGCTTTGATTTCAGGTGAATTTGTAATAAATGCTAATAAAATGTACATATGAGTTAATTGATCTAGCCCTGACATAAAGTTTAGTATTGTAATCAGAAGTATGATTCCTCCAAAAGGTGGGGGGGGGAGGGGCATTTGCCCCAAATGCCCCATCCTGGATCCACCATTGTCATGTTCATGGTTTAGTACTCTAGCATTTCCCTATTTCTCAATTATTATCCTTTTTGCTATAGTGAATACTATCATAGATATTAGAATAAAAGGGATAAAAAATGCAAGTGATTTCCGGTTTGATTTCCGTTACGTGTGACTTGAAAGGACAAGACAGTTTTGTGCTCAAACATGGGAATTAGTGTTCTAAGCAGCGTAAATAGTAATCCAACAGACTACAGCAAGTATTTAGGCTTTTGTGAGAGATTTTGGCGAGAGAATTCAGACCATAGATTTTGTAACAAAGTGTATCGCATTAACCATGATTGTTACACGCCGTCATACTTTCGCTCATAGTACCTTCATGCCTCGTCCATACCGCTTCTTGTATAGCCGGTTCCACTTTTGAATCTTGTGGCAAGCTAGGCGTGTCACCAACACGGTCTTTTAGCGTTGCATTGTACTGCCAGGTGGTTTAAACTTTTGGTAAAAAATAGAAGATACTTAGTCGTTTCTTCAAGCAACAGTTCCTGTTTTGCTCCGATATTTCCTCTGGTTCTCTCTGTTAAATGGTAAGGAATAGGTTTATCACAGTTAAAAGGATAGAATATATTTACAAAGAAAGTTAAACGGTTTAAAGTAATTTTTGGGCCATTTTTTTCGCTTTTAATCTCCTTTAATTTTGCATATAACTTCCTTGAGGGTTGGTACCATCCTAGTTCCCTCGATTACTTGCTTGAGTTCACTGTAGCAAAGTTTCACAGTCGTTGGTTACAAAATTCTGTCGTTACAACTATTTTTTCTCTTTGATACAAGCGCAGCAAGCGTAACGAGTATGTTCATGATGTAATACACAGAATCCCAATAGAAATGTACGTATTTTGTGACATCACGTTATTGCGTTTCCTATCCCTTTTATGTACTCTATTATCTATGATACTATTCATTCAGCAGATAGCAGTCAACAAAGTGACATACTCATTATGTATAACCACCTTATCCTGTTGACTCTAGTGTCTGTGAAATTTAATGCCATGGTAGTTTTTCTGGGATTATCCCTCTATTAAAGTTAGGCCACACCAAGTCAAACCTTAGTTTCTGGTCACCCGCCCGCATGGTAAACCTGAAACCCTAGTTTATGAGGACTATTATTAATATTACAGGTGCTTAAGTGCACGTGACCCAGCAAGACACTTATTTTTTTACTGCAAAAGATCGATATACTCTAATAGAGCATTCAGGGTTTCCAATAGAGCAGTCACACTACTCTTAACTCTAATATTAGGTATATATGCCACACTAATAAAATGTTTCTAACTATAGCTAGTTTTGTCCTTGATTATATAGCTGTTCAGATTATAACTGTTACTAATGCTTCTGTAACCAAAGTAATTTCAGTAGCATTAACTACTAGTCCATGCAGATGGGCCATAGCTTTAACTTTATAATTCAAATGTAGTCCTCTAATGACTAGTCTAGTAACTTCAAATTCCTTATCACTGAACACTACAGGGGTATGGAAAGCCGGCAACATTTGGTGAGCTTAAACTTAAACTTTTCCATAACTAAAATTAGATGGGCAAGTAGAAACCCTTATAGTTTAAACATTCTCAGATGATCACTAAAAAACAGTAGTCTGGAGCACTCAATGACTCAAAACTTTGACAGTTACTTTTCTCAAGGTTACTGAATAGAAGGCTGGAAACATATAGCTAGTGGGCTAAGACTTTACATTTGAATGAAGAATTTCTGATGTGAAAATAGAAGTTAAATTTCATTGTATATCATGATCATTTGAACAACTTAGCTATAAGTCATAGTAATACTTTCCTGACATAGCTAATGAGACATTTATTTCACTTGGAAAGCATAAGTAGCTACATGAGCAAAACATTTCCTATAGTATATTCTAAATAAATAAATAAATATATACTTAAATGCTATACATCAGTGTATAGCTAGCTAGCCATGATCCATCAACAACTTTCCTAGTGCATTTTTTGCCGAAGCACAACTACTTATGTTGTTGGTTAAGTATAAAATCAACATGAATTTGCTAAATTGAGCAAATAATAATACCATACAGTATATTGTCACAGTAGAGTCTATAGTCCTGAAGTCCTGATCATCCGCCCGCCCGCATCCATTTGTAGGCTTGGGAGTGACCAGAAACTAAGGTATGACTTGGAGTGGCCTTAAATGCCAATGCCAGTACTATATAGTTAATCTTATTTAGTAATACCACACACAGACTTGTTGTCTCCATTTCATTAATGGCTTCATACCTTTCAGTATTAATAAAGGAATACCTTTGGTAGGCACAAACACAATGAGTCACTAGGATTGAAACCAGGTCAGCATCACTGATTTGTGACTCGGATACTGTAGTAACCAGATGTGAACCTGGGATAATTATGTACAGGAAAACTGACATTAATGTTGGACATGAAAACTTATGATTAAGTGTAGTTGTAAAAGGAGTACTATACAATATGCTATATGTATGGTTACTATAACTAAAACCGTAATACTTGCATACAGTACTTTTATGGTTTCTGCTTACTATATAATGGTTTGTATTTGTGGTGATTTGTTGTTATGTGTTACCACATTTTCTGTAGTTGCAGCTTGATTATGGGATGAAGGAGAATATGTGTTGATAAAATGATGGGTAATTGTGTACTTCCTCAAGACCATGCACCACCCACTTTTATCTGAAAGTGTTTTATGATAATTGTATGTAGCTATTATAACTGCATGATTGCTGTTATTGTAAAAGTTACCATATATATTTGGTGTGTTTACACAGCATAAAACTAATGACAAGAGTTACAGTAGATAAAGTAATTCATGTGGAGCATTCTTATTCTTGAAAGTGGTTCAAATTACAGACTGTTTTTTAATTGAGGTGCTATCAACTTATCCTTCATGGTGTGATAAAGGGCTTGTTATCAAGTATCTTTGTAGATAATACTTGATTACCATATATAGTTACTCAGTTCAGCTTCAACTAGCCAATCAAACATCGCATGGCTGGGTGTATTCTCTTTACCACCTTTCCATGGTGTCCCCCATTGTGTGATCACCAAAAGTGAAATCAATATCTCTAGAATCCTGTTGTGGGACCTGGGATAATTGTTCATACTGCCTCTAACACTCTTGCCCAGAACAGTCAATTTACCACTGTATAGCACAAATATTTGGCCTTCGTTAAAACCCGGAACGGACTGGACCGGACCGGGCGGATTTTTTTTTTGGACGAGGTTGCAATACTTTGAAAAAAACTTCGAAATAATTTTCTACGCGTTTTTAGAACTATACTACATTATGCGGTGCTATATACTGTTACAGGGTAAGTGTCCAACATTGCACGTTTATGCTATTGTAATAGTGAATTTTACACTTTATTAACGTACGTGTAAGTAGTAATATTTAATATTGATAGCATGTATACACGAATAATACGAGTGGGCATTAATTGAACTAGCTAGCTATTCTACAGGGTATGTATGTGCGATATTGTTTGTAAGCTTACATGGAGCCACACCCACTAATCAGGTATGAGTTTTAGGCTAGTCTTGCAGCTGTTAACTTCTTTCGTGAGCCTCACCCACTTGCATACAGTGTATGTGGGTTCACACTAATTTAAAGGTGTGTTTAAGTTTGGACTGCAGTGCCACAAGGTATGAAGATAATAATTTATTAGCAATATTAAAATTTGTGATAATTCACCAAATTTAGTTTACTGCCAAATTTAATTGTTATACAGTATACTATCACATGTGATCCCAGACCCAGATATTCAATAGAGCAGGTAAGACCCACTTGACCCAGACAAAATGCGACCCAAGTAACCCAGATAATCCGGATGACCTCCCTGCTGGTAACGAAGTGGCTGCTCTGGTTTTTATGAAAGCTAAGGTTGAATGAAGTAGTGTAGCACTATTTTGCTTGTAAAATTTCAGTTCCATGCCAAAACTTTGCTGTAGGAAAGTCTCAAGCCATTTCTTTTTGAGTTCAATACTTGTACTGGCTTATTCCTCATAGTTAATATCTGCCAAGTGTATAAATCCCAAAACAGTGGATTAATGATATTGTGCATTGTAGTGTGTAGTTATCGAGGGTATCTGTTTGACATGAAACTGTGTATTTTCTGTATAATTCATCGACAGGTTACTGTTGTGCATGCACGAGACCAGAGTAAGTTAAAATTACAAAAAAAGGAAGCTGTGGTGTAGTTGTTGTTGACTGATATATGTGATTTGTTGCTTAGTAACCTAATATTTTTATTTTTTATACCTCCAGTGTCATTCTGTCGTGTGTCAACGATGATGTCACCTACTCCAAGAGACCAGCATAACTATCGGTTGATAAGAAGATCTTTATATATATATTCATCAAGTGGCTATGGTAGATGATCACTAATCATCCGCCTCCTACCCCAGTGTGTCTGTATTGCCTTTGTCCCAAACTGTGATATGGAGACAGGGTAGGGTCAAGCTAGCTATCCTTGCAGTGTAGCCTTGCAAATTAGCAACAAGTGTACTGTATACGTAGGTGGGGAAATTTTCTAAATTATTTTATAGTCGTATCATCCTTTAGTTCAGGGGGAGGGGGAGAGCCATTGTTCCATAGTCAGGCTTTCTAATAGTTGATGGTATTTCATTGTTTTCATCATATGTTTCTTATGAGGGAGCGATTGTCTTAATGGTCCACCCACCAATAGTTAGTAATGTCAACATAAGAACATTGTAAGACATGTTAGCCACACCCCACTGCAGTTGAGAGTTTTTTGGCAAGGTGGTACACAAAAAAAATTAGAGCTTAATCTTCTGTAAAGCAGAAAGCACTTTTCAAAATTTTTCTTGTGGTTACCATAATAGCTAGTTGTGCAGTTCAATGTGAAGCACCCATATACATTTGATACTGCGAACCACACTCTATGTTCTTGTACCAGTACATGTGCTAGCCATTTGTTTGATAGGGTATTAATATTCATGGTTCTATTTTATTGGCAGCAATCACCTCTATTGGGACTGTCCAAACTCTTAAAAGTACTTTTATTGAATCAGCTGACCCATTTGAGTAAAAATGCTAATTAGCTGTGTACAAAGTTTTCAACATTGAGTCCAGCAATTTGTTAAAAATCACTTCACACTAGTACTCAATTTACAAAGTTTTCAGTGATATTTAATTTGAATTACTTCCTAATATAATCATTTGATGACTATTTTCTATATAGGGGGACATGTCCCCAGATCCCCTAGCTACAGCATGCTGAGTCACAATAAGAACCCCTCAACTAGCCAGATTGCTACATTTATTCTTGCTACCTCTTTGCCCCCCATAGGCTCTCTACCTCTTATGTTTTAAGACACAATTATACCAGTTTGAAAATGTGAGATAACATCCAATTACAACAGATTTCTTACAGACATAATATTATTGTACAATTACCACTTGCCAGCATTCTGCTGGCCAACACGTATGGCATTAGATAAGTTGTGTTGTCGTTTGCCCTTGGGTTCTTTTCGTATTGTCATCATGTACCTGCCACACTGTTTTCGTGGTACCAGTCTTCTCTGATTCTTTGATGGCCGTCCCTTAGGAGCAGGTTGTTTCCCTCTTGTCCCATACTTTCGACGTCCAGCAGCACTTGCTTGGATTGGTATACGAATACCATGCCGTATACTTTCAGAATTTAAACAAGCAGATTTTCCAGTACTGATCTTTCCAAAGTTATGAAAAGAGGAAGCAAGGACAGCATCGGATTTGGTTCTATTATACTGATCAATGAACTTTTGGATACCAGTATTAAATTGGGGATCATTCTCTTTCAACTTCTCAGAAATGTCGAAAAACACTTCTTTAAGAGCATTTTTCATTGACTCGTTCACATCACCATTTTCTTTTTCATGATAATCTACTGGACCATCTTGCTCATCAACAATTACATCCTCTTTAGCACTCTCTCTTATTACTGCCCAGCATGTCTCTTGTTCTGCCTTCCCTTTTACCTCTTCGCCTTCTAGATTATGAGACATATCAGTATAGAATTCTATGTTCTGTTCAGCTTGACCACCAATAGCAATGTATGCTAGTTGTTTTCTTGAAGGTGCATGCATGGTTGGAATAAAATTTAAAGATTTGTGATGGTAGTGAAGCACAACTGCTGCTTGATGACTACATGGTGAGCCATCTTTTCCACGCTTGCAGCTACAAATACCAAATGCCATATCTACATGGTAAGTATCATCAGGATTTCTACTGCTTTTGACAATAAAAATATCTTCACTAGATTGTGATATGTATCCCTTAGGTATTTTCGATGCATTTAAACCCCGATATTTGACAGAAATGAAACAATCCAGACGATTGTCGGCTACACTTAGTAGTCTGCGCTGGTGGTAAAGTTCAAAAGCTTCAGTAACAAATTCAAACATCTGTACCAAATTATAGGCCTTTACTCTTTTGAAAACCAATTCTTTCAATATACCTATTGAGGCTTCGGAATAGTTATTTGTGTGATTTCCCCTAACACAAAGATCTTCTCGATAAGATAATGCCCACTCTTTGCAGTCAGAGTACAATGATTCCATATGCTTCAAAAAATGGGGGTACTTTAAAGCTGTCTCATTTTTCTTAATATCCTTAACATTCTGTTCAAACTCTTGTTTTGTAGAAGCAAAAACAACTTTCTTTATCAAACCAATTAAAATACTTCGATCATTGTGTTGTATTTTGTTTTTACCTTCCCACAACCAAGTCCATCTTCTTTGGAGAAAATGAAAAACACATAAAAGCTGTGTTGATTTGGGCCACATTTTACCAAGGGCTCCTTTTTCTGTTGCACTATCATCAGTCATTACCACTTTTGGGCCATTACTCACACCATTACCATAAAATGCTTGCGTAGGCAGGACATCTTTAAGCATACACAAACCTGAATAAATCGTTGACAACTTTTCATCGGATGTCATAAGTACTGCTAATGGTATCCCCCCTGCTGGATGACTGGTTGACAAGATAAATAATGCTGTATTAAATCTATCTAGAGAAGAGGTGGCATCACAATACACTATTTCAGCTGCTTGTGGAAGACTAGCATGTGCTCTAGCCATCAATGGAGTACAGAGGGCTAAAACAAAAGGTTGACTTCATTCTCGCTTCCGACGTTTAGGTTTGGGTTTAGGTGTGTCAGAGTCACAGTCATTTTCTTTATCACTATCATCAGTTGTATTGCCACCAGCTGCATCGTCATCATCTAAACTGCTTGATTTAAAGGGCTGTAGTTTTGCACAGCCACCATGATCTTTCCACTTTTCGTTGTATAATTGAATTTCATGTTCTAACTGCTTAAAGAGGCTCTCTCCATTATCATCACCTAATTCATTTTGTCTCCAAGTGTTGAAAAGACGATACACATCTTGTTTAGTGGGATTAAGTGCTCGATCAGCAATTTTTCTCTGAGTATCTCCAGACTGATTGGTCAGTAAAAGTGTTTCATAGTAAAAGCGTGCTGATGATGCTGAATGTCCCATTTTAAACAAAGATATGTACTTTTCTTTTGTCTTATCTAGTACTGGCCTAAAGCCTAAGGCTTGTGCTGACTCTGTGGAATGATTGTGATCAAAAGTCAACTTCACTAGAGTGTGATACTCCTGGAGATTGCTAGCTTGTGGACGCTTCATCAGTAATGATTTTGGAGGAATTTGAACTGTAATTAAAAGTTTGGATGCACACTTAGTTTTTTTATTCCGTATATCGGAAACTAAACTTACAGATTTTCTTTTTGAAGAACTGGATTGAGCTAACTGCTTGCTAGTAAGCTTTTTCTTAAAGTGTTGACAGTGCATGTCAACTTTATATTTAACTCGTTTCATTTGTAGTTTGTATGTTCTGGTAACACGGTAAGTACACTTACTATGGCACTGAAAGTCTTTAAGCCATTGTGATACACTCCCTTCTTTTTGTAGATTCATTCGAAACTGAATATGAAACTTTGGTGTATGGCATGTGCTATTGGGTAATTTAGTGTATTCTTCTATCAAATAAGAATATTCTTTTGGAAGAATACACTGCAGTTCAAAAGGTAATTCATTCCACTCCTTTGGGACATAACTGATTTGGAAGCTATCATCTGAATCATCTTCGTCACTTGATAAGCTGTCATTTACCAATTTTCTACTGACTTCTGAATAGTCAGATAGTTCTTTAGATTGGGATGTAGGCATTACAAGAGCATCTGAAAGATGACTGACAGTCAAAGTATCTTGATCACTTGACACTAGCTGAGATGTTGAGCTTTTTATAGGTGAATGTAACTGTATATAAGTGTCTACATCAACTAAATTCTGCTTAAGATTTTGTTTGCACTTGTGTGCATCATCTAAATGCACCAACCACCATAATATAGGTTGAAAATGTTAAAATACATGGACGTACCAAGTTGTATCAATGATAATGTCAATTCCTGTTTAATACGGTGACGTATCGCTCCCATTGAGTCCTAAATTGAACAAAGTAAATCAACAGTGATGCAATAATTGATTTACACCTGTGTAAAAGACATCGGTAGACTTAAAAGCAGGCATCTTGCATACTACGTAAATGAAAAGCAAGTGCCACACATAAATACACAGCATTGCATACAAACTCCATACCTCAAGTAGAAATATACCGCAGTCAACAGAATTAGTTTGCTTAGGAATTCCCTGAATATCATTATCATATGTGATACCCAATTAAATACCAGTACACTTACATCAGCAGTTTTGTAAATCCAATCATCTTTGGAAATATAATGCCTTTTGAAGAAAAACTCCCTATCATAGAAAGAATAAAATTAATGTGGACACTCACTGGAAGGGGCTATGCACTCAAGAATGTTGAAGCCGTTTAAGAATTTAACTGGCAGTGAAATCACAAATATTATGTAAAAATTCATATGGATACACAAGTCCCGATAATAGCTATGTGGGAGAACAATAATACAGCAGCACTCTTATTGCAATAAAAGACAATTACCAATTCTCTCTACTACAATGTATCACCTTTATCATGATGTTAGGCAGTTCAGGATACATTCTAAGCTAGTTCACCTGGCTTGTAATCAGTTTACAAGGTCAGCAAAACAAATTTCACCATTTTAATGGCACATGCTCATTGCGATGAAACGTTTGTTACGATTATATTTAAACAACTTCACAATGTAAACAATCTGAGCACATAATGCTTTTAAATCATACTGTACCTGAGAAGGCTAAAATAACAAGTATCTTGTCCACTACTATAGGAACCTATTGAATCATAGTATATCATTCTTTTTAAACCAGGCGCACGCCCACAGCCGGCCGAAGGCCGGATGTGGGCGTGCGCCTGGTTTACTGTAATTGTTTCCGTAAAAGTGTGTGTGTGTACCTATCTATCTACCTATGTACCTATCTACCTATGTTTGTCCGTACGCACCCACGTGAGCAAAATCGTTTAATAACGGTGAAAGCAGCTTTTACGTAAGAAGTAAAAGTGAAATGAAGTCTGTATTAAACTTCTGCACAGGTGAACTTTGCTCTGAGGTGGTTTCTTTTCGGCGGACTGAAATACGGGTGTGGTGACTTTCCTCAGACTACCTTCCCCTTGAGGTTTTCAGGCATTTAGCAACTGAAAAACAACGGTGCAGGCCTCGTACACTGCCAGGAATAGCCTATCGCTTCGAGTTGAAAGGAGGCGTATCCCTTACTTACGCGAACGAAATGAAGAGCAGCTTTGAGGCTTTGTCGAGAGAATTTGTGGGAAAAAACACGTTAGTCACACTATAAAACAGTTTAGAAGATAGTTTTGTGCGTAATATGTTGGTAAAAGCGGTTTATTTAACAAACGCTTCCTTAGCAGTGCATAGCAACGTAATTGAATGAATTACGAATGTTTCATGAATTACGAGAAATAGCTAATTATATTATTGCACAACCCAAACTACCATATTGTAAAGTAGTAATACATAGTTGGTTAATTCATAGTAGTATATACTGTCTATAGTTATTCCAGATGAGTTAGCTAGCTGCATGGCGCCTGGTTTTTAGAAGTAGCACAACATCAACTTGTTTCACTTGGCCTAATTACCTGTGTAATTACAATGGAAACACTTAATAGAACAAATAAAGCCATACCATCATAGTCCAATGGTTTCCTTCATTAAATATAGCCAAAACAAATTCTGCATCACAAAAATTAACCTTTAGATTAATTGAAATGTGACATGCGTAATAGTAATTGACAAGCTATGTACCTTAGAATACCATGACTCTACACCAGAATATCCCGTCGCAAGCATCTTGGTTGTAAAAAAGTTACTTAGTACACAAACTGTCATTTTAACCTACAGAAAAATTAACAATAATTGTCACAGATGCATGTGCTGTATAATGTAGCAACCACAGTTTGGTAAACGAATCACATATCAACATAGATTGGCAGTACATGAAACTTGGGCATCTTGTTATGTTACTAAACATGGTGGAAGCAAGCAAAGCAAAGAGAAAAACTACAAATTGATTGAGTAGATATATAACATTTGTCACAAACCCATTCCTTGGACACTGTAGATAATAAAAAACAATTCAGAAATCACAGGCGTAGCTAAGCAAACCATGCATGTATGTTTTGTTGTGTTCTTTCAATACTTTTGGATACAAAGACTACAAAACTGGTATGATTGCTTGAATATCCTAACTAGTTTCTTAGTAACGTCACAATTTTAAACTAAATTCAATAGAGTTGCTAAGGCTGTGCTTTATTTAATAGAATCATTACTGACACTAAATGTCCTGCGAAATGGTTATATAGTATAATATTTACTGCTGCTATGTATGCCCTTAACTTGGTACTGATTTTTGTGACCCTACATGGTTATTGAATCTTATCATAACCTTATAATAATGTGAGAGTATCCAGCACTGTATTAAAACAAAACGCACTGGGTTGTTATAATATGCAATCTTCATCATCACCAAAAGGTGATAATTTGCTTCAAGGGCTACAAACACACAATAGCTTTATAATAATAATGTGTTTAAAGTAAGTAATCATGCACAGTACTCAGACACTTTATTTCTCAGTGCGCATACTATACATGTGGCCAATGGAAGATGCAGCAATTTCTCTCGATTATGAGGATGAAGAACACAGCAGAGACAGAAGTTTGATGTAGTAAGGAATCAGTATAACGAATGACCATGTGGGAAGAGAATCTGCATGTGGGCGTGAAATGGGATTTTCTTGGAGTGGCCTAATCAGTGACAGCTCTTCAAAGCTGTAGCAAGCGAAACACGCCTCATATCTAACCAGTGACATCAAATGTACAGGTAGTATATTGGGCGCGTGATGCCGTTTCCAATTTCTATTAAGAATTTAAGAGTCGTATATCCATGTTTTCACACAGTACAGAATCAGTATACGATAGTGTAACTGTGCTTTATAGATTGGTACAAACAATTATTTTTCAATGCATGCTTATAGTTAGCTACACACAAAATATTCCTCAGACAATACAGGAAAGAGATCAGTTTACCTAGAGTGCCTGTTAATTAAGTTATCGAACTTACTGCTTCTAGCACACAAGATCTGAGGAGTTCGAGGTATCTAGTTATAACCTAGGTGTAAAATAAAATAACAATACACTATTGGTATACTATATTGTACCTTATCTGAAATGCAGTCATGTTCATTTAATCTTTGCCAGTCTTGAGGCGAAAGATAGTCAAACCTTACATCGGAAGATGCCTGATCAGTATCAGAATCAGATAGTAATATTACTCGCTTCATCTATAGAATAAAAATTTCGTCACGACTAAGAATAGCTAGCTAGTTCAATTAATGCCCACTCGTATTATTCGTGTATACATGCTATCAATACTAAATATTACCACTTACACGTACGTTAAAGTGTAAAACTCACTATTACAGTACAATAGCATAAACGTGCAATGTTGGACACTTACCCTGTAACAACATATAATACCGCATAATTCAGTATAGCTCTAAAAACGCGTAGAAAACTATTTCGAAGTTTTTTTCAAAGTATTGCAACCTCGTCCAAAAAAAAAATCCGCCCGGAGCGGACCAGAATTTTATTGTTGAGGAGCGCGTATCCAACTAAAATAATTTCGGTGCGCTTGCAAGGGATACAGGACGTGGACTCTGTTCTTAATTTGCACTCAGGGCACGATTGTCTACTGATATCCAGAGTGGCTGATGGTGATTTCGAAGCAAATATAGTCGTATACTGGTATATACACAAGTTTGCGAAGCGGAAACGTAGCGTATTACAAGGACTGGATACTCTCACCGTAGCAAACAATGGTGGCGAGATACAAGCTAGCTACTGTAAGACTGATCACAAATAATATACCTGGACTGATCTACATACCGTACGCAAGGAAATTTATACGCGAGAGAATTTGACGAATCGGGTTTGATTAGGCCACTCCAAGTCATACCTTAGTTTCTGGTCACTCCCAAGCCTACAAATGGATGCGGGCGGGCGGATGATCAGGACTTCAGGACTATAGACTCTACTGTGACAATATACTGTATGGTATTATTATTTGCTCAATTTAGCAAATTCATGTTGATTTTATACTTAACCAACAACATAAGTAGTTGTGCTTCGGCAAAAAATGCACTAGGAAAGTTGTTGATGGATCATGGCTAGCTAGCTATACACTGATGTATAGCATTTAAGTATATATTTATTTATTTATTTAGAATATACTATAGGAAATGTTTTGCTCATGTAGCTACTTATGCTTTCCAAGTGAAATAAATGTCTCATTAGCTATGTCAGGAAAGTATTACTATGACTTATAGCTAAGTTGTTCAAATGATCATGATATACAATGAAATTTAACTTCTATTTTCACATCAGAAATTCTTCATTCAAATGTAAAGTCTTAGCCCACTAGCTATATGTTTCCAGCCTTCTATTCAGTAACCTTGAGAAAAGTAACTGTCAAAGTTTTGAGTCATTGAGTGCTCCAGACTACTGTTTTTTAGTGATCATCTGAGAATGTTTAAACTATAAGGATTTCTACTTGCCCATCTAATTTTAGTTATGGAAAAGTTTAAGTTTAAGCTCACCAAATGTTGCCGGCTTTCCATACCCCTGTAGTGTTCAGTGATAAGGAATTTGAAGTTACTAGACTAGTCATTAGAGGACTACATTTGAATTATAAAGTTAAAGCTATGGCCCATCTGCATGGACTAGTAGTTAATGCTACTGAAATTACTTTGGTTACAGAAGCATTAGTAACAGTTATAATCTGAACAGCTATATAATCAAGGACAAAACTAGCTATAGTTAGAAACATTTTATTAGTGTGGCATATATACCTAATATTAGAGTTAAGAGTAGTGTGACTGCTCTATTGGAAACCCTGAATGCTCTATTAGAGTATATCGATCTTTTGCAGTAAAAAAATAAGTGTCTTGCTGGGTCACGTGCACTTAAGCACCTGTAATATTAATAATAGTCCTCATAAACTAGGGTTTCAGGTTTACCATGCGGGCGGGTGACCAGAAACTAAGGTTTGACTTGGTGTGGCCTTAGTCAAAATTTTCTTAAGTCTAAATTTCCTTGCGTACGGTATGTATACAGATCATTCCAGTTAGTTATATTATCTATGACCAGTCTTGGCTAGCTTGTATGTCGCCACCATTGTTAGCTACGGTGAGAGTATCCAGTCCTTGTAATACGCTACGTTTCCGCTTCGCAAACTTGTATAAATACCAGTATACGACTATATTTGCTTCGAAATCACCAGCCACTCTGGATATCAGTAGACAATCGTGCCCTGAGTGCAAATGAAGAACAGAGTCCACGTCCTGTATCCCTTGCAAGCGCACCGAAATTTATTTTAGTTGGATACGCGCTCCTCAACAATAAAATTCAGGTCCGGTCCGGTCCGGTCCGTTCCGGGTTTTAACGAAGGCCCAAATATTTGATGAGGTAAAATTTTGACAAATCAGATGATCAAGCATTTTGATGAGTAAAATTTTGACAAAATGGTTCAACAGTGTATTGCTTTTGCACTATAACACAGTGTTTGTACATTCAATGTGGTATTAAGTGCACATTGTGTGGCTACACTGAACTCATGTTTAGTGTTTTTTACCCGGAATGTAGGCAAGCAGTTGTCCTGAGACAATAAATCATCCAAACATCATTGCTCAGAACAAAATTAACTGAAAACTCAGTGGCATTATGGCACTACTATTACTTTAAAAAACTGAGTAAACTTAATAAACCAAGACGGAAACAAATCTGACTGCATGAGCAGCTGCATATCTTGACACGAAATTTCCCAAACTGGTTATAGAATTCTAGATCTTAACAACCACATGCGCATGTTTGTGTGGCGGGTAGCTATGTATGTCTTATTTATTTTCCCCTTTTACTCCTTGCATTGCCACACCCACTTTTGTTGTTAATGTTAATACCCCCATCTGTGTGTCCAAAGCCTATATTATTATTAGTTTTGTAACTACACACATGCATTAATGACATCTACTGCTAGCTAGTTTCTACGCGTACTTGTATTCATTATATGTTTCACGCCCACTCTTTATGCCGCGCACGAGATGTGCCGATGTCATTATGCGTATTTGGGAAAACATTTAAGTATTTCTAAGAAATAGCTGGATAGATCATCATTAAGGCTTCGATTTAATTTGCTTGCGAGTTTTTAATTCAGCTGCAGTGTACCATGGCTTCAGGAGATGCTGCGACAGCCAGCACGGATGTTAGTAGTGAGCCACACGAGTCGATAAGTAATAAACAAGGAGAGATGCGCTCCTCCACTCAGGATTCGGAGTACACTTCGTTACCATTGCCAGTTACATGTTCTGAAAAAGAACAAGGGCCCTTTGCCGCTGATCAGTCTATGCTAATGACACGACAATTCTTTACATTTCCATTTACAGTGAGCGTGACACGTCAGGACGAACTGATGCTGCAAGTGAATGAGATTCGAGGATCGTTGAGAATTATGCATAAGACTATGTGCCAAGGGTTTGAAAAGGGTGATATTATGATGACAGAAACATTTCAACAATTTGTTAAGGAGAAACAACCATCAGGTGCTGAATTAAGAGAGCATTTAAAACAATTATTACAACAAGAGCTCATGACATCATGGGATGCAATGTGTGATAGCTTGTGCAAAAAAATCCAAGCAATGGTGCTAGAGCCACAAAGTACCCTATCAGAAAATGTTGCCTGTGAGAGGCAGCAACCAACGATGCATGCATCACACAAGAAGAAGGCTGCAAAGCAGTCCACAGAGGTCAGTAACTAGTTATAGTGCTATATACATTAAAGCCAGAGTGATTTTTCAATTTCAATAGACATCGCACATTTAACCACTCTATAAGGGCAGTTTCTGAATTCCTTGTACACCCTAGGAACAACCTTCTTATGATGATAAAATTTGATCAAAATTAGCTGGTCCCAAAGTGTCCTTTATGTGGAGGTTCCACTATTTTACCTAATTCTAGCAGCATTCAACTTTTATATTTTATGTTAGGATACTTGATATAGTATTCAAGTATACAGCATCTCAAATTCTGCACTTATGGGAGACTGGCTACAGTGTATGCTTTGAGCTGTCATTAGCCCGGCTACATATAAAACCTAGTAAACTGCATGCAGTAACTTAGTCAACTGCCTCTCACACAACTCTCAAATGCACTGTAGAAATTATTTAAAAAATTATTTGAATAATTTGTCATAAGGTTCTGAAGACAGACAACTTTAAATTTCTTACTTGCCTGTCATCAAGTTCAAGTCATTTGTCCATCCGAGCAAGACTCAGTAAACACAGATTGTGTAAAAACTAAAATATGTCAGCTAGTCCATGCAGTGTTCCAGTCCAGTAGTCCACTCGGGCTTGGGCATATATATCAGGCAAATCCCTCGTGGCCATGGTATAACTATTAAATACTTCATGGTCATGTGGTTGGGCCAGCAGTTGCATTCCCCATGTGATAGTGTCTGATAATCGACCAGTTTCTCTAAACCATGTTCAAGTGATGAAGAGAGACCGAAACAGCATAATTATGATGCTATACCAGTAACTTGGGAACTCGGCAAGATGGCTTAACTACTGTGGTTTATGTGGTATATAAGGTTATCCTGTTTGACACATTCATCTCATGCTTCATAAAATTAAATCTCCTGAAATGACATGTAAGTCTTTCCCAAAATGCTGCCACCAAAAATAAGTGTATTACAGACCTGAAAAAACCAGGAATTGTTGAAATATTTATGATCTTCATAGCTGAGTGTATGTCCTGGTGAAATTTCAGCTTCTTAGTTGCAGCCCTACAAAGTAGCAACAACTAGGCTTGAGCTAACTGTGCTTTGAAAATAATCTATTATGCTTTTGAGCAATGTTCAATAATCAAGCAGACAGTAACTATGTTTGCTACCATGAACAGACAAGTCCATGGAAAATTTAAAGTATTTTCAAGAGTGTTAATTTTTAAATTAAAGCCTGCTGTATTTTCTGGGTACCATTTTGTTTTGAGGGTCCCTAAAACAGATCTTGTTAAAATGACTGCAACCATGTGAACTGGCAATCACAATATCCATAGATAATATACAACCCATTGATATGAAACTAATAAGTGCCACTGGTTCTAGGCTATAGTTTTGTTCCCCATTAAAATGGCTGCTAAATTTGATGTTTTTGCATTCTCTCAATGATGAAATGGCCTTGAAATCTTTGTGAGGAATTATTCATTGCAAGCAGAATTGACAATGTTATTATGGCAGGTTGGTCCTTAATTATGAACGATAGAAGCTGGTGATGAAACTCACGCCGTAGCAAAATGATTTTAAAGTACAGTTTAGTACATACCTGCAAATATAAGCATCGTGGCTAGTGAGTGAAAACTGATAGTTCTTTAGACTGTTTCTCTGAAAACATGTAGACGAACATGGTTCACTAGGAATCAAACACAGAATCTGTATCTGTAGCTATTACCAACAAAAATATTAGTGTTTATGGAATGACCATCGTATAAGACCTATTAAAGGTTTTCTCTTGTATACAATAACAAAAAAGATGTATCTTTTTCAAGCACAAAACTAGGATAGGATCACTGCCTTTCTGCAGGAACATAATGCACTCACATGGTTAGTTTCACATCCATGGAGGGTATATATATCATGCTGATTCACATGGTCTGAAAGAAGTGACCAACATTAAGCTATGATGAGGAAAGTTAACTGTATGTATAACCAATAGTATAAAGTGTAGCCACAGCACTGTGAAAGTGAGTTTGCACATTAATTACAGTAGTACAGTTAGTCAAATACTTTGTACATGTGTAATGCTTTTACATTACTTTGTTATTCCATAGCAATCTTCTGAGTCAGAAAAATTAAAGCCTGCTCCTCCTTATCCTACTCCTGGAAAATGGTTACCTGGTAAACAACAAGAGAGTGTCATTATCGTCGTCAGCAAAACAGATTACTCAGAAATTCAAGCATTTATTATGGAAAAGGATTTAAATCACCAGGTTTACAATGAGGTATGCATGGTGTACAATTTAGAGCAAACAACAATGTTTACTTACCATGGATAATTTAACCTGTAGTCCATAGTAAAAACTTGATATATAGACAGAGTCAGCATCACTAATCTGGATGACTCATGTGACCTGGATAGTGCTGTCATGATATTATAAGAAAAGCATACCTTTTTGTACTATTGCTATGCATTTGAGACAAGAAGGTTTCTAGTTATAGTTTACATACTGTTGGTTACCGCATTTGACTGGTTAATAGCCGTGGCTACTATAACTTTCAGCAAGCAATACCCTGCGGCTACTATGCGAAGGCAGCTACTATGCAAAGGCAGGTACTATCCGAGGGCAGCTACTATGCGAAAACGGCTACCAGAGGAGGTTGGACACACTGCTAAAACTAATTTTACGAAAGTCTGTTTTATGAAGTGAAGTAAAGGATTGTCTCGGTGAGATGTCGGGATTTCTGTCTACAAATACGTATAAGATTTTAGTCAGGTGAAGTTATGCGTACAAAAAAGTATTTCACCCAAATCCTAATCGTTTTCACAAGTCAAAGTTTATCTTCATAAAGCTTACGTGAAGAGTGATCTGATTATCAAGTCTACCCCACTCAACCCCACTGTTTGTAGTTTTTGTATTGAGACTATTGAGGGTCACATGAAATACGAATTAAAGAATGCAATTAATGTCAATAATATTAGGTGGCGCTTAAAGATCAGTCGCCCGTGAATCCATATAAATGCCATGGACTGCTGTCACACAAGCTCATAGTAACCAACCTCGGATAGTAACCGCCCAGAGGAGGTTGGACATGCTTGTTTAATTATTTGTCAATACTGTCATTCATTTTAACTTCTCTCAAAAACGCTATTTCCTGGCTTAAAACAACTCCTTTGTCTGATTTCTTTGTCTAGTCAACACTTGCAACAGTATGTTCAGATACAAGCAATGGCTCTTATCCGAGGGCGGTTCTTATGACAATAATTCTAGGCTGTGGAGCAGCTACTATCCGGGGGCGGCTAGTATATGAGCTGCGGCTGTTAACCAGTCAAATACAGTATGTGTATACAGCAAGCCTAAAGTGGCACTATGTATATGCCTAGGTACAGTACATACATAGTTGTTTAGTTAATCTTTTACATTGCTTGCAAATTCTACATACATATGTATGTGCAGGTAGAACAACTACTAAAATTTACAGAAGTTAAAGCAGCATCACCTGTGAAGGTCTCATCTGCTAAAGATGATGAAATCAAGCCATCTGGTGACAATAAAAAGTCATCAAGTGATAGTGACCACACAAGTAGTGCTTCAGTAAGTGAAACATATTATATGTTTAATGTGATTTTAATTAGTTTTATTTGATTGCACATAGGCCATGAAAGGAGATAAGTCACCAAAATTAGAAGCAGCAGCTCCCATGAAAGAGTCAGCAGCTTCACTCGCAGAAACTAATAATTTATTTTTATTTGATGAGAAAGGTATTATATATTCTAGGATAACTAAAGAAGCTACACAGATAGCATCAAGTCATGGCTGTGTGCTCAATAACACACTTGTGTCTATACATACTGTAAGCATTTTATGTGTGTTATTCAGCACACAATTGATGCTATCTGTGTAGCCTCTTAGTTATCCTAGCAAGTAAAACCCACAATATCTCAACTCTTAAAAGCAAATGACAATAATAAGAGGTATATTTAAACAGGAATTGCAGAGAATCACAAGATGTCCATGTCAAAAAACTTGATTCAGTCAAATGTCCTACATGGTGACTTACTAGTAGCTGCATTCATCAAGAAAACGAAGCTCTAACCTATATAGTACCACCCAAATGCAACGCATGCTTGTGAGCACTGAGTGTTGCTAGTAAAGGCATGGTAGCTATTAATCCTTGTGAACCAGGGTTAATTGTATATTATAGTTTGCAAGAACTCGAGAGTGTGGCTGGGGTTGGAAGGACTGTCTTAAAATGTTTCACCTAGGAAGTTACTGCTATATCGACAAGCTTTGACCCTGTTGCAATTCGAAATACTCTATTGGAACAAGGTGCTGCACCAAGTATTGTGACATATATACTTTATACCATTAAATTTACTTCTAGATAGTCACATAAGTAATTTCTAAGCAAAGTTCGCATACTGATTCTGGCATATTAAGTTTACAACTATCTGTATTCATTGTTTTCATACAAGCGTCATAAGTTCGGACTGTTTTATATTCAATAATTGTGGTGGTCAAAAGAAATTAGACAGTGTCAAATAGTGCCAAATAGAGGTATAATGATTAAACCATGTACTAATGTATACATGCATGCGTAGCTACATGTGTATATGAATTTGTAGTGTACTTTTGTTTATATCTACATATATACATACACAGAAACAGCCAAAAATGATGATATTACAAATAATTTGAATGGCGAAGTGCACAGTAAAATTAAAGAACCTGTCAAAGTGAGTAAATGGTAACTCTACATGTATGTTGCATCCATGCTTGCAAAGACACTTTGCCGAAGGTCTCTGGTACTTAATAGTAGGGATCTTCCTAATGTGAAATGACATACCATAAAGAACTAACTCCTGCCAGTTAGTGCTGTTATGTAATTATGTCCCTTCCTGAAATTGTTTCCAGCATGTGTAAGTAATAGTGATGAACCAATAATCTGACACTGATGTGTTTTAAATGGAAATATATAAAGGTCAATTACCAATGTAGTCTCATGCCCAGACCCCACCCATTGCGTTGAGTAGGGTCTGGTGACAAACGCAAGAGTTTTGGGCCCTATGCCATTTTTTCCTTTCTGACCAATCAGATGCTTTAATTCAGCTGTAATGCGATTTGATAAGCTAGAACAACGAAGATGGCTGACTGGAATCATGGGTACAAATGCATAAACAATATGGCGGCAAGCCCAAAAACTTAGCGTAAATCACCAGACCATAATCAACAATGCAGTTGGTGGGATCTGGGCACGAGACTATTAGCAATACCAAATAAATACCAATTAGTTGGGCATCTATCACTAGAAACAGCCAGTAATTCCAATAATAGGCCAGCTTACAAACACATTGACGACAATACTGAAATACATAGGCAGTGAAAATGGGGAGGTAGGGGGGCTGGCCCCCTCACTTGGACAATGCTTGCAAAAAATATAGAGATACTGTACTCTCATAGAGAAGTCAAGTACTCTAGTAAAACAGTTACCTTTACATTTCTTTTAAAAACTGTAAGTAGCTAGCTATTTCTAAAAACATAATAAAATAGTCTATACATTCTCTGGGTTTCAAAACTATGAAAATGTTCCTGGGGGCAAGCCCAGACCCCCAAGAACAACAACAAATCTGCTTCAAACTGTTTTGGGTAAATTTCATTGCCAAATTACTCTTTGGCCTGCTCCACTGCCCCTGCTGAAATTTAAACATATCATAGCATAATTACAAAATGAATAATTTGAAGTAAGACATGTTGAATTGAAGTACCCTAGTAATATTGTGAATTAGCTATTTTGGTACGAACGAATAAAGAAGCTTGATTAGCTACCAGCAGGAACCTATAGCACAACAACAACTAAATTTCCCTTACAGAATGTTTTAAGATCACTTGATGGGTAACATTTAAGACAAGAAATAATGCTGATAACACCACATATGTATTCAATATATATTATTTTGCATTTCTCCTATGTATAATAGGACTCTAAAGAAGCAACACTGTTTTCCTTTGAAAAATTGTAAGTGCTTTTATGCTCTATTATTCTGTGTATATGTATATACTGTAGTACTATAATGGCAGTGTACCTATTAATAATACATTCCAGGTTGGAGAATAAAGAGCATCGGATGCTGGTTGATCCAACACAACTAATTGCCCTCTTTAAAGAATGTGAAGAATATAAACAACAGTGCTCAGCACTGCAACAAGTTTTAAATGCAAAAAGCGAAAGTCTTCAGCAACATGAAATGTAAACATTCATTCATTAGTAGTGTCTTAATTACCAACAATTTTGTCACTTTTAGTATACGCCAAAAAAGTGATGAAAGGGAGCAGATTACTCAGCAAAATGTACATGTGCAAATGACGAAAAACCAAGACAACTTCTCAAAAATGATGGACATTTGGCGTGAGCAAGTAACTGTAAGTTTACATGCATGCATACTAATGTAAGTACCTATAAGAGAAATTAAATTTGAGTATAATTTTTATAGGGATAATATAAATAAACACTATGAAACAAGAGAGGTTGTATATACCTGCAGCTATCATATAACGGGTTATTTTCAAAGGAGCTTAATTTTCGCATTGTTCAAAGACCAGTAGTTCTATGAAAATGAAAAGGTGCTATATGCACAATAGATTTAAAATTACACATAGCTAAGCCTGGAACTTGCTTGGTGCTTGCTACTACATATGAACTCGTGCTACAGAAATGTACATGTATAACTGTTGGACTACAATTGAAACGGTGTGTCATGGGTGGGCTATTTCAAGCCAATTACTAGTAAACAACTGGACCCCAAAGCTACTCAAGATTTTCCTTTGCACATGGACATTTGCAACGATTCACGCTTTTTTTGTTTTAGTTTTGAAATTTCCCCTACCGTAGTGGTCCATATTTCGTTGTATGCATGATATCTCCTTATCATTAGGGTACACGTGGTCACCATCTTGATAACAATCTGCTTGGTTAAATGCACACTACCCAAATTATTTTTATTGGTGCTATGCGCGACGTTTAAGCAAACAAAATTAAAACCTACAAAATTAATTTTACCAGCTGCTCTTCAAAAATTACCCCTTCAAAATTAACCTGCTATATGGTATACTAGTTGACATTCTACTTCATTTAATAGTATAGCCATGACTGAAGTAGTGATTAATGTCTATTGTAGTAGTATAGCTGTAACTATATAAAATACTAGAATCCTTTTATGGACTGCATCATGTGTAATTTTGACTACACATTTTATTTGTGCATTGCTCATTCTGTAGCAAGGCCAGTCACCTGGAAGCAGCCCTATTAAGAATCCAGATGCTAAAGGTAAACTCAGTATAACACATGCAGTGCAATTATTATACAGCATACAACACTTGGGGAAGTTAAGTTGCTTGTTTGCTTTAAAAATGTAACTGTCTCTGAGAAAACTGGCTATTTGCAAATATCAAAAATGCCAATTTTAAATAGTTTAGAGTGTTATGGCTCACCAATGATTAGTGCTATGTGTACTAAAGTTTCTAACATAATAGAACATTTCATTAATCCACTGAACGAGTAGCCAATAGTTCCATTTTAGTTAGTCAGGACCGAATTAGGGATTAAATTTCTACTAGTATAGTATATCTTCTTATAAAGGTGACCTCCCTTGTTTCATTACCTTTTTTCCTAATATTCCTGATCAAATTTAAAATTCTTAATTTTTCCTTGTACTTGTTTGTTTATTTTTATTGGAACATAATTATGACTAGTGAACCAGTGCAAACTACATCAAAAGAAAGAACAATGCTGGACATACCATACAGTAAAAAACTTTGGCGGTAAAAAACTTTGCAGCAAATTCGGCGAATAGCATTACAATTGCCAAAGTTTTATCCACCAATTATTCTTAGCAATTACATAAGCAGATTAGCCATGTTGAAAGGATGAGTATCGAAGTATCGTGACAGGTATTTCCAAGCCTTCCCTTCGATTGTCGTGAGGTTCATTGTCCCACAAGAGTTCACAAAAATCCAAACATTGCTCTCGACATTTATACAAGAACCAACAAACAATGCTTACACTTGTGCGATAGCTACCACTCGAATGCAATGTTGCTATGCAAAAATGCAAGTGATTAAAATGCTTGCTGATTAAGGGGTGTGGCAGCCGTTTTCATGTGAGTTGTCATCCCTCAATGCAAGGGATAAAGACTCACGGTTGAAATGGCTGCCATGCTCCTTAATTGACGAGTTGTGTAATCGCTCGCACTTGCATGTAGCGATGTTGTATTCGGGCGGTACAGTACGTGGTAGCTCACGTGAAGCCTAGACATGGGGCCAAGTACATTTAAAAGTACTTGAGTAAAGTGCAACTACTTTTGAATTTTCGAAGTACAAGTGCTCCAGCAGTTGTCAAGAGAGTACTTAAGTAAAGTACAAGTACATACTGGAAGTACTTAAGTAAAATACAAGTACATTTTGCTATAGCAAAATACACACTGTATTCAGTGTATTATTGAATGTAAGTGTGCTTTAGGGCATAGGCGGCGGAAAGGGGGGGGGGGGGGGGGGAGGGGGCTTAGCCCCCCTCAGAATGATATCACGCTAAATTATCCTTCTTGGAGTGGGGCGTGATCAAGATCGAGATACTCTAATAGAGCAGTCACTCTAATAAAGCAATCACAGTATTAGAGCAGTGTGTAGTGAGCTATGTAAGGATTTATGTAGTTTATCAGTATAAATTCGTAGGTGGGGAGTTATTGTCAGCTGGTTGCGACCTTTTTTTTTTTTTTTTTGGTCTCACCTTATCAATCCAGAGACAATGTAGTACTTCAGTTCATTTTTTTCCATAAGTCTGGATCCACCCCTGGTCAGCCCCCCCTCATATCAACTACTTCCTCCACCCCTGTTTTAGGGGGTTGGTACTTTCAGGTTTTTGTCAACCATTCTCCCTCTTAAACTCTTAAAATGCACTGACTTAAACAGTAGCATTGTTTTTGTTTGCCAGAATGCTATGAGATCATTAATCGTGGCTACATAACACACAGTAAGGTTGGGGAAGGCACTAGAAGAATTGCAAGAAGTTGTAAACTGCACCTTCATACAATTTTGTTATTCTCATTGTACACCCACTGCATACAATGTTTGCAGTACTTAAAAGTACTTTAAGTACTCAAGTACATACAAGTACTTAGCAAAGTACTTGAGTATAAGTACAAGTACATTGGGGAAATTAAGAAAGTATTTAGATAAAGTACAAGTACTTTCTAGTCTGTACTTAAGTATAAGTACTCATGTACTTTGCCCCATGTCTGGTGAAGCCCCATTCGCCAAAGTTTTTTTTGTCAATTTTGCAATAGTGGGTTTTCGCCAAACTTTTTTACCACCAAACTTTTTTACTATATGGTAATCATTATTAATAACGGGCATCCTAACCATAATTTTGCAATAGTGGGTTTTCGCCAAACTTTTTTACCATCAAACTTTTTTACTATATGGTAATCATTATTAATAACATGCATCCTAACCATCAATTACTTGAAAGTGAAGTGGCCATTACGCTTCATTTTCAGGTAAGTTCAATGCATTACACAGCATTATATATAAAATGCATGCAGTGCAAGAAGTGCCTCTGCAATCAATCCAGTCACTATGAAAAATACGGACAATTTCCATTATAAACTGATAGCATATGTAGAAGCCATTTTCATGCTACAGACTGCACAACCAGCAAAAAGAAATGGGACACAAAGGAGGACAAAAGTAAGTCCATGATTTGTACATTGTACATACTGCGGTATGCCAAAAGGCATGTGTCGGTCCAAAGAGACATCTAATACGGAAAAATCAAGCCGGTAGCCTTAGGCTGTTACTGAGTTATGCTTGTCTGAAGGCATCAGTCAGTCAATCAGTCAGCAGAGAAAACTTCCACTGAATAAAATACTTTTAAAATTGCATAGCAACCTGTTGGAAATGTTTCAAGCTGCACTGAGGCACCTGATTATACCTATCCAATACTGCCATGTACCATGAAGGTATTATGAGGCTGATTTACGGTTAGCATTTTTGTGAGAAAGTGTAACCTCAACAATCCCTATAATATACGGTATTATCATACTAAGGTTGAGTTTAGAGATTTATTTCATGTCACAGTAAAAAAAAAGCTTAAAAGCTGCTAAATACTGTAGATTGGGAAATATTCGACGGTGAGAATATTTTATGGTTGCCTCAACCAACGAAAATAAATTACGTGAACTATTTACTCTCATGAATATTTTCTACTCGTGAAATATTGCTTGGTGGATTGATGTTATAATAATTATGTGACTGGATTTGCAAAAAGGTATCTTTTCACAAACGAAATTTGACCCATTTTTATTTTGAAGTTTCATAACATTTTATCATGGCGTTTAATTGCCTAAAAATTTCCACGAGTGTAACTACCGTATCTGTAGCTGCATTTTGGACTAAGAGCAAGTTAAGCAGCACAAGGAGTAAAGTGTTACATCATTTTGTTTGCTGGCATGTAAAATGTGTGGAAGGTACCTTTTTGCAAGTCCGTTCATGTATATTACACAGGACAAAACTAGCATACTAGTATAAACACTGAGGAATGAGTATTCTGTTGGAGAAAAAAAGAATGGCTTACAGGCCCTCTCCATCAGAATTAATTTGCATGCCATTGTATGTGTAGACCTAGCTTAGCCACAGCAGCAGGGGTCCATGTTCATTGTACAACAAATACCTGTTTAACATTGTCATACCTTAATCTTGTATCTTCTGTGTGCACTTATTTCTCTGGTGCATGAGACTAAGGCAACAGCACCGGCACGTAGCAACAACAGTGCTAGCTTTTAATCCCATCGATGTGCTGACTGCAGATGCAGCATAGAAATTAAATATCTCTACGTGTTTAATTATTTGTTGTACAGAAAAATTCAGTGGTAAAATATTTTTGTGGCCTAGGCTGCCCGCGAACATATAACACTTTAAATTTCCTTGAGTGAAAATTTCCCTATTTATGGTATATAGTAGTATTCTCTATACATGCATGTAAGTACTTTTACCATTTTCTTTGTATGTGCTGTAAATATTAGAATCATCCGATCAAGCTAGATCTACAGAGGACCCTATTCTAGCATCGGCCACACATCACAGTGAATCTACTGTCACTCCAAGTTCTTACATGTGTCGTACCAGCTAACAAGAAACCTACTAACATGCACATGAAATAACATTTTGTACATCATTTCCTTTCTGTGCTAGAATTGTGTTACATATTACAGGTATGTACAAAGTACCATAAAGGACTTCACCCTTTACTGCTTTATAGAATTTTTATACTTTTTATAAATGATTGTATATATAAATTATATTTAATATGTATGTGTAGTACATTGTGTTCATGTGTATGTTGAGCTAATAACTCAACCACATAGTAACGTGGGGGGAAATGAAACAATACACAAGATATTGAAATTTGATCTGCTACAAAAAAAATTTTTTAATATCTCTTTAGATTCATACGTCTGATATTAATTTTTACTTATGACTTTCATTATACACGAAGCCATAAAAGTACACAATGTAGTATGGGGTTTCTCAAGCCTTGAAACTTGTGGGAGTCAAAACCACACATGTCTGCTCTTCAAATATTCACTGTGACCACTAATCATCTACAGTTGGCAGATGTTATTTCTCTTGAGAAAAACTATCTACTTTTGTTTTTTAGCTGCTGTCTCAGGTATCATCTCATGAATGTACTATATAGCTGTGCATATAATGTGATGCTATTGATGTCTCAATATCAAGTTATATACATACACGTAGCTAGAGTCATGTTCTTACAATCATCTTAATGCCATGTTCTTTTTGCTTTAATCCATTTTCTGTGCATTATATAGTTAGGAGGGATATGACTGAAATATAGTTTATATGCACAATGCCCAAGAATGCGTAACACTTGAGAATACTAATATTTCACTAGATAATTGTGTTATAGCTCTATATACTACACCCAGTAGATGAAACGAATCCTCACTTACCCAGACAACTTTTTCTTTTTGTGTGTGGGCAGAAAAAAGTGATCTGGCTATGTAAGACAAATCAGAGATAGTTGACAAAACAGTCACTTTTAGTGGTGGAAATCAGTCAATTTATCCACTTGATGGATTTTCTTTGGTCTCTGTGCCAGGAAAAGAGAGAAATTGAGTAATACTTCCAGGTACAGAACATAATATTAATATTAGATACTCTTGGATTATCTTTAGATCCATGCAACAATAATTTGTTCAACCTGTGTTTTGCAGACTATCATAATTACCATTTAAATATTCTGCCGCACTTAGGTGGAATGATCTACCTGATGACGTTGCTCTGTCCTCCACTTCCCATCCTTGGTGTATAATTTTATCATATTGTGTAATGATGTGTAATTTTTGTGTGTATTGTATTTGTTATAATAATAATAAATAGCTCTTGTAACTGTGTTTGTGTTGTACTTTTTTTTGCTTCTGTACTTGTGTGGATATTGTTGTATGCATTGATATTTATGGTTTTAGATATTATTTGAGACCTGGATACTATCAAGGGATACGATGGTCTAATACTCTAATTAATAAAGTCAAAAAGTATGTTACTAGACTTGTTATTACAAGTGGTCTTTGTAAAAGGGATGTGGTTTTTCAGTTTGTACAGAGGCGGTCCTTGTAACAAGCTAGCTTAGTAAAGAACTAGAGGTGGCCACTAAACAACCAGCACACATGTACCTGTATGGGGAGATTTGGCCATTAATTTTCTGTTTCTGGTTTCCATCCACTGTTTCAAATTGCCCCAACAAACTGATATACCACAGTATGTGGTGTGCTTCCATTAACTTCATACAATCTGCTTAAGCCATGATCCAATAATAACTGTCTAATTGACCTGTTATCACCTTAATTGATTGAATTTTATTTTAGCTAAAATATTCGGCATAACTGTTCTTACGTTTCTTCTGGACAGTTCAGGTTGCAGTGGTTGGCCACAATGGCAAGATCTAGAACCATTAAGGTGCACATAAGACAGGCTCAGACTACTTTTGCAAGATGCCACTGTGCTTGGAAAAAGCGCTCCCCTCCCCCCACCCACATTACATCATATACCACACGTACAGTTACAGTGCTTTTGATCTTCACCACATGTGTAGTGTATTTACATTATAATATCAAGCATAAAATGTAATGTTAAAATGTAGCTTTAAAATTGCGGAAACTTTATTTCTAACTTTTTATCACAACCATGTTCTTTTCTATTTTCATTGACAACTTCCTGAAGATCAGTGATCACTTTGGTAATGTTTTCAGGGTATTTTGGCAGTCTTAACACTTGTAATGCATTGTTTTCCTTGAGTGCTTTAATGAGTTCTTGTGCAGCCTCTCCAGTAATTCGGTTGTTTCCCATATACAATTCATTCAGAGTATTATTAACTAGCAACGCCTTAGTAATGAAAACACAAATTTCATCAGTTATGTTATTATTGTCAACCCATAGCTTTTTAAGTGATTTATTTGTCATTAACGAAGTGAAAAGCTGCTCAGCCCATTTAGCAGATGAGTATTCGTTATCATACATATAAAGCACCTCCAATGCAGTGGAAGGTTTTGATAACAACATAAAATGCTTTGACTCTCCAACTGCTTTGCTAAAGCCAACGTTTAACACTTTTACCTTGCAGCTTATAACAATGTCACTGAGAAAGCTGTCTGAGGATGAAGTTAAATCATTATTGTACAACCTAAGTTCATGAATAGAAACACCACTGTTCATTAAACTACGATGCAATAACCGAACTCCATTATCTTGAATATGACAGTTACCAAATTCAAGCATCTTCCATTGCTTAATAGATGAACAGGTAAGCATCGTTGTAACATCAAGGAGGTCGCTGGGTGATAATGGAACTGGAAACTTAATCACTCCATCAGAAAATGTTTTCTCAATAGTATGACACATTTGCTTGTCATCAGCTTCATAGAAACAGTGATAAAGACGAAGACGTTTCATCTTATTTTTGAGGAATTTATCAGCAATGGAGAAGGTTGCTTCACTTCCACTACAAAGATACTGCTTAAAAGAAGGACTTTGTCCTTTTGTAAGTGAAACATAAAAGTTAAACATATTGTGATGGATATCACTCCAGAAGTACTCATCAAGGATTTTGTACTCCTCTTGTGGAGGTAAGCAAAGTATACAGTGAGCAGCAAGGTACTCTTGCACTGAAAAGTGAATAAAGTGAAACGTTTTTATTGCTTGAAAGATATCAATATGTTCCACAGCTTGTAGAAGTCCAAAACCATTAATAGCACCTGGTATGGTTTCCAATTGTGGGCAGTAACCTTTTATCTCATCTAAAGTAAATACCAACTGGTTGCTGTTTAATTTATCCAAGGAAAGCCTTGAAAGTTGTTGTATAATCTCACCACAAGGATCTGGAAGATTTTGAAGATCTGCTGTAACTTGTTTGCAAGTAATACCAAGTTTAGCAAGGTTTCGACAGAGAGTGAGGCTAATGAATTGTTTGTAGAGGTCAGTAGGATTATCTGGTAAAGTTATTCCATGTTTGTAAAGAAAGAGGAGCACTAGCATGTTAAATGGTGTAAAGCACAGACTTCTGATTGTTGTGTGATTCCCAAGATAGTTAGTGAGACCTGGTATTTTGTGTGGCTGTTTTTTTTAGTGACTGTTGAATGAAGTGTTCTTGTTCCTCACTGGTAAAGCCAAGGATGTCTGCTCGAAGGTCAGCCTTTGCATGTAAAAGCAGTGAAGCATGAGGGCGAGATGATACTATCAGGCCACATTCTGGTAGCACTTGACGGTCAAGTATACCAGCTATTAAGCTGTTCTCCCTTAGACCTTCAGGAAATTCATCATAGCCATCAAGAAGTAAAACAAGAAACTTCCCATTATCTTGTAAAAGAGCTTCATCACAAGACTCAAGTTTAGCCACATCCATGTTACGATGGTAAAAGGACTGAAGGAGCTGCTTGATTGAAGACGCTTTCTGAACTCTAGGGTCCCTGAGACAGATCAATAGTAGGAGCTTAAAGTTATTCATTACTCTCCCTTCAGCCCAACAGTATGCAATGTGCTTCATAAGAATTGACTTTCCAATGCCAGGTGCACCTTCTATAAGTATTGTCTGTGGACTGTCACACTGTTCAAAGTGTACCAATATGTCAACAACATTTTTTGTTACTTTGCTAGTCTGAAGAGCTTCTCTTAACGACTCATCTATACTTGGAGATGACTGATCACTAGCAGCAGAGATGACACTATTGATGCTACCTGTGTGAACAACTTTGGTGATTGTTATGGAGTCTTTAAGTGTGTGCTGTTCTTCATAATGTACTAATACTATTGGGGTAAAATCTTTAGGTGGTTCAAGAGGCCAAGTATCTTTTCCAACATCAAATCTTGTTTGCTTGTAAACTCCTTTCACATGATGTGATAACTGCAGGACTGCCAACACTACAAAGTACCAGTAAACACATACGTTAATAAGAGTAAGTAATCTACATGTAGGTATCAAAATCTGTATTAGTAAACAACAGTACACTGTACTATACAAAATACCTTCTGTAGTCACATGTGCCGATACATTACCAGATGACAAATAGACAGCAGCTGTAGCTTCTACCAGTTTACCCCATGTGGCACAGACATCTATTTTCAGCCACTTCCTTAGAACTGCTTTACATCTTTCTTCACAGCTATGAGGATGGTCATATTCTATTATGTCAAGTTTTGATGATGCTAATCCCAATAAAGCACCCAACTCTCTCCATTTCGTGGCATAATTAGGAACAACATGAATGTTGAAGTCACGCTCAGTAGGTCTGTCATTTCCTGCCATGGTGTAAGAATAAGCACGGTAGGGTAGTACTGTATAGTAGAGATCATGGAGGTTTGGGTTTTCTTGCCCCCCCCCCCCCCCCCAAAAAAAAGCAGCCTCGCCTTTCCTTCTTGACAGTATTGGTTAGTTTGGTTAGGCATAACCAAGCCCAAAACAAAATGCCTTCAGAACAATCCCCCAAAATCCTTCCAACACGCTTCTATAAAATTTAAAATTTTTTTCTCTTTAACTGAATTTTCTACTAACTGACTAAGCACAACTCAACTTTGGTTAATGCTATGGGCTTAATTTCTTCACTGTTTGACGTCGTTTTGGCCCCCAAGATGCCTTTTCGGCAATCACAGCATGCAACTACAGCTCATGTATCATTGACTTACCTTTGTCTGCCTTTGTGTGTTATTTCTTTCTCCACTGTCTAGAAGGTGTTGATTTGTGGTAATGTGCAGTGGCTTCAATGCAAGCCGGCTGTTATGAGAATTGTCTAATTTCTATAATGAACAGATTGATTGCAGAGGCCCTTCTCATACTGTTAATTGTAATGCTGTATAACGGGTAGAACATACTGAAAATGAAGTGAAATAGTCATTCGCTTTCCAATAATTGATAGTTAAGGCACACACTTAATTGCAATGTCTGAATTGATTGCAGAGGCACTTCTTGCACTGTTCTTCATTTGCAATGCTTTATATGGATGGAGCAAAGCTAAAAATGAAGCGAAAAGGCAACAACACTTTCCAGTAGTTGATAGTCAGGCCATGCATTACATCTGACTGGCACCATTCTTTCCTCTGATGTGGTATCTGTGGTTCACCAGTGATTTTTGTTACAAAAAAAAGTAAACGAACAAGTATAACGAAAAATTAGAGTTTTATATTTGAGTAGAAAAAAGCAAGAAAACAAGGGAGGTCATCTACACCTCTACAATCTCATGGCTATACTCTGTATAATATGATTGAAGTAGGAATCAAATGTCCACTAGTATAGCTGCAGTAGACAACCTCCCTTGTTTCCCTGCTGATCCCTAATAAATTAAAAATGACATGGCCCACATAGTTAATACAATTAACTTAATTGATAATTTTACATACATATCACACATTCACAACAGTCTATAAAATGCACACGTGTGGCTGTGACTGCTGTATTAGAGTATCATGATCTCACTAGACATGGTACAATGTCTTGATTCCTATGGAACTAGATGCCTAGATCGTTGAGGGCAATGGTCTCAGCAGTGCTTACTAGAGGTATCATGGTGTGTTCTGATCATTTAAAGGGCACGGCCCATCCCAATCATTTTATAAGCACAGTTTAGCTGCTAAATGACTACCAGGGATAATAGTACAATTTGTTATAAGCTCCTCAAATGATTTTGGGGCACTTAAATACACTCCTTCAAGGAAACGGTTAATATGGAAAATGAATGCTTAGGTATGGTTTCCTGGCATGAAGAAAATTACTATTTATTTAATTGAAGATATAAAGAATAGCAAGTTTGGTGCAGAAAGTCAGATATTTTTAGCAGCACTTGTCACTTTAGGAGGGAATCCTACTAAACAGTACTGTGTTGTTTTTGTTGTTGTAGTGCACACTGAGCCTTACACGTGACATTCGACCTAAGAAGAGACAGACTGCAGTTATTCAAAAGGCTCTAGTGATTGACTCTGCCGGAATAATCACCTTTCCCAGTGGAATAAAGCTTGTTTGGACATATATGCATCTGTTTTTCAATTAAGTCACCACTGATAAGACTTGGAATTTGTGTTCTTTGTACTGTTTTAACAAGATGGATTAGTGGCTGTAAAGAGACAACCATTTTGGATCATTTATGTGGGCAAAGAAGACAGAAGGACCTGCTGTGATAGTTGGAAGTGATGAGCATGGAGATACATAGGAGAAAATAACTCAGAAAGTTAAGTGAATCACAGTAAAGTCTTATATAAGACTATCAAAACAGGAGAATTGATTACAAAAGCAAGGGAGTATTTTTAAAAACATAACATGTGCCCACTTTTAGGCACCGCTGACTACAGTACGCTTGGTTGTTAGAGGTTGGAGGCTTGTCACATGCTGTCAAGTGTTGAAGATATGTTACACTGCTTAGGAGCAAGGTGTACATAGTAAATAATAATCCCATACACAGTGGATAGAAGTTATTGGTTATCATTCAATGACAAAGAGCTTGTACATCATTGGTTACATTGCCATACAGCAGGAAGCAATGTAGCTACAGCTCTACTCAGTGGCACCAGAATTACTGTGGTGACCTTTGCAACATCTTTGATGAAATATTAGTCCTGCGTAATTTGCTTTAAAGTGTGTTTATTAAACATTAAAATACTGCTGAAGTATTTGTTTTATTAGAAATTGATTTAACTATATTTAGAAAATCGTGCATAAGACTTACTTGAAATTCTGGAGGAATTACAATTAGTACTGGTAGACTACTTTGTACTATTGGCAAGGTTTAGTTTCAAATTGTGTGAGAATGCCTAGCGAAATACCTTAAACCAGATGATAATTGATGTACGCAAGCTAACGAGTGGACGATAAATGACATCAACTGTCAATATAGACCTTATTCACTGAATTAATTTTGCAACTCTTATAACCTATTGCGAAGGGATTGTCCGCCAGTATTTTCCATTTGCAGTACCATAACTATGGTAACATGATAGCAACTGTCATGCTCGCCAAGTTTGGGAACTCAAAATGGCATCCTAAAAGCCATCACCATGGCAAATAAAAATCCTTGTATGGTATCAAAGGGCGCTTATTGTTCTAAATGAATAAGGTCTATTGACTAAACTACAGAAAATTTAGCCACTAAATACCTGAAACACTGGCTATGTTTGCCTCGCAGTGCCACTCATGTGATCTTGGTGTCTGTCGTCCCAGTGTGTCCTCAATTTCAAGGCAGTGTACGCTAAGCTTACTCGCTAACATCTCTAAATCATCAGACCCACTGATACAGGAGTTAGCATTGCAGCTAGATCTTTCCTCTAACCTCCTTCAGATTAATAGTTCTCATCAAGAGATACTCTGTCAAACCAGAGCACAACTTGACACTATTCCAACAGCTTGCAAACTCTATACTGCTAGCAAATACCTTGCCATCTATAAAGAAACAAAACTTTGTCAAGAGAAGCTGGACACTCTGTCAGTGCAGTGTAAATTTGAAAACAGTGCTACTCTGGAAGCCGAATCAAAGTTGTGGAATTGACTTCTGTTAGGGTTTCATCCAGTCCAGCTCTCATTTGTATTACAAGCTACCTTTCCTACTCCATTAAATGTACGTCACTGCCACATACAAACAGGAGCAACTTGTTCTCTTTGTCAGCCACCTCGTCCTACCTCCCATCATGTATTAAATGGCTGTCCTGTAGCTTTACAACAGGCCGGCAGGTATATTTATCACCATGATGCTGTGTTGTCATTCCTGATGGCTGAACTGCAAGCTTGTCTAGACAATGTCGAAATATTTGCTGATTTGGATGGCAAACGTGCATCAGATTCACCTCCTGCCACAATTCTACCTGCTTTACTAGTATGCCCTGACCAGCATGATATAGTTGTGTATAATGAAGAACTGAAAACCGTGTCGTTACTGGAGCTCACCTGCCCATACTGACCACCTTACTGCTGTGCATCAACATAAGAAGGAAAGCCTGAGTACCAACAAGTTGCTGAGCTTGATCGCCTGGGGTTCATGAGTCAGTACTACACTGTTGAAATTGGCTGCCTTGGCCATTACCTTAATGAAACCATTACAACAATGAAAAACATCTCAAAACAAAGTTTCTCCCATTCCAAAATAGTACTCGATAGAGCAGCAGTAATTGCTGTCCCCAGAGAATATTCTTTGCGTGCAGCAACCTGACTTGAACTAATTAATTTTTTTAATTGTTTTTTGTTTGTTTGTTTGTTTGTTTGTTTGTTTGCTGGTAGGTTGTGGACACCTAAAGAATTAAATTGCCTATTGCTGGGTATAAAAGTTTGTACATAAATTCATCAAAAGAAAGAATGATACCAAACATATCAGAATTTATTAGAGTTGTAAGTTGCAGACAATTCCATAAATTCAGAGCTAACTAGTGGACCTCGGACAGAATTGTGCCTGAAACTACACCTCTCACTATCTATGCTAGCTCTTGATGCATGCCTCTGTTTTAATTAAGTCAGGTTAGATTCAGATCCCATCCAGGAAAGAGTAAACAAGTAGCTATCAAAGAGTATTTTAAATACCCAAAATCAATGATTGATAAGTGGGTGTATATCTACTGAAAACAACCCACAATTCTGACATGTGAGTGTGGTACCATGTATGTCTAGAGACGGCAACACACATTCCCAATAAGTGGGAGTGACTCTGTGTAAGTTTCCTGAGTATGCACAAACTGCATTAATTTGCAATTGAACTGGTTAATATAATCACATGTGATCCAATCTGGATATTCAATAAAGTGAATCAGATAAGTCCACAAGACTATGATAAAATGTGTCTCAAATTACCCGATAACCTGATGACTCACATACATCAGTCACAATAATCAGAGGTAAAACATGTACAAACAGCACGTCTCCAATCACTTAGCTCTCTTTGGCTGTATAACATAAGAGGCACAGTGAGAAAATTATGGTATAAATCTGACATGATAGCTTTAGCCAGCATATGAAGCCATTGATTCACTACCCACAGGAATTCACAACCTTGAGAGGAAAGTGGGACACAATGAAGGACTAAAGTAGACACATGATGCATGCATTGTACATGTCTCCTGTGGCATGCAGGGCACCAAGACATGTTTCAGATCTTCAACTGTAACCTGTAGTGTAGCGTTTGCAGATCATGCTACGTAGTCAGCTCCTGTGGTTGGTAAGTAGTGATCGACCTTTTCTTACCCTTTTATCATAGTCACCAAGGCACCAATCAACCCTTCCCTCCCCTTTGTATCATACTGTAGTCACCAAGGCACCAATTAGATAACTCTCAATATACAAACTATACCTAGACCACCAAAGTACAAAGTCCAGTGCATCGCTTTAGAAAACAGTTTTTAATGGCATTTCAAGTCAGCTTTAGCAATAACACATATTTATAAGAAGGATCTCACACAACACATAGATAACTGCTACAAAAAAAATTGTTACAGTGAAAAGTCGGGCTTATCAATCACATGGCACCAAGTCAACCTTACGGTGCTGAGTAGTAGTACAATTATGTAGTCTGTTATTATGTGGTATCCAGAGTTTGAAAAATACTCTACAATGCCTTTATCAGTTTTTCCATGGTTATACCATGGCACGAAAACCTGCTGCCACTGTAAATGAGACTGCGATTTTCTAGTCTCATGCCCAGCTACATCGTCTGGTGACAATGTTCAATTTCTTGGGCTTGGAAATGCAATCCAGCCAAACTACTTGCTGGCCAATCAGAATCGATGAGTTGCACAACTGTGTGAATGTGTTGGAAGCAGACAATTGAAAGCTGTTTATATCAGAAGTTATTCACCTAGGTTGTTCAAGATGTTTGTTGTCAAGCTGTGTTTTCCGATTTCACCTTATAAGACCGAAGAATTATGACTTGACTTTTAACCAGAAACTGTTTTTAAACAATTATGAAACTCTTTGGGTCTGATTGGCCAGCCAATATTTTGGCTGAATCGCATTCCTAGCCCAAGAAATTTAAGCATTGTCATCAAACGGTGTTTGCGCATTTGCGTGAGCCCAGCTGAGCACAAGACTAGCGGTTTCCCATCCAGATGTTTTCAATATTAAATTTTGGTGTAGATGGCAAGCTTATCATCAATATAAATTATGTGACTGCTTTAACAGAGTGTACAAATCTTGATATTTCCAAGCCAGGAAACTAGCTCCTTTATGGGTTAGCTAACCCTAGCTAGCAATCACTATAACCATTCTTTTTGGGTTTTGTTGTGCATTTTCGTGATGCAAAACAATGCCTCCATAGGAAATTTCCACATAGTAGCAGAAAATGGTTTTGGATAAATGACAAGAGTGACATTCAAGCAGGTGCAAAGACTGACATGGCAGAAGACGTGGATTGTCTTGCAGTTTTTTAAGGTTAATGCTTCTTAGTCCAATACATCCATCACTGCTCAGTTAGGCCACTCCAAATAAGTTCTCTGTTTCCCATCCACTGCCCGCATCTGGTTATACTGTCAGCAGTTAAGTATTATAATATCTATATTGTTTAATATATTCCATTATTCCATACTCTTCCATTATTTTCTGGTTATTCTTGTATTCTGTACAAGCTCAGTAAAAGCCATCTTGCTAGTGTTAGCTCAAGTGTCAGCAGTGCTATCAAATCTGCACAAATTCATGTTTGCAACTTAAAATGGAAGATACAAGCTTAAGCATGCTTTAAAACAGCTTTTTACGGTTGAACCAGACAAATAATGGCTATCTTATAATGGAATAATGTAAATAAACTGCCTGCCCACATGCAAATATGCCTGAGTCCAGGATGGGAAACAGAGAATTTATTTGAATGGCCTTAATTAATGGCCTGGAAGATCTCAAAAATGTGACTCTCAAACTCACAGTAACAGTGCTATGCTACTACAATTCTAACGCAAGAACAAGTAAGCACTTCAAAGTAGTGCAGTCTCATTCGCAGTTAGTAGCTGGATCTAGGTGATATAACAATGTCCACATGATGGTGTCTGTAGAATGACCAATTACTCTAAGCATCTAGTAATAACACAAACATGAATGTGTGCTGCCAACTTGATAGCACACTCACTGACATGTAAGCTGACACCCTTACAAGATCATTTTGATTGAAAAACACACCTATCAATGTGACGCTCCACCTACCCCAGGTCAGGCAAGGATTTGTAGGGGATTCATCACCCTCCAGGGTAGGGGCATTTGCAATGTGGATAAACTATGTTGTTAGCATGATTCCCGAGGTAAATAGTATAAATAAGTACAGGATTTGTAACTTGAAGTTGTCCCCAGGTGTGGGAAATTTGTTGTCTGGTTTTTGTAAATCTCCACTCCTGCCCGACCTGGGGTAGGTGGGGCATGACATTGATAGGTGCATAATGGTACAGAATATAATGGGTTATTTGGAGGCCTACACATCAGTAATTAATATTATTATTAGCTATATATATATACACTGGATCAATTTTGCCACCACATGTACTCACCAGTTTTTCCAATGGGAATAGTTGCCATAATCAGCTTTTATGGCTGCCACGTATAGTTAACAGAGTGAGTAATCCTTAGCCTAATTAGTTGTCAAGAACACAACATTACTTGTTGATCAACCAATCAGTGACACTTGATGACGCGTTCCGTTTGTAGCTCGCTCTGTAGCTAATTACGAATAGATGCTCTGGCTCAGTCAGTAGACACCAAATACTCGAGTTTCAATACAAAATTTCAGCTGAGTTTCAATATAAATTTTCAGTTTCACACCCTACGCAAAAAGGTCGGGCATTTTCCCCAAATATCGCCGCATTTGTTTTGTACACGTGACCACCTGTGAGGCTCGAGTGAAGAGGTCCAGGAGAATCCTGTAGGATATGGCAAGTATGGATCAACTGCAAGTAGCCGAGAAACCTGTCACAACGCTATTACCAACTGCTACAACCGAGGTTAAACCACAGGTGACCCAAGAATCATATGCTGTTACAGTTTATACATATTTTATTTAGAAACCCGCCTTTGGAACTCTTGATATTTTTGGTAAAGTCGCCAAAGTGCAGTGGCAAGACAAAGCTTCGCTTCCAATAAGTCGATCATCATGTATAGCAGTTGAGCTAAATGGATCAGTTTATGTTGGTAGTGGATTTGAAGGGAAAAGTGCCTATGATTACCAATTCTGCTATAGAATAGATGTCTATAATTTATCTACCAACCAGTGGAGCCTATCTCCTATTACTACACCTTATCGTTGGTTTGCTATGGCTGTACTGAATGGCAAACTAATCGCAGCTGGAGGAGTAACACCAGATGATGATGTCACGAACAAAGTGCTAGTCCTTGATGACGAGAAATCATGGAAGGATTACAGTGAGATGCCTACTGCTAGGAGTTGTGCTACTGCTGTTGTGCACCAAGCTATGTTGATTATTATAGGAGGAAAAGCTGATGTAGAAGGTAAAGTAACTACTATACCATACACCGAGTTACTGGACACTACCGATGGATGTTGGTATACTTGTGACAACCTACCAGTACCACACTACCAACTAAAGGCTGCTGTTGTGAATAGTTCCCTTTACCTAGTAGGTGGACTGACTATAACTAACCAAGCCTCTCCACAAGTGTTTTTTGCTTCTCTGGAGACTCTCTCAAGACACCAGTTAAAATGGCAGTCTCTTGTTGACACTCCTTGGCATTGCCAAACCCCTGTTGTTTTAGCTAACAAGTTCTTGTTGGTAGTCGGAGGAAGACACTCAACTGACCCTACTACCCAGTCTGGTGAGGTACATGCTCTCAACCCATCAAATGATTCATGGGAACTAATAACAAATCTTCCAGAAGCAATCAGTGGTCCTGCAGCTGTGGGTGTGGCTAATAATCAACTCATTGTGTTGGGTGGAACCGTTGGTTTTAAACAAAGGCTATATTCCAGTAATGTATGGATTGGTACATTTGAGTAATTCACACAGATCAGCATTCATGTAACATTGCTGGTATGTACCTTACCTTATATCTGTTTGTTTTGCTGCTCCTGCATTCTAATTAAAAATGGTGTAATGTTTTTCTCGTTTTAGTTCTTTTTATTACCTACACAAGTATAAGGAATTTGTATATGTAATAGGATGGATGGCTGTGGTATCGGAATAATAGTTCTCGGATTGTAAACAGGAAGGAAATAGTGCTCGGCTTTGCCTTGTACTATTTTACTCCTTCCTGTTTACAATTCTTACACTATTAATTCCGAATACCACAGCCATTCGTCCTATTGCAAATTAATCTGACAACCATAGCAACTGTTACTAGGCAACAGAAATTCAAAAAATAACCACTGCAGTATAACGATCACACTTAGCAACCATTGTCATGGTCTCAAAATGATGTTTACCTTAGCAACCATACTGTTGCTATGCTATGGGGCATCTATTACTATGGTAACACTACTTGTCAAGTCGGACATTTACTATAGAAACACACCACACTATTTTAGATAATCAAATTATTATTATAACAGGTTTATTATGTCAAGGGACCTTGACAAACAAGTGTAATGCCAATTCTATTGGCTAATCCAGGGGCGGATCCAGGGGGGGGGGGGGGGGGGGCTTTGGGGGCTGAAGCCCCCCCCCCCTTCATATTTAGGCTTTACTTGATCAATATGCTGAGTATTATAATGAAATTTTGTCTTAGCATAATTATATGATCACTAATAATACAAATACTCATAAAATTACCTTATAAACATCTTTCCAAGGTATTATCAGTGGATTTATGCTAAAGTTTATGCAACAAGGACCCGGATCAGCATTGGAGGTGTACAAGATCGAGATACTCTAATAGAGCAGTCAGCTAACTACTCTAATAGAACATTCACTGGAAACATGTAGTTGGTTCTGTTATGGAATTTTTCCAAATCTGCCAGCACCTATACATACAATGAAGTGCATTGGTCTGTTTAAAGGGCTTCATTCATCTACTTGTGTAGTTAATGTGTATGGCAATATTTAATTCCCTTGAAAATGCTCTCAGATTCAATCTTGTATTGTTCAAATTTCAAAATTTTCCACTTTCGACATTCTTAATAATTCTAACATGCACCTATTCAGTATTGTGCAATTGTGAGAGGGGTGCATCATGTACTTGGTTGTCTGTACCTACCAAACTTTTCCATTAGCAAAATGCTTTAGAGAGCCATACCTATAATCTAAAGGCAGTATATAAAATATCTACAGGCAGAAAATATTATGAATTTTATGTGGAAATGTCTCCAAATTGCAGTATTTTAGCATCTATTTTTCAAAATTTTCCTGGGGGGGGCATGCCCCCAGACCCCCCTAGTTCCAGCATGCTTTGCACACCTCTACCCAACCTTGAGTTAGCCCCCCCTTTTACAAATCCTAGATCTGCCCCTGTTAATCGCTTGACATATTTCAAAATAATACATCGAGGTGCTATTGAGAGTTATGTGGTAACACATTCACTTGTTGGATTAAAAGTTCAATATCATAAGTAGTGAGACAAGGGAGATCACGTATACCTGCAGATATGCTAGTGGATATTTAATCCCTATACTTCAGCCTATATACCCATTACTGTGGCGGATCTAGGAATTTATAAAGGGGGTTTCCTGTTTAGAAGGTGGAGATATATATTGACATGAGATACGCAAAAGTTTGCACTACATCGTCTGGTTTGGTAAGGTGAGACCAAAAAAAAAAAAAAAAAGGTCACAGCCTAGTAATAGTACATAAAATATATTAAATAACTTCCTACACACTACTTTAGTAGCTACTGTGACTGCTCTATTAGAGTATCTCAATCGAGACGCACGCTGCGATAATTAAAACATTTAATTGTTATGCAATCATTTTTCAAAGGGGGTTTCCGTGGAAACCTTGAAACCCCCCTAAATCCGCCACTGCATTAGGGATTAAATGTCCATTGGTATATCTGCATGTGTAGGTGCCCCCCCTTGTTTCCCTACTTTGAACCCTAATTGACTTGAAATGGAATTTTTGTGTTCGTTGACTTTTTTGAACCTGAGCAACCTGATCATGAATTAAAGGAAAGAATGTCGCCAGATTTAATGAACATACACCCTTTATTACTGAATTAACATTGTGCTTCATTTTTAGGTTCAAAATTGTATTTACAGCTACTGTATGTTCAGCCATTGCAAACAATGAATAGTATGAGAAGTACCTCTGCAATCAATCCAGTCACAATGGAAAACATAGATGATTTTCATTTGTTACATCTGCTTTACCAACAAACAGTAAAAAATCAAGCTCATAGCGTTAGCCAGTATCGAGTTGCACTTGTTTGAATTAAGGCATCAGTTAGATCAGTCCAAAAATGTTAAAATATAATATTTAAAAAATTCAGTAGCAATTTTTGGAAGCATTAATTTTTTGGCCACTCTGAAGATACTTTTAGGCCCAACCAATGCTGCCAAGGCCCCATGAGGCTGGTTTCTGGTCAATATTAGTGCAAACCACCGTGATCCCTAATGTACAGTACTACCATACTGTGCAATAAAGGTTGTATGGAAACAAAGCACAAGTGGGTGTGGTCAAGAGACTAATACAGTATGAGGCGTCAACTAAGTAAACAATTTTGTTTTGTGTTTTCTAGTCTTCATTCATCTCAACACTTCAATTATTATATAATTCAATCACTGCAATATGAGTTAGTGTCTATACATTACATAATAGCAACTAGAATAGTTTGACTAAGTTTTAGCAATTTAAACATTTCACAATGGCAATTGTCATGTGCAAGGGTGGAATTAACAAAAAATTGGTATTATTTAATGATTTCTGTTTTTCATCAGTGCCCACATGTATTTCCAATTTCCATAGCCACACGTATTTCCCCATGTTGCAAAATTTTACTTGTCTGCAGTTAAATATTGTGCACACACCCCCAGTTCAGATGGACACACTTGCATGGTATAGTTGTGCACTGAAAATTTGGACAACAGACAAATTCCTGCCATACATGGATTTGGCTAAGACATTCTGTTCTTTGCATGACTGTTTATTCTATTAACAATAGCTACCAGTTGGTTGCTAGGAGATGCTACATTCTTGCAAACCAGGGGAGAACCCTTCTGCTGTACTGAAACCCCCAAAAAGTAGCTATTCCGCATTTTTGTGGGTGTGACAAACAATACTCAGGCTACTTAATTGGGGTAGTTGGAAAAGGTGGATAAGGTCGGACGTGGACACGGACATTTTCAAAAAGCATTTTTACATTTGAAAGGGTCAGTGGAAAAGGGGGACATGTGCCATTTTTAAATTTTCCATTTTCTAAAAATTGGAATTCTCTATTTTTGCCATGTAAATAATCTTGTCACTATGTAAGCAACAAAATTTAAATATTCATTGCAGTCTCAAATTAGGTTTTAGCAAATATTACAATAATTCTATTATGTCCCGAAGTTCTGTTTAATGCCCACTATGTGATCACCTAAAATTTTCTAATGACACTTGTACCCTTTTGCCGCTGACCCCTTCATTTATTTAACAGTTATTTTCATAGCTAATGCTGTTTTTACAACAGTCTTCACTTCCAGACCCAGGTGTCGATCTTGTCATAGCGCTTATCCATTTATAAGCGCACGTGTGAAGGACTAGACCAGCACTCCACAGCATGCCAAAGACCATATAGTGTTGTACACATGCTCTAAAGTCTAATGCAGAGTTATATAGTTGTAGAGATTAGTTTGTATGCCCCATGCAACTTAGTCAGCAGACCAAATCCACAATCTTCCTCCTTTTAGTATAAGGCGCAGGCACTTATACCAAGTGTGGGGGGTTTCAAGGACCTGGCCTACGAGATTAGGTTGGGACATGCTAGATTAATCTCTATGACTCTGAATTAGATTTCTAGAGTCTGTATCAACACTATATGGTCTTTAGAGTGATAGTGTATCCTTCGCACATGCGCTTATATATGGATAAGCGCAATGACAAGATCGACTCCTCGGTCTGGAAGCGAATGCTGCTTTAAAAACAGCGTTAGGTATGAAAAATAACTGTTATATAAATGTAAAAATGCTTTTTGAAAATATCCGTGTCCGTGTCTGACTGTATCCGCCTTTTCCAACTACCCACTTAATTGCAGTGTAACAGTGTATTTGTGTATATCCAACCAGTTAAATGTTTGTCCAACCAACTGCAGGACATTTGTCCTGATACTTAAAAATTCTTATCATAAGCCCTGTGCTTATATTAAATCCCACTAACATTAGTGCTGTTTGCAGCATTTTACTAGAAGCACCAATTGTAGTGTATTAAACTGATTTATCACTGTACTAGTGTAATGGCCCGTGGATCACACAGGATTAGAATCTTATTGTGGGTGATGTCAGCCATGTTTTGGACATAAGATGTCAGCTGCCAGTAATATGGAGAGCTCAAGTGATAATTATATGTATCTAGTAGAGCATTTGTGGCAGCATGTTAGTGATGAACTGCATACCTGCACTCTATATGAATTTTCTGATAAAAACAAAATCACTATATGCAACATGCACACACTATAGTTTGGTTAAACTGTGATAGAGTTACTGTGTGATTTATTACGCTACTGGAAATTTTGTCCATGAAAATCCAGTGAAATAATGTTCAACCTGTCATTCACAATTAATTTATGGTTTATGACCTCACAGAAAAGTCCCTTATTTTGAGTTCACACTTCTTCACTCAAGTCATTATACTATATATCCGTACCATAAATCAGTTATTGTTTGTAGTAAAATGTGTCATACACAATGATGTAGTGGTTAGCAAGCTTTGTCCATGCATGCAAATGAATTAAGTTTAGTACACCCTAGTGTGCTGCATCAAAATGCAATTTCATAAGGAGATGACCAGTTCAGTGCCCCTAGGCATCTTATTGATAAAAAGTCGTGAAATGCATATTAAATGGAAGTTAACTATATTAATTTTACAACTTCTTTGTGAACACACTCAAAGTTCTAGTTTGTAAAATTCTGTATAACAATTTAAATAAGCACCTCTTAGTGCTTTTCAATGTACAAGGTACACTTACTGTAGTGTACAGTAGTGTACAGTCATGTTAGGACTAGAATCTTGTTGCAGGCTAAGATTTATTTCAGCACCGGATACATAATAATATTATTATGCTTAAAATTTTGCCCACTAGATCCAATGCAGCCATTCTGTCTGATGGATCCAAAAATGGTCCAGATAAACAGGTGGATTTCAAAATAAAACCAAGGTGTGTCCAGAAAATGTGAGCTTTTTACCTTCTTTCCAAAGTACCTTCTTTATTAAGTCCAATCCCACCACAGTGCACTTAAATATGTAGGCCCACTCCACACTACATTGTTTAAGTGGATGCATTAATACAGTGTAACTCCTCAAATAGAACACCCTGAATGCTGGCTGCGTAGATACAATGAAAAAGGACACCCTGAAGATAATGTCGTCACCTTGATAACCTGGACACTTATAATGACATATTCCATACATTAGATCCCAGGCACTTCTGTGAACTCTAATACTAATGTCCCAGGAATTATATCATGTACGTATGCTGTACTTGTAACTCAGTGTGTATAAAAAGTAATTACTACAATTATTTTTAAAAGCATTTTACATGTACATTCATGCACATTTTGAAGATAAGTAAGCATGTCAAGCAGGTCTTAAGTACACAAATACATATGCAAAATTTATGGAATTGGTTAACATATTTATCTCCTTTGCATGAATACATGTACAGGCCTAGGGTTTATTTTTTCTAATGTTCTATAGGTGTGCATGGGTGTAAAATACTTTCAATATTCTATATCACTTATTTTCACTCATTGCATTACAAGTAATGTATAATGTGTTGTGGAGTCCTTCTCCTGCATGGGACCATGATATAATGTTCATCATTAGAGAAGCTATAGAAATGATCCAAATGCATGTGTACCATTGAATGGACTGCGACTATGAAAGAGTATCTTAAGTGTCCACTTTTTAATCACGTTACACCAAGTAAGAATATGTATTACTATGTAGTAACTAATGTTTCATGGATGTCTTTGCTGAGGGGTACTATAGCTACACTGTAGCTACCTTATACTTAGCTAGGCTATCAAGGTATACTAATTTACAAAATTTGTTATCAAGGTATACTTCGTATACCCCCGTATACCCTCAATTCGAACACTGGTTTAGGCTATACGGTAACCACTACCACCAAGTTTGTCTTACTCAGTGGAGGTATATACAAACACTGTATTAGGTGTTTTTTTCCCATCTTTTCAGTCTAAATAAAAAATCAAGAAATAAAATTGGTTAAGTCAAGTTGCTGTGCACTTACACTATAGACTATGACCCAATCATTATTCACTAAAAATTCAAAGAATTTTAAACAGCATTTTGTTGGAAATACTAAGAATTAAAGTTTTTTTTACTAAATCCTTGATAATTATCCTGCATCACTTGAAAAGTCAACTAACAGTCTTTAATTGGTGAAAATTTAAAATATTAACACAGTACAAAGTTATAGTCAATTTTGTAGCTTCAGATGGATTAATTTTTCATGAAATATTCAAAATATTTGTGGTCATTAATCAGAAACTGTGTGGTGTGTGGGGTTAAAAATTTGTATGGGTGATGAACACCACAGGTACTACAAAGGTACCAAATTTTGTTAAAATCTGAGAGGTGACCCTAAATTCCTTTTTTATTTGACACGGAATGACCATATCAGTTGGATTGTATAATAGGAGTGTCAAGATACTGCAAGAACATATTCTATCATTGCAGAATCAATATCCATTCACCATACTGGCAGCATACCTGTACATCTGTACTCACCATTTTCCTCAATGCTATTTCCATCTTACCTTTTGTTACACTGCAGTAGCATGCTAGGCATGTGTATTCTACAAAAAGTTGGCAACTGTTACTAGGTCACATTAATTTTTACTTTCACCTACGTATGGACTGTTGTGGTTGTAAAATTTTAGCTACAAGAAGTGTTTCTTAAATAGCACATTGAGGACTAAGTATGTAAATTTTATACAGTAGTCATGTGCATATATACCACAGGCTATACACACGCTAACTGGGCAAAATATGCATAAGTCTGCAAGGGAGTTATAATAATAGTGATACATGACACAAGCAGCAGATCTAGATTTAATTTGAGTACTTGAGATGAACACAAGCTACAGTATAGTATATAACGGTTAAAGTACTAGCTGCCTTGAGTTACAACCCCTCTCCAATGCTCATTGTTTCTTACACATTTGCAGCAAATACTTAAAGTTATAATTTATGCCACTGCTCCATCTTATTATACAAACAAATCAGCTGGAGTCAAATAAATAAAAAAATACACTATAAGTACACATAGAAAATACTAAAAAAAGTAACTATTGACTATTGCATATCTCCATCACACAGTCACACAGTCGTCCTGCAATGAGGAAAAGACAATAATACAAGTGGATCTAGTACAATGTACACATCTTAGACTAGTAGCAAATGTTTGGCAGGCATTGCTGTTGTGGCTACTGTAGCTAAATGAAAGCTAAAAGGTGGTTATTGATTTTGCAACCAAATATTCTTTCTGTGTATGATAAAGTTGTTGCTATGAAAATTTCTGCATTGATATAAGATACTAGAAATTTAAGTCACTATTTTTCATATAATCTTACATTTTTTTCTGACTATATCAACAAGACACACGGTAGTGTGTCGTGCGGCCCAAGAAGCCGGCGCGCAACCCCGTGAGTATATTGACAGGAAGAAAGAAAACGCAATTTTCGCACCTCCGTAGCTCTGTGCTGCCTTGATGAAACAAGACAAATGTTGCTGTGTACATTCCCTCCAACTTCAGTACTCCACATTCCAAATTTGAGCGAAATCGCTTCAGGCATTCCTGAGATATGCGACTTCAAAAATTGGCTTAGTTTCTTCGTTTTTTCTTCTTATTTTTCTTCCTCTTTTCGCACACTTACAAAAACTGCTATAAAACGCGAACGCGTTATCCGATTGCCTTGAAATTTGGCACACAGACATCTTATTATACAAACAAAGGCGCATCTCGGTACCAACTTTGGCTGGAATACCGTAAACAGGCAAAGAGTTATGAGCGATTATGCACGAAAAATAACACCAATATGTTGTCACGCCTACAGGGTAAACCGCGTATGGGAAGAAGCTGAAAATCGGTGGGTGAATAGGTTAACTATTGAACCTCAAACCTTTTGTGGTTTGAAAGAAATCGAGCTAAAAACCAGGAAGATACAGCAAAAAAATCAACAGTTTGTAACAATTACGCAATCGAGATTAGCTAATAAAAAATGAATGCTTGCCACGCCTACCAGATAAACCGCTTGGGGTAATGCTTTGAAAATCGCTGTACAGATGGAGTTATCATCTTAGAAAGGCTCTTCAATGGTGTAGAAAAATCAGACTTAAAGCCACGGAGTTATAACACGAAATCCAACTTGGTGTAGCAAGTGCGAGATCGAGATACTCTAATAGAGCAGTCACCCTGAACAGAATTCAAGAGATCAGTTAGAAATAAGTAACCTGTATAGAGATCAGCTACAAACAAATCACCCTGTAGAGAGTTCAGCTACAAACAATTCACCCTGTTCAGACATCAGTTAGAAGAAGTTTTCTTGTAGAGAGTTCAGTTACAAACAAATAACCCTGTAGAGAATTCAGCTACAAACTAGTGACCCTGTAGATACATCAGCTAGAAGAAGTTACCTTGTAAAGAGTTCAGCTACAAAGAAACCATTCTGTAAAGAGCTCAGCTGCAAACAAATCACCTATACAGAATTCAGCTACAAACAAATCACCCTGTAGAGAGATCAGCTAGAAGAAGTTACTTTGTAGATAGTTCAGCTACAAACAAATCATCCTGTAGAGAGATCAGCTAGAAGAAGTTACCTTGTAGATAGTTCAGCTACAAACAATTCACCCTGTACAGAGCTCAGTTAAAAGAGTTTCCTTGTAGAGAGTTCAGCTACAGACAAATCACCCTGTAGAGAGATCAGTTAGAAGAAGTTACCTTCTAGAGAGTTCAGCTACAAAGAAACCATCATGTAGAGAATTCAGCCGCAAACAAATCATGTGTAGAGAGTTCAGCTACAAACAAATCTCCCTGTAGAGAGATCAGCTAGAAGAAGTTCCTTGTAGAGAGTTCTGCTACAAACAAATCACCCTGTAGAAAGATCAGCTAGAAGAAATCGCCTTGTAGAGAGTTCAGCTTCAAAGAAACAATCATGTCAGAGTTCAGGTACAAATAAATTGTCTTGTAGAGAGATCAGCTAGAAGAAGTTACCTTGTAGAGAGTTCAGCTACAAAGAAACCATCATGTAGATAGTTCAGGTACAAACAAATCACCCTGTAGAAAGATCAGCTATAGAAGAAATCACCTTGTAGAGAGTTCAGCTACAAAGAAACCACGATGTAGAGAGTTCAGCTACAAACAAATCGGCCTGTAGAGAGATCAGCTAGAAGAAATTACCTTGTAGAGAGTTCAGCTAAAAAGAAACCATCATGTAGAGAGTTCAGCTGCAAACAAATCACCTGTAGAGAGTTAAGCTACAAACAAATCTCCCTGTAGAGAGATCAGCTAGAAGAAGTCACCTTCCAGGGAGTTCAGTTACAAAGAAATAAACCATGTAGAGAGTTCAGCTGCAAACAAATCACCTGTAGAGAGTTCAGCTAGAAACAAGTCACCCTGTAGAGAGATCAGCTAGAAACAAGTCACCTTGTAGAGAGTTCAGCTAGAAGAAGTCACATTGTAGAGAGTTCAGCTACAAAGAAACTACCATGTAGAGAGTTCAGCTGCAAACAAATCACCCTGTAGAGAACTCAGCTACAAACAAATCGCCCTGTAGAAAGATTAGCTAGAAGAAGTTATCTTATAGGGAGTTCAGCTATGAACAGATCACCCTGTAGAGAGTTCAGCTACAAACAAATCACCCTGTAGAGAGTTCAGTTACAAAGAAACCACCATGTAGAGAGTTCAGCTGCAAAAAAAATCAATCACTCTGTAGAGAGTTCAGCTAGAAGAAGTCACCTTGTAGAGAGTTAAGCTGCAAATAAATCACCCTGTAGAGAATTCAGCTACAAACAAATCACCCTGTAGAAAGATCAGCTAGAAGAAGTTACCTTGTAGAGAGTTCAGCTACAAAGAAACCACCGAGTTCAGCTGCAAACAAATCACCTGTAGAGAGTTCAGCTAAAAACAAGTCACCCTGTAGAGAGATCAGCTAAAAACAAGTCACCCTGTAGAGAGTTCAGCTAGAAGAAGTCACATTGTAGAGAGTTCAGCTACAAAGAAACTACCACGTAGAGAGTTCAGCTGCAAACAAATCACCCTGTAGAGAACTCAGCTACAAACAAATCGCCCTGTAGAAAGATCAGCTAGAAGAAGTTACCTTGTAGGGATTTCAGCTACAAACAAATGACCCTGTAGAGAGTTCAGCTACAAAGAAATCACCTGTACAGAATTCAGCTACAAACAAATCACCCTGTAGAGAGATCAGCTAGAAGAAATTACCTTGTAGATAGTTCAGCTACAAACAAATCACCCTGTAGAAAGATCAGTTAGAAGAAGTTACCTCGTCAGCTACAAAGAAACCATTTTGTAAAGAGCTCAGCTGCAAACAAATCACCTGTACAGAATTCAACTACGAACAAATCACCCTGTAGAGAGATCAGCTATAAGAAGTTACCTTGTAGATAGTTCAGCCGCAAATAAATCACCCCGTAGAGAATTCAGCTACAAACAAATCACCCTGTAGAAAGATCAGCTAGAAGAAGTTACCTTGTAGAGAGTTCAGCTACAAAGAAACCACCATGCAGAGAGTTCAGCTGCAAAGAAATCACCCAGTAGAAAATTCTGTCAGAAACAAATTGCCCTGTAGAAAGATCAGTTAGAAGAAGTTACCTTTTAGAGAGTTCAGCTACAAAGAAACTATTCTGTAAAGAGCTCAGCTGCAAACAAATCACTTATACAGAATTCAGCTACAAACACGTCACCCTGTAGAGAGATCAGCTAGAAGAAGTTACCTTGTAGATCGTTCAGCTACAAACAATTCACCCTGTAGAGAGAGCAATTAGAAGAAGTCACCTTGTAGAGTGTTCAGTTACAAAGAAACCACCATGGAGATTTCTGTAATCAATATATGTGACCGGATTTGCGAAAAGGAGTCTTCCACACACATCCAATTCCGTAAACGTTGGAGACCATAACTCAGTGTTCAAGTAACATATTAACCTGAAAATGTCACCATGTATACAGCTATAGTGGTGCTCACCACTGCCCAAATTTCAAGGCAATAGCTCTTTCCAATCTGAAGTTATCAATTGTCAAAGTTGGAAAATTGGATGTGTGTGGAAGACCCCTTTTCGCAAATCCGGTCACATATGTATTATATATATAATTTGTACATTATACTGATAAAATATTTAAAGTACATCTACTTCATCTTTTCTTCTTCCTGTAGTAAAGAAAAAAAACATAGGTTAAAAAAGTCCCAAAGCTGGCCATAGGCCGGCTTTGGGGTATACAAATACAAAAAGAAATGAAACCTAATCCAAAACAGCCAAGCTGTAAAAAAAGTGTGCGGCCCTCAGAAAGGCTATGGTGAAAAAAGATGTGAAATCCAGGGTGGCGGCCAAGAAATGGCTGTGATGGTAGGTTAATGGTAAAAATTTTAATAATGACAATTTAGGTAAATTTTGTGAAGCGGCACAAAAATTCACCTGAATTGTCGTTATTAAAATTTTTACCATTAACCTACCATCACAGCCATTTCTTGGCCGCCACCTTGGATTTCACATCTTTTTTCACCATAGCCTTTCTGAGGGCCGCACACTTTTTTTACAGCTTGGCTGTTTTGGATTAGATATATACTGTAGCTATCACAAAGTACAGTAATATAGACTATAAAGCATTATGAGATTTATGTAGCTAAAAGAGTGTGGTTCAATATCAAATACGTAATACACAAATACAACAATGCCTTTGACATGCAACACAAAATACATATTGTATGCATGTACACGCATGGATATATGCATTACTTACTTAAAACTTAGCTTAAAGGAGATTTTTCAACTTCAGGCTGACCAGTAAGCCTGCGCACCAAACTCTGAAGTTGATCCAAACCAGGTGTGTTTAAAATCCTGTTGGTATCTCTAGCTTCTATCCATCTACTAATCAAGACAGAGTAAGATGATCTTGCTTTAAGGCAAGGAGGAAGATACTCTGTTTGACATTCCTCAAGAAATACTGGAATCACATGTGGTGTAGATTTTTCATCAGTATATGTACTCCTCAATGACAAACTGCTGATGTAGCCACAACTCATTTTAATGGTTGCTGTCTCTGAAACACAGAGGTGTTGATACATTAAATTGGAACATATCAGTAGTATAAAACCATTAGAAGAACAGCACTTTTTGATCATGTTTTCACTCCAGTGCCCCCAATCTGTTATATTCTCAGAAGAATGATACTGGTCAATGTCACAGTTAATTCCACTGTCACGCAAAAAATCTGACAACTGCCATACATTATCACCATCTTCTTTACAGTAAACAATGAATACTTTAGGGGTTGCTATGAAAATTAAACATAAAAAATGACATCATATACAGACATCATGCATAGCACACATGCAGAGTCAATAGCACTGATAAAAGGAAGTATCAAAATAACACACAAAAATGTTTGATCAAAATGTGCACACAAAACAAAGTAAACCCTTCGACTACTGTACCAGCATGGTCACACCTACCCAGCAAACCAACACTGAGACTATGTACACTACTGAGGTGTTATGTGAGTGACAAAACCTCCTGAGGTAGGACTATATTAAACCATAATTATGGGGCTGTACTACGTTCCACAGGTGAAAGTGTGGGCCACCTGGACCTTCATTACTCTGCTGTGTGAGACATGGACAATTGCATTTGCTTCCCCAATTTAACACCAGGTACCCATCAATGTTACTACTGCTTCCCCATCAGACACTAGGCCATCAGGTCCCTATTTAAACAGCTGGGTAGACTGGAACAATGCAAGTAAAGTTTATTGCTCAAGGAAGCAACAAGTTGACAACAGCTACCAAACACAACCAGGCATCATACCTGGAACCTTTCGATTACCAGGCTAGTGCTCTAGTCACTTGGCTATGTTGCCTACACATACTCACTCACGCACACACACATGTGTGCACACACACACCTAACCCTACACTGCATAACAAATATCAAAATACATCACAAAATGTTCTAATCAACATGTGATTCTTTGACATGTCAAAGATGAACAAATGTAGTACTCTTTCCATGACGACAAATTTCTCTATCTGGGAAGCAGTATAACAGATCAGAAAGGCTTGGTACACAGCAATCAGTGGCGTAGCCAAACCCCAGGCAAGCCAGGGAATTGCCCTGGCATCAGACTATTTTGCTCCACCATCAGCCACCCAGAGCACCGAGCAATTAAAGATGTGGGCTGGATAAAGTTAGCTACTCCATTATTGTACAAGAATACCGTTAGATAGCATACCTTACTAACCATGTTATTTTCACCAATGTCTTTCTTTCCAACTAGTCGATGGACAGAGATGCAAGGGATTTTCCCTTTGAGTAACTCAATTGTATACAAATAATAGGAGGCAATAAATAGAAGTGAGATAATGTGATTACAAAAAAAAAAAAAAAACCGTGCAGCATTGTGACAAGGAGTGAAGGACAAGGATTATTATTAACTCTTCCGGATGGACAGTTAACAATTGGATTAACTTGTGTAACTATTGGTGCAGTCAAAACTCGAATCAGAGAATAGAGGCCAGATATTTGAGGCATTAACACCCGCCTAGCCACGTAGATACTACTAAGTGACAGTTCAAACAGTATGGGATGCTTATTCAGTCAGCAATTGTTTTATTTTTTTTATTTTTCTAGGCTGTGGCACTGGCAGGGCAAAGCCATCACATGATACAGCACCATAAGTGCCTCGTGCTTTAATTAAGGTTTCTTCCAAGTCTGGTATTAAGACGGAGATGTGTATATGGAATAAGAAGACCAATAGCTAGTGTTCACCTAGAGTAAGGTTAAAGTACATTAGTCATGCATACAGTAGTGTAGGTAAAGTATACGTAGTGATGCATACACGCTTTTAAAATGCTGTATTAATGTCCATATGAAGATGTGTATGTGCGTTGCATGGTTGAAGGGCTTGCCCGCCCAGTGCCCTGGCATGACAAAAAGTCTGGTTACACCACCGGCAGCAATAGTACGTAGTTTTTCTACCCACAACTTTCCATGGCCATCAAAAATAATTGAGTGTGCCACTAGACTTAGTCTAACATTTTTCTTTTGAGAAATGTAGACTAGTACACATATGGCCTATTAACGTCCTCAATCACAAACCTTCCAGGGTCTCTGGAGCTGGTTGTGTTGTTGTAACATGTACATGTGCTGGTCCATGGTCAATAGGTCTGTCAGTGACAACATCTGTGTAAGAAACATACTGTATATTTTAATTACTAAACACGAAAGAAGAAGAATGGCACTAAATAAAGCAATTTCTGTATGCACTTGCTACCTTGAACACTACTCATATCAGCATTGCTGCTAGGAATCTTCAATATAGAAGCTGCTGTTACACCAGACAGTCCTATGAAGCAAACAAGAAATAATATACCAACATGTAGTACATACAAGCAACAGATACTCACTACACTTGAGACTGACATGCCTACCCATGATAGATTACAGTGTAAGCAAAAGAGATAAACAGTTATATCTATCACATACATTTTTTCTTAAGCCATCAATTTATAGTACACATTTACACAAGTCCAAAAGCAAAACACTTCAGCACTCGGTGAAATATTGGGCCAACTGTGCATCTCCCAAGTGCTAAGAGACAGTACGGTCAAATCCTGGGAGCAGAACTGGGCCATAAATGTGACTAGTAGCATGTGTGTGCATGCGTGCATGTGCACACACAGACACACACAGACACGACTTGTTTTCTGCTGTCGTCAATGGTCATATACGTAGTCTCCATTTAGAAGGAGCAAGGAAGTAAATATCATCTTTTACACTTATGCACACACACAGAGTCATACAAGCATGCACATGCAAACACTACACACACACACACACACACACACACACACACACACACACACACACACACACACACACACACACACACACACACACACACACACACACACACACACACACACACACCCTGATCTGTTTCCATGTCCTGCATTGTGTCATTCCCAGCTGTTTGAAGACTCGGTTTGTTGTCACTGTGTGTGGGTTTTTCTCTCATCCACTTAGCAATTTGTTTATCATTGTATCCTATCATTTTACACAGGTTGCTTTGCCCAGACCAAGCCAAGTACTTGAAAAATTGTAAATCTTTGAGCTTCTTATCACGGTATGACTTTAATACAAGTGTTTTCAGTTTCTCAGTCCTACCAACTGGGTTTTGAGAAGCATCAGCAACTTGCTGGTACTCAGTAGACTCTCTGTCTGTAAAGTACTTCAACAATTCATCAACTTTTATACTCTCATTTTGTTCTAAGATTTTGTCAAATAATTTGTAAGTGAGACTGGACATTGTTGTAGCTTATTTCCTGGTTGTAATATAATTTCACCTACATAAACAGACATAAATAATCATAAATATAAGAACAGCAATTGTAAACTGCTTATATGTACAAGTGCAGATAATAGATGGATGTTACACAACCTGCACATATTGCATCTTATCACTATGGAAATGGCAGTTTATCACATAAACTGGTATGCTATGATATCCAGATGGAAGGTGAACAAACTGTATATTAAATGTACATTATTATAAGTCTTGTTTAGCACTGCAACAAAGCACTACCCAAGTTTTGGGAAAACAGGGTAATTTACAAAACTGACTGTGGTTTGTACCACCCAGAACATTTCTAATAGCTGGTTATCACCATGGCAACATGCAACTGGCATATACTTCACACACTAGTTTGCATGTGGTTTCTCACACTGAAAATAAGCACTTGTCACCTAGGTGTTAACCACAGAAATGCTAACTATTGAAAATGAATAAACATATTCATAGATAACTTTCTCTACCAACTATACATACCTTGGAAGAAAAAAAAAACTTTTAATGACACATACAAGTGGCTCTATATACTAAATAGTTTACCTACTTCTTGATTGATGTAATGATAAAAAATTTCTTAAGTTTTCCTGTTAGTATATATATATTGTGTACAATGTATCTATGCTGATGCATGTGGAACCAATATGATGAGACATGAAACTATTCAGTAGCAAGCCAAATTATTGTAGAATCCTGATGAATAACTAATCACAAGAAGCGTCATTGATACATCACTGCAAATAACAGTGTTATTGCAGTAACGTATCTTATGGACATCAATTTTATGATTAAAATAACATACAGGTTCATCACATGAGTTCTCATTGACAGCAGACAACAAAAGATCAGTGTGTTAATATTGAACTAGGGAGAAAGTAGAAACATATGAAAAATGTAATCATTAATCTTTACACCACTTGATACACTGCATGTGTGTGATAAAACTGATTAAGCAATTAATTGCCATAAACAGGAAGTATGGTCAGTTTATATTACCCAAAAGTGATCAATGCAGCAGGGTACTTCCCTTGGAAATCCCCTAACCTGAACATGATGTAGCACATTACACACACTTATAAACAAGTGATAAGCAGCTAATAAGTAGTAAGAAAAAAAGGTAGTAACATAAGATATCATGTTGTATAAACAGAAGAGAGGAAAGCTAGGAGAACAAATATGCATTTAGCTGTATGATACAGATAAAGTAGCAAAGCAACAAGTATTTTCCTTCTGGTTATCAAATTAGCTTAGTAAACTGTCCCACTTCTTCAACAGTAAATTAAGACATCCAAAATCAATCAATTGGGCATTTGTACGTTACGCATGTCAAGTCATTCTTATAACATCCACACTTTATGCTTTAGCTTATTTCCACCAAGAAACATGATGACTCCATGTCATTTTCACTTTAACCTCAAGGAGGTTACAAGGTACATGATCACATAGTTCACACACACATGATCAAAACAACTTTCACCTATGTAACCCACACACCTCCTATAATCAAATTGCTGACTATACTGTAAACAATATGATACAAAAAAAGTTTTTATAAGGATGATGTAATGAAGTTATGCAATCAGAGGTTTATAAATAAAAGCAGTGTGTACAACTGCAAGCCACATTTGCAGCTTACTACAGGTGGACAGGATGAAATTGGCATTGCTATATTCTTTGTTGATATACCAGCTACATAACAGCTGTGATGCTGCAGGTGAGCATTGGGAATGTGTGTACAGTTTTAGTTTTATCTAACTGCATACTTGCACAGTTCGGTGTACATCTATTGAAAGAGTTGGTGATGATGATAATGCAATTAGTCGTGATGTAGAGCCTGGATATAACTATCAGTTTGTCAGTTCTGATCGCAGCAGCTGTGATGAAAATGTTACATATTCTCTGTATCATAAAGACCACTACACTGGACATCTAAAGCTGATCAACACTACCAAAGAGTACACGCATATAATATATAATATACAATTAAACAATTCTGGAGTATATTGCACACACAAGAGTTGCTCATCTGCAGCATTCAACAGTTGCTGTATACAAATTCAAAGTAAGTGATAATACCATATACACTGAAGTGAGTTTAATAATGTCTAATGTATGTCCTACAGTACGACAAAGATTGACAATTATTATGCCAAACATAACAAATGAAACCTCTAATGAGCCTGCAGTCTGCTATGCAACTGGATGGCCACGGCCACAAAACTTGTCTATTACTTCACAAAATAACTGTGATATCACAACTGACGGAGTAAAAGAGATTGATCGCTACACAACAGCTGTGTTCTTTGCTTTACACAATATTAGAAGAAATTGCAAACGCATTACATGCCAAACCGAATCAAGAAGTATAACAAAGCGAATTCACGTAATACCCAGTAAGAATTATAAACCTTATCTGTACATTTTACGTACATAATGATCTACTTTGCAGGAACAATAGTAACACCAACACCAACAAGTACACAAGCAGCAAACAATATCCCAACTCCTACAACTACACCACAACCTAGTCCTACCAGTGCGGGAACACTGGGAATACACAGAATCACTCTCTGGATTATAGTACTGTCTATAAGCTTAATTTTACTACTGTAAACTACAATCAAACAAACAGCTGTATATTATAATATTTATATACTGTATTTTTGTGTAGGATGTATGTATGTATGTATGTATGTATGTATGTATGTATGTATGTATGTATGTATGTATGTATGTATGTATGTATGTATGTATGTATGTATGTATGTATGTATGTATGTATGTATGTATGTATGTATGTATGTATGTATGTATGTATGTATGTATGTATGTATGTATGTATGCATTTCACTAGAGCAAATCTATAATTCAACATTCACTATTTATACTCTGCAGTAGATGTCCTTATTTTACAGATGAATGCCATTTGATTAATTTACAGTACAAACAGAGCAAGAAATTAATTACATATACGAAACTTCCAAATCAACAACTAATGATCAAAGCCAAATAGATGGCATGGATATAGTCTGTGGTTGTCAACACTAGAACTCTAGAAGCCACTTTCCTGGTTAAACACCTTTAATAGCATTTTAGTGGTGTTTTGAAAATAAGGGCTATTAAAAACATCAAGTAGAGGTCAAGTTCAAACAGTCGCTGTATTAATTTTATGAACTACTGTAAATAAATTAAATGCTTCAGCATTTAACCAAAATGTCATGCATGGTATGCTTTGAAGTTTAGTCATTAATGAGGTATTTAAAACTCAACGTGGATAGGTATCTAAACTGGTTAGATACCTGAGACAAAACTTTTTGTATATCTATACATATTCATAGAATCCTACTGTTAGTGTATAGATATTTATAACAGCAAAACATGAAATTAATAAAGTTAGTGTCCACACAATGATAGTACGGGTAAACTGATGATTCTAGAACTTAAGTGAATACAGGTGAGTCACCTAATAAACATCATAGCACAATTCTACAATGTGACACCTTAATCCTGCTGTGACACAAGAGTGATAAGTGCAACTGGTGATTGATTACACAATAATTGATTTAATTTACATCACACCTCAGACTGATCACAGGACATGATGCAAACACACACATGCACAAAAATTCCCTCCAAAATCCCGTGTATGCTACTATGATGTAAATTCAAAGGTCAATCAACAATAAACAAATATGGTAGCAATACAAAAACAATGGGAGGAGTAATGCACATTAATTACACAGAAGCACTTGCATGATCACATCAGCTAAACCACAGCATTAACAGGTTTATAAGCATGGCAAAGATCCATACAGTAACCTCTCATAGTATATTAGCAGGTAGTTTCAAGATGCATGCAGATATCATCATCATAGTATGAATATTAAACATGTAAAGCATAGAAGTGTCCCCTCATGACAAGAACAGACAAGAAGTTAGTGTGCATGGGATGTGAGATCACATTTCACTGCTAGTACAGTATATATTTAAACATGTAGCAACATTGCCAAAAATCCTTTATTTCACAGATGATGGCTTATTTTGCAGTCTATTGATGTACTGCCCATACCAATGAGTGCATGAATACCAAGAACTTTGTCAGAAATGGTACATAGTAAAACAAACAAACAAAAAGCTTACTTTCAACTCTATACGTGGCCCTTGGGCTTGTGTGTACTCACGTCTGTGGTATAAATATATAGCTATAGCCTGCCTACCATGAGCAAGCAGTTTAGTTTGATACAAAAAACTAAGTTACTTCCTTGCATATTTCAACCTTCTGTTATCTCAAGTTTCTATTGGCTTCGCAGGTGCCTCATACACTTGGTGTACCATGGCTGAGTCCTAACAACCATTACATAACCATCTCCAAATCACAGAACATGCCAACTTTAGCCAAATCTGAGGTGGATTTACTTAAAGAGCACGTTTGGGACTTACCATATACTAGTAGTGGCCAGTGGACACACTTATGTCGTGTGCTGCCCCCCCAATGATCTAGCAACGTAGAAAACAGTGTATTGCAACACACCCCTAGCTTAATGTACTGCATAGCTGAGCACAACATGGTATTTTTGGTAAATATCTCAGTATATTACAAGTAACGTTAGTGGTTACAGGATACCATTGGATATAAGTAAACCATATTCCAAAATATTTTTTGTATTGGTTTTAAATAATACGGTCCAACAGCATCTGCTCTACCCAATTAAATGGTTACAGACCCAAGGCATATTTAACATCCTTGGGATCGACATTTCAGCTCGGATGGTGTCCCTGTGATCATGTCAGTAAACTTATCCAGGACACTGGAGGCATACATGTCCTCGTAGTTGGAAAACTATACAAAGTTAGTTTATTTTCCATGTCCACAGTGGTCAGGATCAGCCACCAATACCACTCACCAACCACTAGATTCTTCTTTAACTTGTGCAAGTCATGTGTTACCCTTGCGTTTATAGTTATTAGATGTTGAATGGAGTAAGAATATTACATAAAGATTTTTTTTTTTTCCGTCGCATATGATATTTCTATTTTAATGCAGCATTTAGTGCCACCCATCACTTTAGTTAGGAGCACTACTATACAGTATATTATATTATACTACCATACCGTTTGAAATATAGTTTTTGCCCAACACTAGCTATAGTACTAGTAGGGGCACATCCTAACAATACACATTTCCATACCAATGTGTGAAATTATTGCCATCAACCAACTGTTGAAGGTATCGTGCAAAAATTATGGATAACTCATATTATCATAGATTATAAAAAAGAACAGGAAACACAGTAATGTGACATCACATTTTCACTTAAGCTTCTAGGCTAGTGGTAAACCGCTCGTACAGGCTCTGCCTTCTGTGGTCACCCTCCAGTGCTCAACTAGTTAGTTGATAACAAACAAATACAAAACACATACATTTCTAATGGAAATCCCTGTAATACGCCATGAACACCTCATTACATCTGCTGTGCTGGTATTATTTGTGATAAGCCTTTTCCTTACAAAGAACCAGAGAGCAAAACAGGAGCGGTTGCTCAAAGAAATGGCAAATGTCTTTCACTTTTAGCAAAAGTTCGCAGCACTTAGCAGTGCAACATCAGGATATCTTCGGTAACACATATCCAGCTTACCACATGTCTCAAAATTGGAACCAGCTATACATGAAGTATTATGAACAAGGCATGAAGCTACATGTGAAAGTACAATGGTGTGTAGCAGAGGAAGGTAATGTGATACCCTTTGATATAAAATCTACCATTTGAATTCCCTCCCTCACAAAGGCCTAAACACTTGCTGTAGTTTGTTGAATCACTATATTTATGCTACTGAGATTTCCATACTTGAGCACAAAACTGTCTCGTCCTTTCAAATCATGCGTGATGCATTTGTTTCCTTTCTTTTATGTACTCTACCATTTATGGTATTACTTACAACCAAGCCTTATATTTTCTTACAACAACCATACAGGTATCATACCATACAGGTAGACCTACGGTGCTACTGACAGTTCACACACCATGAAATGTACAAGACAATCTGTGAGGATTTTAACAGCAAAAAATTCCACACTAAACAGAAATTGTCATCAGATTATGATAGCCAAAGGAGGAGGAGTGGCACCTTAAGTTAGACTAAAGCATACTGATTCTCCACCCACCTCTTCAGTTAGGTGGAGCATTTATTAGGGTCACACATGGCACTAGTTGTGTTCATAGCTTGCTTCATATTCGACCAGTTTACTGCTAATACCTGATGAACTCATTTGTACCGATCCAGACCTCAGCCGAGACGCTGTTGACGTTGTCTCATACCGAGATCACGCATTCGACAATTGATCCTTATTCTTTACGATGTGAGGCAGTACATACACAACTTAAACTTACGATAGTGAACCCTGGAAGCCTCACCGTCGACCAGTAATCAGCACTGAACAGTGTCGCGAATAACTGCTAATTATTTTCATAGCGCGTTTGACTAGAGAGAGAGCCATCATTAGTGATATACAAAACAAATAAAAAATACGAAACAAAACACAAGAAGCAAGCAGCGAGTCCTCAAGCAGTGAGTCCTCAAGCAGCATACGGCCACAAAGTGTGACCCTTGTAGAGAACCACACAACTGCAACAGGCTTTGGTGTCTTCATGTTGGGGGTGAACAAAACTCACTACAAATTCTTGATAGCAGAAACTTGAAAGTGACCTAGCACTGTTATTTCAATTGTATCATAGTAATTGGCAATGTTAAGGCAGTAAAATTCAGCCAACAGCTGTAGATTGAGTTGTAGATATTAAATTTTATTCAGTTTCCTTGTTCGGATAAACTGAATGTGATGAGTGGAGTCCAGAGGGCAAGTTAATTCCAACAATGTGATGGATGGAGTCTGAGAATTATATGTCACAATGTATTGGCAATAGCTGGTGATTACTAAACTAGCTGGAATTGTTGACTGTGGGGAATTCAGTATCAGCATGAAAATTAGGTAGCTATATCAGCAAACACTTCAGCAAACGGAATATCAACAAATACTTCAACAAGTCTAAAAAGAACTTGATTCATGACAATAAGTGTAATGTTATTGATTCAATGTAACAGGACAGCTGCTTAAAACACGGGCAGTTGTGGTCACAAAGTGAACACACTTCTCTGGAGACATGGGAGATACTTGTAATTGGGCAGCACTGAAACTCTAGGATAGTATACAATATAACATGAGTAGTTACCACTCCAGGGCAAATCTAGACATTTTTTCAAAAACTGAGTGGCAATCTATTCTAATTTTGAGATGGATCTACTAGAGACAGCATCGACACATAGATGAAACAATGAAATTTAGTTTCTGCAAACCCACAGTTTATACCCACCATGGATGGGGAGTGAGATAGTTGCAGTAAGCAAGTCCGTAAGACGGCATATCATGCACCTGCTTGCAGCTTTCTTTATAGAGCTTAAACTAATCTTGCTATTAGTCTCTTCATAGGGTGTCTATGGTCTAGTCTATATACTGAGCTGCTAGTCTATATAGCTGCTAAGCTAATATTACAACACACTGACTGCTGTCCTAATGGCCATGAAATGCAGGCATGTTTGTGCATTTTACCATTCATGGATACTAGCTACTCCTGGTTGAGGATCAGACATTCATGACAGTGCAAGCAAAACAACCCTGCTTTATACTAAACTATGCCAGCATCCAATGATGAGTTGATGACTGGTGTGTAGCTAGTCTACTACATGTACTTTCTCTAGCTAGCTTGAGTTCGATTATTGTTTGGTGTATAATACATAATGTCAAGAGTTAACATAATTAATTTAGTGTAACCCTTGACAATATACTTCTGCTAATACAACAGGCACACTGTACAAACTGAAGTGTCCACACAACACCAGTGTCCCAATATGGACACCACTGGTGATAATGGTGTTTGTATTGGGACATTTTGGTGTCCAGAGGACACTTCAGGGTAGCTAACTGTGTGATGGGGTTAACCACTAAGGCAGGTAGTCAACACATCAATAGATTAGCTAGTCTGTTTTATTAAAATACATTGATAATTATAACATAGCAATTTTATATCTCTGCAAGGACAGTAAGACAGAATGTAGCATTAGACATGCACCTTCACTACTACTGAGGAATCTGAATAACAGTTCATCTCCATGCATTTACACATCAATCGTTACCATATTATGAACTGTCTCCTATGGTACCTTCTCTAGCTAGCTGTGTAATCTCTTGAATGCAACACTGCAAGTCCGGCATAAAGGTAACAGATTTGAAAGGAGTGTAGCCTCTTATGAGGAACTCTCAGTCACTGGCCAAGAAGGTGACCTTATTACTTTGTCTTGTGTTTCAGAACACAGAGGTCTAGCCAGCCAAGGTATGATGGTACTGTACAGGCTAACAGATTGTAAAAACATGATTTTAATAAAAAAAATCTGTGGATAATAACAAGAGAAGATTGTTAGCTGTCTATCACTCTGCATTCACCTAAACTAAAGTGAGTTTCCTGTTGTCATGTGTACATTTCTCATTCACTACATGCCCACATTAAATATAGTACCACTGTAGCCTTTTTAGAAGCATTATTCTATGACAATAATAACTAGCCTTAACTATAGCTACCACGGGCAAGTAGAACAGTCAAGTAAATTGTAACAGAAAATTGAGCATTAGTATACATACGGTTACAAACAAGTCATGCTGTAGGAATTTCAGCTACATAACATCCTGCAGAGTTCAACTAAAAAAAATTGATATTATTCACCTTGTATATACATGGTGACTGATCTATTGACCTACACAGTACACTATGAACCACGCCAATTTCTTGCATGATGTGACCAGTCAAAGCTGTGATACTGTTAAATATGTATCTCTGAATGCAGACATTTTTTTTGTAAATATTTATGAAATATGAACATGCTCAGAGAGGTGGGTGCATTTCTCCATAGGGTGTCAAAGTCGGCTAATGTCAGAGCTCAGATGTTACCATATAATATATTCTTCGTACCATAGTATAATTACTCTGGGTACGTGGAACATAGATTAATTTACAGGTTGTGCTCATACATGCTGGTTTATCTTTCTGTATTGTCTTCTGGTAAAACAACTAAATACTTGGTTTAAATTTTTTTTTTTTTTTGCATTACCAGCTCGTTAACCAGTTAGACACTGCTGAATAGATCTATGGAGTTATTTCAACTCCAGAGCTATTTCAACTCTGATTTAATCTTATCTATGGAGCGCAAACCGTTTGAGATCAACTCACTTTTCCTACTTTCCCCTGGTGCTGGTACATTTATCTTCAGCTGCATTTATTCTAACTAACGCCCTGCATGGGATTTAATTAGAATACGAGTCTAATTGTGGTTCTGTGCCGGAATTTTGCTGCTGTCTTGTTGCTTGCTGTTACAAGTAAGAACTCCATGTGTAGATTGCATTATATGATTTACTGCATGACAGCATAAGGCTGATGCATATGCCTCGCCCAGCATGTACAATATCGCTCAGTGTAAATGCACGTATGCTCTACTACCATAGACCTTAGAACCACTGATCCATGGCTCTTAGATCTATGCTATCACTATGTTACACAGCCATAGATTATCTATAATCTATGACACAGCTAAGGTCTGCAATCCGAGGAAAAAAAAAAATCAGTTTTACTATATAGTGATGTGATAAGGTTGCATGCTTAATCGTGTCTATGACTATGCTGTTAGTCTGGACAGTATCTGAGATTTCTCACCTGTTAGGTGATGGGCATCAAAGTTTTCTGATTTGATTGATTGATTGATTTTTTGTTTAAAGTCATGACATTCGGCATAGCCTTTCTTCCACGTGTTTCTGCAGCATTTGTCATGCTCTCTAACCATTTCCAGTGTTTCTGCAGCCACAGTAGTCATTAATTATTGAGTAAACTGATGATAGTTGAACTAGTCACCACCTAACTGCTGGTATATCACATCATATGAAATCACAGAAATATTGCCAAACATTTTGTTCCAACAAAAATATGTGCATCAGAAGTACTGGAGAGGAGTTTAGCGTCATCGAGACAATCCCTTATTATGAAGCACCATTTTTTGACGCTTGTCCCTCATGGTGAGAAGTCTCAGATCCATTCCAAACTAACAGCACAGACAGACTATGTACCCAGCCATACCACAAGACTAGGAGAAAAATTAATTCTCTTGTCCTGGATTGTAAATTCAAAATTTGTGTTTCGTTTCCTGATCAAAGAAAGCCTAGCACTTATGCTTATTACTCTGTATGATTTTTAACTGCTACAACTCTAGATACGCTAGCAATTTTCACCTGGTCCTTTGTGTGGAGCACAAGATTTAAAAATAAATATTGACATATATATATATATATATATATACATTTCTATGAAGACAACTATCGTGCCTCCAGTTTCGTGGTGGGTCTAGTAATGGGATACTACAGTGAACACCCACTCTACAATGCAAGTAATTTGCAACCGTATAAGCAATGCAATGTTGGTCCCCAATGATGACAAATTTGTTTGGGAAGGGAGTAAAATCACTGACAGTATTGACAACCATATACATACATGTAATGTACGCTTGATGGTAGGTGTGTTATATCTTGGGCACCTCAATGGAGATAGCCAAACAGTAATGAGTATTGGAAAGTATATTTGTTGCCTGCGTACTTTAGGTGTATTCCCTCTTGAAACAGCTCAATTGGATGTGACCATTTTCCATCACATCGATTACTTCTAAACAGTTAGCTAGGCACTACACAGTGGAGTTCTAAGCAATTCATGGTACATGCAAGCTAGGAGTAGTACATTAGTTTTAAAAAGGTGAAGCACAGTAGAGTCCCAGTGATAAAAAGTACCGTATTAACACAAGATGGTAAATAGATTTCTAGGAAATGGGAACAGGACAGGAATGACCAAGGGGAAGAGGTCATTATGTCCATATATAGGCTGGATTTTACATCACTATGCTTTTATTTGCACATTGTTGGATCCTTCCACTACAGTTGTAAGCACTCTTTGGATAACCATAGATTATCTACCACTGTGGGTGGGTAGATAATCTATGGGATAGCATTTCCAACCGGCTTCCCATTCACAGGTCAGCTAGTTAATTGTCTCGCAATGGATTTGGCCAAATAATAATAATACTTTGATATGCGTGTTAACCTGTGCTACTGAAGAAGTAAATACGATTGCTCTCAGCATTGCAGGAGATAGCTGAGATAGCGAAGCACGCCTTTGCCGGCTACCACATTGCTAGATCAGTAGCTACAAGAGTACTGCTACAAACACAACGCTAGCTACCTCAGTATACACTTACTACACTACATAAATGATGAGTTGACACCTTGTCATTATCCTTACGTACCGTCGAGTAAAAACTTTGGCGATAAAAACTTTGACGATAAAAACTTTGACGAATATTATTTCAATTGCCAAAGTTTTTTCCGCCAATTTTTTCAGCTAAGGGGTTTCGTCACACTTTTACCGCCAAAGTTTTTTATTATACATGGTACTCTAATAGAGCAGTCTTACAGCTTCCAGACAAGAATTATGATGGTGTATGCAATAGTATACTGTCAGACTGGAGCAGCTTCAGCCTCCATGAGTGTGTGTAGACTAGAGTATTATTATGCTCTCTTTGTATTACAATGCTCTGAGTATTAATGCAGGTGACTGCTCTATTAGAGTGTTTTGATTTTATTTCAGCAGAAATTCATCACACATTTTCTGCTGTTTTTCATTCTTGTTTTTCTAATCACAAATATGAATGATGGTACTACAATCACTACAACACAGCTGTGTGGGAAAGTCCCTACTTTGACATCTTAACACCAAACCAAAGTAGGGATTTTTCCACATAGTTATGTTATAATAGCTGCCATTATTCATATATCTTGTAACGCTACTTTTTATCACTGAAACTCTACTTCGCTTGTATATTAATAAGTTTTGATTGCACTAGCTTTGTTAACTTTTCATTATACCATAACTATATTCGGTAATGAGTTGCATGGCCAAGAAAGTAAAAAGTACAGGCGTTAAATAAATAAACGTGAGGCACTACTGTGAATTATGTACATGTGCAATGATTTTGCAATTCTCATGTGATGATATGAGAATTGATATGAGAATTGATATGAGAATTGATATGAGAATTGCAATTCTCATGTGATGATATGCAATTCTCATGTGAAAGCTTGTCGTACGTCCATGATATGGTAAACCATATCATGGACGTACGACAAGCTTTCAACTTGATATCGGATACAAACAATACTTGTATCCAAATGTAATACTTCACCAGTCCATAGAAGTTTTTGTGAATTTATGTATGTTTGTCCTTGTTCCTGTTTGGAAATTAGTGTAATATTATTAGTTATACCAATGACACAGGAAAGACTATGATGTGGGTAACAAGGTCATGTTTAATGAAGAAGTTGTATGTACATATATGTATGTGGATAAAGAGTGCAGTGAAACCTCTCCAATCTGACACCTCTGTAATCCAGAATACCTCTATTGTATACTGCTAATAGGGATGGGCCATTATTCAATTATCGTGATAATCGTGATTATTTTATTGGCAATAATAGACATCCTGTGCTTTTCATTGACTAATGGTAATTGAAATTGGCAATTACCGTGCAATAATCGTGATAGTCAGAGAATTATTTGTTGATTTTCAGTGTAATTTTACCATTATATTAATAATTCATGATGTGTTTAGTATTTTTTATAACAAGAGTTGAGTGGACAATAATTGTGATAATCGGGAAATTTGTTCATGACCATAATCCTATGGCAAAATATCAATATCACCCATCACTAACTGCTAATAGACGAAAAGGCACATCTCGGGATAAACTGGTGTCGAACCACACCCATAGCCTTATCCATTGTTGAATTTCTGTATGCTTGTCTGGAGGCACATCAGTCAGTCAGCATAAAATTCTGTTCAATGGAAAATATTTTAAAATTCCACAGAGACTTTTTGGAAGGGATTGGGGCTGGTCTGAAGACATTATACAGTACTACCGTACTATATGGTACAGATGTAAGTATAGACTCATCATGTTTGGTTGTATGGTAGAGAGTTATCTAAATTATAATGGTGAAAAGTACTTGACTAACTTGAGACATGAATGCAAAACTGTAGTAGAATACTCAACTACTCTAATAGAGCAATCATGTTGGTGTCAGGTTGATTATGTAGATAACTGGTGTTTGGGTAATGTCTCACTTTATGGTTTTGTGAATCACATGGTCCTGAACATAAGGGAATAATATGTCATTGATTCACTTACATTACAAAGGCTGTCCAATGTCTAGTTTTGGTGACCGTAAAATAGAAAAGCTATCATTCCTTGGCCTACAAACAAACATCTTTAGCAAAGAAGAGAAGAAATTAGATGAAATGAAGGACAAAAGGAATGCATTGTATATCTGGTAGTGTATCATGTGTCCAAGGAAAGTTGCTTGACATCTAATAATCAGACTTCAGGCCAGTCACGTAGGAACACAAAAAAAAATTAAAAAGAGGTAGGGATCAATTAATACGCATGCTACTAAAAGTAAGGAAACAAGCTCGAAAATGTTACAGCTGAAATGAGAAATGATCCACGCAACATAAAAGCAAGGAAACTGGCTACTTGCTAAAATGAGACACATTTTATTCCCTACTTTTGGCTATCATCTTGAAATGAGACTATCAAATTAACAAAAGTAGGGATTAAAATGTTTTAGCTTTTTGTTGTGTGGATGACTTGTAGTTACATTTAAAAAAAATCTGTTATTAATGTGGAAAATTCGTTCTGTTGTAGTTGTACAGAGTAGGGCAGTAAGTACAGTACTAGCTTACACTCGAGCTAGTATGTGTCACCACAAGTATGGCAAACCCAGCAAATGCCTTTCTGGCTGTTAAGGAAACACTGCAACACTTCAAATCTAACTGGTTTGAATCTTAGTCAAATCACAACTAACCTTGAATCTAGCTATCCTGATTCTGAGAGAAAAAAGCAATTTGGAGTTAATGAGCTCCCTTTAATAGCCTTGCTATTAAATAACCATATAATAAATAGGCGGTGGATGCTGAACCGAAAGTCAGTTCAATAAGTCAGACTCGCTATTGAACCGACAGTAAAACTTAGACAAAAAGGGTCACTAAATGAAAAAAAAAAAACAAAAAAAACCACAAACTCAGCTAAGACTCGAACCCTGGACTACTGGAACTGTAGGCAGTGTGCTACCGCTGCTAGCTACTAACTACCCCTACTGTTCTACCTTGTAAATGTTACCCATGTAGTAGTCACACTATATAGTAATCACACTATATAGTAAGAAGACATTACTTAAAGATGAAAAGGTGAACCCAACCCCAACCCTAACCCCAACCCTAACCCTAACATTAATGCTACTTTTTGTGTCCCCTAAAGTTGAATGCTCAGGACAACCACTAGACGCGAAAATAAAAATCTTTCCACTTCCTAATAAATAATAGCCGCCTGCCCACATGATATTTTTTGTCTGAATAGGACGGGAAACAAGGAATTTATGATTGTTGGCCTAAGCAAGCAATGAGAGATGTAGCATTAATTTATATAAGCTCATTATGCAATACCTGTGATCATACACCTTGTATCTTTTGTAATGAATAAAATGGTGGAATGCAAGCTGACCATAATTAACAAAATAGCCAACTACTCTAATAAAGCAATCGTGCTGGCATCAGGCTGATACATAGATAACTTGTGCTTGGGTAATTATGGTTTTGTGAGTTGCACAGCCTTAGGAATAATATACAAGGCATGTCTTGTGTAAATTCACTTATGGTGTTTCCAGGCTTATTCCCATGACAGTATGAGAGCTATTGATGCATGACCTGCATTCAACACATTTAGCTAAGAAAAGAATAAATTGGTATGAAAGAGAAAGCTTATTGTAAATGTATTGTATCTCCAGCAGTTAGTCATGTGGCCAATTAAAGCTGGTGTGAGAGTAATGAGCAGACCCTAGACCACAGTCAAGCAAGACGCAAGACCACCTTAAACGTAGCAACAAACAATATAAAAACGTCCAGCACACTATCCATGATCACTTGTTTTATCTGTAAAAGTTAACTTGTTGTGAGCACTGATAGTGTTAGTATAGGAAATAAATTAAACAAGGGTCGAAGAAATTTAGATGCCTCCAAACGTTACCACCAAATAACACTCATATATAAGAATCCCATTTTAGCAGTAGAAATATCATTTGGGTGAGATTCCAATCTATCCAAGTTACTTGTAGTTTTCCAAAACAATTTACAAGTGTTATTTGTTGTCTAACCTATCTCACAACTGCTTACATAAATTGCCGTAGTGTTCTAACAGATAACAGTGAACAATTGAGGTAAAAGCCTAAAAACTTGATGAGTTCTTATATAAGGTATCACCTGTTTGATTGCATTACTCTAATGATAGATCATGAGCAAATCAGGGTGGAGACAATAACTCATAAAGATATAATGCCATATACAAACAGTGAAAGTGACACACAAATGGTTCTGTCAAATATGTGTAGAAAGAAAAAAATGGCAAGTACAATAAGTGAAAGTAAACAATACATAAGATGCAGGAACGCTTAGCTGTTTTGGATTACATAACTACGTACATATATAACTTTATGTAATGAATGACACAATAATATAATGTTATAGCTAGTTAACTGCTTTTATTATGTTATAGAGGAGTTGGAGGATCATGATGATGGTGGTAGCTGTGATGATGGTTATTTGTTTCACTTTTGTATCTGCTGCTTATAAAAATGAAGTTTATATTTCAAATAAATTGGAACTTTCTAACTGTGTAAAAGTGCACAGGACGTTCTACCAATGTGGGTCATTGAGTCAAGCATTTCAGTTGTTGGAAACATGTTGTGATTCAACAGATATTGTTATTGAGCCTGAAAATTATTCTGTAAATGCTTCCTTTACTGTTCATGATTTGACAAATATCCGTATTCGTCCATACTCACGAAGTGAGCGAACTGTCATTCATTGCTCACCAAATGTTAATAACAGTCATGATTTTGACACTGGGTTGGCATTTATTAGAGTAACTAACTTTATTCTTGAAAACCTGAACTTTTTGGGCTGTGGCATGAAGCATGTTAGTACTATCCAGTTTGGATCAGGTGCTGAAGATAAGCAGTTTATTACTTTGCGTAGCGCATTGTTCATACAGAATAGCAGCAACATTAATCTCTTTAACGTTGTTATTTCAGAAAGCAATGGGATTGGATTGTTAATTTTTGACACAGTTGGAACAGTAAACATCACAAACTCATTGTTTACTGAAAACAAGTTGAATTCATTAGAAGAAACTAAGTATTTTACTGGTGGTGGTGGGATCTACATTGAGTTTACAAATTGTACACCCGGATTAGCAGCATGTGACCCTTCCAGTAATGTTCACAATTCATTGTCTAATTATATCATAGCCAATTGTGGGTTTTCAGGTAACAATGCAATTTACAACTTTAGTGACAGTGAGCCAGATCGTCTTGCTAGCAATGTACATGTCTCATTTGGAGCTGGGGGTGGTTTATCTGTTCAATTTCATGGCTATGCACAAAAGAATACATTTCGTATTATGTCATGTATATTTGCCCTGAACAAGGCTAACTCAGGTGGTGGCGTCAGTGTAGATGCTAAAGAAAATTCAAACAATAACTTTGTGAAAATCTTGCAGTCATCTTTTTATGGCAACTTAGCCTACATGTACCAAGGAGGTGGTGGAGCTCATATGGGTGTTGCAATATATCAGAATAACCAGCAGTGTTATAACAACTCCTTTATAATCGCTGACTGTGGTTTTGATGGAAACAGTGCCACTAAAGGCGTGGGTGGGGGGATTACATGGTATTCCAGTCATGAACCTGGTCAAGCACAGCCCACTAACTATTTTGAAGTTTGCAATTCTTCCTTTGTTAACAATGAAGCATTGTATGGGTCTGCTGTTCAAATCAATAAAGAATATCATGCCTCAGTGATAGGTGGTGCTATGCTGACACTAGTGATTGATAGTTGCAATTTTACTAATAACAACCTGCGCCTGGTTAATTCTTCTACATTCAGCAGCGTAGGAGCAGTTTCTGCTTCTGGAGTTAGTATACAGTTTACAGGTGCTGTGCAGTTTACTAAAAACAACTCTACTGCTTTAGTGATAGATGATGCTGTTGCAAAATTTTCTGATAATTCTTTTGCACAGTTTACTGAAAATAAAGGCTTGCATGGTGGCGCTATTCTACTTCTCAGTGATTCTTGGATAGAGGTACATCCTAATAGCTCACTGCTGTTTGTAAGGAATACAGCATTAACCAATGGAGGTGCTATATATGTAGAGTTGTCTACACCATATGATTATATATTGTCCCATTCTTGTTTCGTGAGGTACTATTCGGACAACATTTTCCCTGATAAGTGGAACACAACATTTACTTTCATCAATAACATGGTGGGTACTTCTTATAATGCAATTTTTGCTAGCACTTTGCGTCCATGCTTGAACTTCTATGTTGAGAAAACATGTGAACACATATTTTTGTATGACCCACCATTTTACTATCAGCCATTTCTATCTAACTGTATTGCAACTTCTCCATTACTATTTACATTTGATGGTACTAATGCTTCCACACTTTACGTTGTACCGGGAGAAGTATATGATTTAAGAGTACATCTAGTTGACGAATTATGTCAGAACATCTCTGGTGTCATGTTCATTGCCTCTTGTGCAGACGCAATTTCACCGTACGTGTTACCATTGTATAGCTTCACAAATGGATCTATTCAGATTGCAGGACAACCCCATGAAACTTGTCCGTTACAGCTAAAAACGGACTCAGACTATCAAATAGCAAAAGTTCTGCAAGTAATTCTTCTCAACTGTCCTCCAGGATTTGAGTATAATGGAGTTAATAAACAGTGTGAATGTATTACACAACCAAATCCTGTGGTGAGTAGCTGTAACCTAACTTCTTTTCGGGCTCATTTTGATAGATCTTATTGGGTTGGATATGTACCGGACTCAAACTCTTCCAAGATAATGCTGTTTGGTTTGTGCCCATATGGATATTGCTATGCAGATAATACTTCACACAGCAATCAATTATTGCCTAAAAATGCTACTATTCTTGATGAGTTTGTATGTGGTAAGAGAAACCGGACAGGTATTTTATGTGGACAGTGTATAATAGATTACAGTGTTGCAGTGAATTCACCAATGTTTAGTTGTCACAAATGCAATAAGAATCATTTAGGGATTCTATACTTGTTGCTTTACTATATAATTCCAGTAACTGTTTTATTTTATGTCATAATGGCATTTAATGTAAAGCTGACATCGGGGCCTGTAAGTGCATTTTTGTTTTTCTCTCAGATCATCAGCAGTCAGTACTTTGTCTATTCAAATTCTATAGATATTACTTCTCCCACTGCACGGAGCATTGTAGATGTACTGTTGACCATCTATAGCATGTCAAACCTTAATTTTTTTCACCATGAAAAGTTCTCATATTGTCTGTTTGCTAATGCTGGAACTGTGGACATACTAGCATTCAATATGTTACTATCATTGTATCCTATATTGCTAATATTTATTTACTTTCTGCTACGGCATTACCGATGGATGATTTACAAATGCAAGCTGACCTGTTATAGAATATCCAGTAGATCTGTGACTCACGGAATCTGTGCATTTCCACTTCTCTATTTTGCAAGGCTAAATGCTACGTCATTTGCTATCTTGAAATCAGCAGATGTCACTTACCTCAACAACACAACGGTTAACTACAGGACAGTTTTCTACATGCAAGGAACTATTCCTTACTTTGGAAATTATCCGTTGTATGATGTTTATATGGCTGGGTCCATTTTCTTGATAGTAATACTTATAGCCATTCCTACAATTATTTTGATGTTGTATCCATTTATTTCCAATATTGTTATCATATTCCGATGGGAAGAGAGTGGAGGTATACAATTTGTTAATAAATGTTTACTGGTTCATGTGCTGAAGCCGATCTTGGATTCTTTCCAAGGTGACTACAAAGATCATTTACGTTTCTTTGCTGGGTTATATTTTTTTCTGTACAAAACTCTCTTTTTCTGTATTGTCATGATAGGATCAACACCAGATATAAAAATTTTACTTTTCTTAATGATCATTTACTTCTTCCTGCTCACACTTGTGCACGTATTGGCAATGCCTTACAAGAAGGACATGGATAATGCTGCCTATTCTCTGGTGTTTATGTTGATCCTTATTATCTTACTGATGGAATATTTTCTTATATCTATTGACAAAGCATCCTATACCATGACTCTCATATGGTCTAAAGTTTTACTATTAGCATTTCCATTGTGTTGTTTGATGCTGAATTGCGTGTGGAAAGTAGCAAATAAGATACGATCTTTCCACAGAAGGAACATTACCAATTATCAGCTATTACCAGACTTTCCAGACAGGCTAATAAATGATGATGATGATGAGAATGAGACCAATGATGGTAATGGTGATGATTAGTGTAATGTTTGCACTATGCCCTCCAGTTCCATAGCTGTGCATGTTCTGATTCTAGTTACACTAATATCAGTACTAATATTATATACGAACAGCAAAAGGTTAAATAATCACAATACTGCATTAAATTTTTGTATAGTTACTGTATTAATTAAAAACTGTATACACTGACAATAAAAAAGCATGAAACATTGCGGTGCTAGGATAGCAGACTAGAAAGTTGAAACACGAATGGATTAGCTTGTGACATGGATCTTGAATAGTGACAGTCATGTACTATTTGCTGATTCCTCTGTTTGAATGAGTGAGGCACCCATTACCTGCTGTATATGAAAAAAAGTGATCTAGCTTGAAACCAGCTATGCAAAGTAAATTATGTATATGTCGACATTTACTCCTTGATATTTGTACCTCACCTAAAAATGTCAACGCTTGTATGTATATATCATTCTGTAAACATGCACGTCAGACCATAATGTAGTTACGTAGCCTGACAAGTTTATGCACATGCAATTGAGACTATCAGCTGCAGTGTGCCAAACAAACACTTGAGCTCAGGGAAATTCTACAATAAAATTAATTCAACTGTATGTGTATAACACATGTACAGGCAATATATCTGATTACATCACTAAAATGAAGGTACTTTCCTACCATATTTCCCCATTTGGTAGTGATTGTCAAATTAATAATAATTTTATATTGCTGCTGACCAGTGATGTGTGTAAGGGATGCAGACAGGCCAATACATACCAGAGCAGCCATATGTGTATGATATTAATTTTGTGTGTACAACTGTACATGCATTCTATGATTAGCCACTGGTACACAAGTTCTTTGTGATGTAACATCTATACTGTACATGTGGGAGATCGTGAATGGTATAAGCATCTCAATTTCAATGGTGTATACTTGTAAGGGGGTAGTTGTATGACACCTGCAGTACTATATAGGAGCTTGATTGAAAATATGCAGGCATTCAGTTGTAAACATATGCTTTAGAGTTTTGTTAAGTTGCTTTACAATAATTATGTGTATATAGACACAAAATTAATGAATAAATAACACACATCCTCCGTCAATGTACAATTGAGAGTCTGCCAACACTAAAAGTGGCATGAAATTAGGTTGCTTTCGTTTTAGTGATTTATCATCTCTTGACTTCCACTTTTTGAGCATGGACAAATGTAGTGGAAGTATATGTATCAGTTGAGATGACATTTAAAAACTTGCCCTATAAGAAGTCTAACTATTTCTTTGAATACATGGCTAATGAATACTGATTAGGTGGTAAGTTCACTGATAGCAAAAAGCAAAAAGTTCTCTGAGACTGATGGATGAACAGAACCACTAATATGAACATAATTATTATAATCCTTCTAATAAATAATGGTGCATGAATTGATGTGGAGAGTTTGCTGGCTGCTATATAGAAAACCTAATGGATGACACTATTAATGGGTTGCATGGGACTTTTTAAGATTTAACCAAAAACAAGATATCATTAATTTATTTAATGATGGAATGTGTAAGCACTACAAGCAATATTCATAAAGAGACTTAATAGTTAATCTGATAGATAACTGATTTTTTTGTGGTGTGAAGTTTTTGAATAGAGTAGCTATATACAAACTTTTAACTTAACACATAAAATCATCATAACACCAGCTAATACACTGCTTGAGTAGAAGAGCACCAACTAACAATAACATTGCTGATGCAGCAAATATGGGTATGGAGACATACTCACACAAGCTTGTGGACTAGCTATTATAGAATACTTGTTACATGTGCTAAAATGAGGCTGACTGACCACAAGTATTCCAGTCTTCAGATAATGCTTATTTTGCTATTATTGTAGTTGAACCCTCTACAGGGTGACTTGTAGCTGAATTCTCTATGTAGCTACAGGCAGGGTGATTTGTTTGTAACTGAGCTCTCCACAGTTACATAGCTGAACTCTCTACAGGTGACTTGTTTCCTTATATTAGGACTTTAAATTTATGTGACTTACTAAAAGTTATAATTAGTGTTATAACTTTAAAAGGTGTTTGGCTGCTGTGGCATATAATGGTACATAGCATAAAGCCTATTATATAGGGTGATTTGCTGGCAAGAAGTATGGTTCAGTAATGTAGAGAGTTCAGCTACGTAACAAGCCACCCTGTAGAATTCAGTTATAAACAATTTAAGTCAACCCTGTAGCATAAGACCTTGCAGAGAGTCAGCTATAATTACATAAGTATACCAGGAGCCCATAAGCACCACAAGGTGCCCTTGCGGCACTTATGGGCTGCTGATTATACTCAATTGCATACACTAAAGCTATCTGTATATAATTAGCTCTATACAGCCTTTAAGGTGATGTCTCTTTGTGGGGCATGTGATTAGTAAGAGATCAGATGATTGTGTACATGTAGCTATTCAAAACTATTATCTTCTACATATCACATACAATTGAGGAATGTATAGTACATGTACACAAGTGCCACACACATGCAATACACACAGGTGATACACACAGGTGTACTATTGCCTTTCATTCCAGCATTACACAGAGAGTATATATATTCTTCATGAGGGTGAGAAGCGCTGCTTTTTATATAGCTATATACTATCTATGGTTTATTTATCGTATAATGGCTGCGGCATTTACATAATACACTCGTGGGATGCCCAAAACTGATGTAGCTCTTGGTGTACAAATTGACCTGGGTCAACTCTGGGTCTGATCTGTCATGACCCAGATTGCTATCCTGGTCAGTGGGTCATCCAGGTCAGTAGTATAGTGATCTGGTTTCAATGCTGTGGCACATGCATTTTTAAAAAAAGTTATTATCTCCTAGTGCTGTAATCACCAAGTCAGGTTTAATTCAACACCAAGTAAAGTTTAATCAGCACTAACAACTCACCAAGTTACTGAGTGCTGTAATTTACATTAATGGGCTATGGCATAACGTTACTACACCAAGTTACATAAAATTTTGAAGTCTTAAGATGGTGAAAATGTACTAAAGCTAGTTGAGCATAATAAATTATGAGTTGGTTGTAATAACCTTTTAAGGTGATGTTGGCATGTGACTATAAAAGATGACAGTTCACATTTAGTTATTCAATGAATTTACGCTACATAATATTATCGCATACAACAGAGCAATGTGTAGTATGCACTCAAGTGTACACAGTTCAACAGCCCATCATGCCATAACATTAAGTTTTAATTATCTCACCTACTATGTAGTGTTGTTTTGTGTTGTTGTTGTTTCAGTACTGGAACTAAAATAAGTACAGTTCCAGCCCTTTTTATTCCAGTTCCAGTTCTAGAACTAGAATTGGAACTGGAACAATAATTTTGGTTTCCTTAAGACTGGAACTAGAACTATGTATAATTTTGCCTTCCTCAAAACTGGAACTAGAACTATAAAGAAATTCATCAAGTACTGGAACTAATTCTGGAACTGGAATTGGTCATATAACCATACAGTTTGCCAATTAGATTTTATGCTCTTTACAAGACCAGAATTTTTCTGCTCACAAAGCACACAACTTATATAGACTGGGATATAACTTCATGAAAAAGCTGTATGTATTACATACCATGCATTCATGTGCTAAAACACTGCTTGAAACAACTGATTAGCTAGAGAATGCCAAATGCAATGCTGGCTCAGTCGCATTGTTATGTCTGGTTCAGTGTTTGATAATTAGCTTACAGGTCTTGTACCATGCCACCATTCAGACCCATTAGTTACCTCAAATGGCTTGAAATTATAGTGTTGTATAGTTGTTTGCTTAATAATAAGCTACATACATGAAACGAATAAATCTGGCAAGACTAGCTAATGAGTGTCTATGCGTATAATTCATTGTGGACTTTTGGTAGCTAATACTTAAGTTAAAATAAGTGGTGTTATAGAAATTGAAGAATGATTCTAAATGCCATGGTTTCTGAACTGGAACTAGAACTGTAGTTTAAAAGGTTATGGTTCCAGAACTGGAACTAGAACTGTAGTTTAAAAGGTTATAGTTCCAGAACTGGAACTAGAACTGTAATTCTATAGGTTATGGTTCCAGAACTAGAACTGGAACTGTAATTTTTAAAGATTATTGTTCCAAAACTGGAACTAGAACTGTAATAACTAGCTGATACTGGAACAACACTACTACTATGCCAGCAGTGTTTGATTGATTCCGTCTGCTATAGTAGGAGAAAGACATTATCTGTCAAGGTGGTCTGCAACCCAGGTCCTCCAGGTGTTAGCATAGTGTATGTTGTGTGTGTATGTGGTTATGTGATGTAATTCAAGTGCATGTGCATGAGTGTGTGTACACGTATGTCCATATCACATGCACATGCAAGCAAGTATTGTTTATAGATTAATTTATAGCCAGGATGGATTTAAAAACTGAACCCAGGCTGCAGTAACACTCCTTGTATGACAATGAATTTTTGTCAGCATGTTTACAGATATTCCTTTATAGTTTAGTGCTATTTACACTAGGCCTATTTGTATCACATTGCTTTCAATAAGTACAGCTTCCACCAGTTATAACTGACAAATTAATGGGTCTAAATTTTCTACAACTTTTCAAACACAGGCTGCATATAGGACCAGGGGTCCAGTCCTACAGACCTTGAACACTTGTGTTGTAAAGCCTTAAAAATGTGTGCAGTGCACAATTATTAAGCCATCAAATCAGTACTAAAAATAGGATGGGGAAACCCTGAATGTGGCGTGGCTGTTAATAATTAATTGGTTTATTATTTTCTTGTGGGGTATTTTTGGGGGGGAAGATGATGATGCAACACAATGTTAGGATAAAATAAGAGACTCATAATCCCAAAAGCAGTTAATAATTGTTATTGTATGTGTACAGAGTATGAAGTTGGCACTTCTTTATTCTTTGCTAATATATCAACTGTCCAATAGCTGTGATGCTACAGGTATTAAGAGACTATTTTGTGTGATTTTATGACTTTATAAGTGTTGTATAGTTCAGTGTAGACCATTGGAGCTAGTTAATGAAGCAACTGATACTGTACAGCTTGGCGATAACTACACCATCATCAACACTGATCCATGTAGAGGCCATAAAAACATGTCATACAGGATGTACCATCAAGATCACCACACTGGGAGTCTGAAGATGATCACCAATAGTACAAGTTATACACATACAATACATGTACAGTTGGACACCTCAGGAGTGTACTGTGTACACAAGGAATGTTCAACTGCTGGAATTGATGCATGCTGCGTCCAAATTCAAAGTAAGCAAAATGCTATTGCTATATGTCAGAGAGTTTGACAGCATGTTATGTCCTACAGTACAACAGAAGTTGATGATAGTCATGTCTAATGTAACTATTGAAGGTTCTGATGAATCTGCAGTGTGCTATGCAACAGGATGGCCACGACCTAAACATTTACAGATTCATTCACAAGACAGTTGTGCTATAATAACTGATGATGTCAGAGTGATTGACCACTACAGTACAGCTGTTTTCTTCACTTTTAAAGCCAATAGTTCTTGTGAGTGGATCAGTTGTCAAACCACATCAAGAAGAATAACAAAGGAAATTCAAATAATTCAGAGTAAGAAATTGTAATGTTATCAAGTGGCTACATTTTAACATGTACACTGACTTCTACTTTGCAGATTCAGCAACTGGTGTACAATCAAGTACTCCGTCACTTTCTTCTACATGCAGTGGGACACTAGCAATGTGCAGAACTACCTTGTGGATCATCATTTTAGTACTGTCAGTTATTGCAGTAATAATATAGTACACTAAAACACTTCGATTAAACTACACTGTACATGTAATTGCCCTATGGAATAGCATTCAAAGATGTATTTTCATATAGTTCAAGACATAGGCGGCGGAAGGGGGGGGGAGGGGGACCTAGGGGGCTGACGCCCCCCTCAGAATGATACCACGCCGAAATTCTTCTTCTTGGAGTGGGGCTGAAAACCGCAGTAAAGATCGAGATACTCTAATAGAGCAGTCACTCGAATAAAGCAGTCACAGTATTAGAGCAGTGTGTAGCGAGCTATGTAAGGATTTTTATGTGGTTTATCAGCTATAAATGCGTAGCTGGTGAGGTGGGCAGTTATTGTCAGCTAGTTGTGACTTTTTTTTTTGGTCTCACCTTTCCAAATCAGAGACAATGTAGTACCTCATTTCCAGAAGTCTGGGTCAGCCCAGCCCCCCCCTCATATCAACTACTTCCTCCGCCCCTGGTTCAAAATTAAGTTTGTACTAGAGGCAGTAAGGAATGCATGGCATACAGGTGGCTATGATTCAAAGTTCACTGTAAAATAGGCTCTCAATAACTATGATTATGCATGTGGTAACAAGAATACTGGGACTGGAGTTCATCACTGCATTTACCAACAAAATAGCCAAAGAGCCATACAACAAATATAGCAGGGAATTAATGTCAACTAATTTTGCTGTGTTTTCATGAAGTCTGGCATCTAAATGCTACACTGATCAATGGCTAATTAAACTCTAGACATGCGAGCACCTTTACTAGGTGTGACATATTCTATCGTATGTCAATTTAATGTATGCATGACTACAATAAAGTAATGAAGACAACACATAGATGAACTGGATGCTGAGTGTTTCATTGCTGATCTTAATTATCCATTTGTTGTTCTCTCTGTATAATTATAACTGTGAACACTGTGAATGAGCAAGGGAACACACTATACTTTTGCCATTAACTCCTTACAAACCATGTATTCTATAGTATATATAGGTGATATAAAATTACGGAGAAATATAAGGTTGTAGTATTCTGCACATATCTTACTGTCTTAGTGACACAATTGATAATAACTTGTGATTAGTCAGCAGTCTTAGTACGAATAAAACATGTGGGAGATTGGCAAGACAATGACAAACCAGAGTTAATTTCCTGTGGTAATTTAACAGTGTTCAGTTGATATAGGGAATTCCTGTTCACAATACAATACATTATAAATTAAACATTATATAATAAGCATAGCTATATCCATTTGAGGCAATACTCATAAGTGGATTTCTCTTTGGCTTACTGAGTGCATTCTTGCTGATGGAGAAAACTAATCTGAGTAATGTCTGGAGTACCACAAAGAACTGTGTTTGTTCTATATAGGGCTGTTAGGGGGAAGTCCCCTCTAAAATCTCAGCCTCCTATCCCAAAATGTTGGTATTGTTGGACTTTGGCTAAAATTGTTAAACATGTTATTAAACTGACATGCAAAACTATCAAAAATGCCTTTAGATTCAGCTTCAGACAGTTTACTACATAAAAACCTTCCCAGGTTAAAACTTGCATACACAACCTTAAAACTTTAAATCAAGTCTTAGATGGAAAATTTCTTAGGGTAAAATTTAATATCTTAGGGGGGGGGGGGGGGGGGGGATTTGCCCCAAATGCCCCATCCTGGATCCGCCATTGCTAACACCAGTTACCTTAAAGCCACTCCAAGAAAATTCATTGTTTCTGCCCGCATGCAGATTCTCTTCCCACATGGTCATTCATTATTGCTGTCAACTGAACATTTTATTCATTACGTATCCTGTGATTGCATAGCAGTATAACTAGTTTAGCATTCAGAAAGCCCATTAGCTAACTTTTCACTGTTCAGGTTCTTAGTTTACATATTTCTACTGTATTCTTACCTGTAAGTTAGTTATGAATTTTGAAAATTAGTGGAAATATTAATGAATACTACTGAATGGATAACAACCTTCCCGCATGTATTTTTGAGTTCAATGAAATGGGAAACAAGGAATTTTCTTGGAGTGGCCTAAAGAAATTACAATAATTCAAATTACACTTTGGAGACATGCTCAAGCATTGAAAAGATCAGAATTTAGGCCATTAAGTTTCAATGTTGTTCCAGTATATTGTATTGTGATATTGAATGCTTGGTTGAATATATCACTCAACTGACTACAATTCCTACTGGTAGCTACCACTGTTAGCTTTACATTGCTTCATGCTAAAAAGTACCCTTAAGCTTTTCTCCTGCACTTCCATGCCTTCAAGTACAGGTTGAAGAATCTGGTAAAGTGACCATTTCATGTGTAAAACTCAGTGACTTTATAGTATATTGGGATTGAAAAACGATTTAGTAGTGAAGGCCAATTGTCAGTATGGTTGAAGGAGAGTGTATGAGATGAGTTTAAATGTGTATAGCAAACCAAAATCGAAGATTATTGAACCATGCAATTTTAAATGTGCTATACTAGTGATTTGGATGATTTGGATCTTTCTTTCTACTAGTCGGCACTTAATTCTGGTCACTTGGAACAACTAACTATTGCTCACCTACTCTTCAGAGACTGAACTGGATGAATTGCTATAATTGTTTGAAAGCTTAAAAGATCTTCAGGTTATTGCTAGTCACTGTCAAAACCTACAGGACTAAACTTATTCTGTATATATTTATCAGAAGTGCACTGTTGTGGAAAATATTGAGTGGTATGAAGTTGACTCACTTAGCAGTGGAGTACTTTTTTATTTGCTTGCTCCAGAAATGTTCTACTATTAGAGGAATTGAATCTCAATGCCATTGTGGTCGTGGAAAATCAGATGTGTTGATGTTATCCTATTTTACATCACTACACTACTGTTACCTAAAATGTTATGATTTACCCGCTGTTGTGCAAGACATGATAATTAATTGTATAAGGAGCTCAAGTGTGTGAGTGTCATTGCACAGAATTTGTCACTGAACTTAGCCCATAACCCCAACCTACAGCAATATACATCCAGGCATTTGATGCTGATATTCATATGACCTCGTGATCAGTTTCAGCTCATGGTGGATTGGCACATGTAGTTTTGTGGGTAGGATCTTTGACAACTGAAGGTATAACATGTCTTGTGAGGAATTAACTCTCCCAAGCTGATAACATTTTATTTGTGTGCTGCTAGAATGGGGAAAATTAATTCTATGTTAACAAAATGTTTTCTGAAAGAAAATTGTTACAGCTGGTTACTGCAATGTAATTGAGGATCCTCCATTGTGTGTTTTGGGAGCAAGGCATAGATCTTGTACCACGCTGCAACTAATCACTTATGGTAACATATAACTTATGATTATACTCTGTACATAACTACTAGTACACTTGACATTTCATCATAACAATATTACTGGTGTGTAAGATTGAGGTAATCGGCACTGGTGAGGTTGACTGTTCTTTAACTTGTATAGCAGCTTGTTTCACCCAAAGAAATCAGTGAATAAATTAAAGTTTGTGCGCATGTAAGACTCCCGTAGTGTGATAGTATATGCAGTATAGTTATAGTTAGATAGCTAGAGGATGCATATAGGATGAAATTTGTTGAAGTATATTGAGAATTTGTAAAAATTTGAAATTTTGCTTGAATTAATTTATTACCATGCTTCAATTGTGACACTTCCTTTTGCAACTATGTTAATCATTAATATAATTATGCTGTAGTCTGTAGTTTATTATTGAACATTCTATTTTGCAACATGTTGAAGGGAATTGATCATCGTCTCTAGCAGTGACTGCCATACAGAGGGCACAGTGTACATGATCCATTATAGCTTAAATTTAAAGCTGAGGTTGGAAAGTGCATCACCAGAAACTATGCAATATTTATCAGCTTATAAAAAGTTATGAACCAGGGACCTCCATATCTAACACTTGCATCCTTTACCACTGAACCACTGCTATCTTGGCTGATCACGTTACTTAATTTCTGCTTTATAAATGAAAATTCTAGTTTAAATCTGCTTATAAAGCAACATTTATAATTTATAGATCTAAGTACTAGATTGTTCTAGAACATTCTATGTTATGTTTTATTAGAAGTGTGTGCTCTATTAGAGTATTACAATCATGCAATACAATACATTTTATAAGTCTGTCGTCATCATTGTGTCTATATAGATAAAAAGAACTGTGAGTAAAAATAAACCCTAAGTACAAAAAAAGTGAAATCCACACAAAAACAAGAGCCTGGGTGAAAAAAGTTGTGAAATCAAAAGTGGCAGCCTGCTATGATGTTAATGCTAATAAATATTAATAATGTCTGTTCTTCGGATTAACATCATTGCAACCATTTCTTGGCTGCTACCTTTGATTTCAAAACTTATTCACTTGGGCTTTTTAAGGCTGCACCATGTTTTCACAGCTTGGCTGTTTTTGTGTGGATATAAAACATGACAAGAGAAGAGCCATTCATATTGCATTCATTCACCTTCTTGTTAAATTGTGGTGCTTTGGCATTGATGGTAAACTTACTACACTGCGCATACCTAACGCACCATAATTTTAAAAAGTATGACACATTCCCGATATAAAGTGGACTTGGCTCAAGAAAGAAACTGGCCTTGCCCTATCTCATACAGCAACAATCGTTTAGTGGGCGTGGCTCCACATAAGCCAGCAGGCATCTACAGCTGTATGAGCATGGTTCGTACATACCTCAACATGGGTTTAGACAGCACAGGTCATGTGAGACTCAACTTATTGCGACTGTTAATGACTTGGCAGAAGCCCTAAATAAGGGGACTCAAGTTGATGTAATACTCTTGGATCTTGCTAAGGCATTTGACACTGTACCACACACTAGATTGGTTCACAAACTAAGCTCATATGGTATTAATGGCCAATCACTGCGATGGATCGAGTCCTTCCTTATGAACAGATCTCAGCAGGTTACAGTAAATGGTTAGCTAAGCAGCACAGCCCACGTTATTTCAGGAGTCCCCCAAGGTTCAGTATTGGGTCCTTTATTATTTATTTGTTATGTGAATGACATGCCTGATAAAATTAAGTCCACTTTAAAGTTGTACGTAGATGATGCTCTTCTGTACAGAGAGATTCATTCTCCAGAGGACAGTAAAATCCTACAAGAGGATATCAACATGCTACAGCAATGGGCTGAATGCTGGATGATGAATTTTAATCCTGTAAAATGTGAATACTTAAGAGTAACTAACAAATCTTCACCCTTTGCTACACAATATCTCATAAACAATAATAAGATTCAGCAAGTTTCACAAGCAAAGTATTCGGGAGTTCATATTGACGAAATGCTTTCTTGGAACTTCCACGTTAATTTTACATGCAACAAAGCAAATAATGTCCAAGCATTTCTGCAGCAAAATTTAAGACAATGTCCAGCAAATGTAAGGGAAAGATGTTATCTTACTTTAGTGCGATCCATATTAGAATGTGCTTGTGTAGTTTGGTCACTCTATACTATGACTAATATTGATAAACTAGAAAGAGTAGAAAGGAAAGCAGCAAGATTTGTATGTAATGATTACTAAATGTACTCTAGTGTCCATTACCAACTATTTAATACTTAAAAACGAAAGACTGCTCTATTAGAGAATTTTAAAATTGCTTTGTCATAAATCACAAATAGTTGTACTGAGAGCTAATTGATGTGTGCAGACAGCTTTATTGATCAACCAGTAGCTTATCTAACTAATGAAATCCTTACAAGTGCAGATTATATTCATATGGTTATCAGAGTTGGGGGTAACTAGTTACTTTTGTAACTAAGTTACGTAACTGATTACTTTTAAAGTAACTAGTAATATAACTAGTTACTTGCTTTGTAACTAGTAACTTGTAACTAGGAGTAATTATCTGAAAAGTAACTAAGTTACAATAGTAACTAGTTACAATAGTTACATTGTAGCTATAATTAATTATGCTTTAAAAGCAAGAGCACTTCAATTTTTGTGTCATATATGCTACAGACACATTAAGTAGACAGATTCTGTGTATACTGTTCTCTATGATTCAGCTTGAGTAACAGATGTAGCAATATTTAGAATTGACCTGAAATAGCCACAGAATTAGTATTTTAAGTGTACTTATGTAATGCATCCCTTAATGATGCATATCTGAGCAAAATTCATGTTACAAAAGCTAAAAACAAGTCATAATTTGTACTATGAAAGTAACTAGTAACTAGAGTACTTAGTTACCTTTTGAAAAGTAACTGTAACTGTAACTAAGTTACATGGGATAACAGTAACGTGTAACTAGTAACTAGTTACTTTTCTGAAGTAACTACCCCAACTCTGATCAACAGTTATAGTTGTTACGTGTTATAGTTTAAATGGTTGCAAAATAAAATAATGTTTTCTTTTATGATACAAATAAAACTTCATGCGCATGCATTAGGGCTGGGAGATAATGTAGATAAAAAGATAATCTAGATGCCTAAATCACCTATCGTAAATTAGATAATGATTTTCATTATTGAGATAATAGTAAATCTCCGTAATCTAGTGTATATCAACCACAGTCAGATGAAAAACCTTTGGAAAGGTATCGAATTAATAAGGAGTAGGTAAATTTCTGACTTGACAAGGACTTTATGTCAGCAAATACGTAAAACTGTGCTTATAATATTACATTATTATTGAGATAATATCGATTATCAAGATAAAATGGTTGTCACTTATTGAGATACATGTTTTACTATTATTGCACAGCCCTACCATGCATGCTTTACACAAATGTTACAGAGTTGCTATATGCTGGCTTGATTGGATCAGATATGAAATAATATCCATTGTAGTGTTGAAAGGTTGGCCTAGACGCAGCATCGCATTCTCATGATGCCAACTGTGAAGCTTCAGGTTGTAAATAAAGTGACATATTTATACTGTAAGTTGAACTCACTAATAATGACCATGTCAAGTAGGTCCAAAACAAACAGACAGTATCCCTCGGTATAGGACAGTATTGATTATTCATTAGTTGGTCAAGTGATTAATTGAATATACTGTAATGGTAACCAGGAAGTCTTACTAAAAGACTTTTCGTCCCTATTATTTTAAGTGGCGGGACTCATCAGCTGGTAACCACTTTAAACCTGAAACAAACGAACATACTCAAGTCAGCCTACTCCAACAGTTGGATAGCAACTGGGACTTGACAGACCACCCAATCCTCGAGTCAATCCAGAGACCCCTGGTCGATGTGTTGACCACCTACATAGAAATAGAACAAAAACTACAATCTTCAACATAATTCCAACTTTCCCCACCAACACCATGATGTATCACCAGTACACCAACACCATTTATTATGATGTATCACCAGTACACCATAAATCACATTATGGAATTACAGAACTTTTGTCTGTGCACATACAACCTACAAGTCAAGTTAACATTACCATAGTAATGTTTAGTTCCTCTCCAAAAGTATTTCCATACCACCTTAGTTTCTTTCCGACATGTTGGAAGGGCCTGTCCAATTATTAGTTAACTAAATAGAGAGAAGGCAAGCATTCCCAAATATATTCCTAGGAAAAAATAAGGAAGACTCAAAGTAACTCACTTTAATCTATACGATTCAAATCATACATTATCTTGCATATGCACACAGTTCAATACACTAAGAATATGCTTCATACGCACACAGTTCACTAAAACATCACCCTCTGCATATCCTCTCCTATTATAGATTATACATCACTCACAGTAATTTTCTAGTTTTTATAGCTTTATCATCATCCTGAAATTTTTGTCAAATCTAATGCACGCACATACACACATTTCGATACTTACCAATCCCTAGTTGTGATGCTCACTACTAGAGACAATCTCCAAAGTGTCCGAGGCAAAACTTGCTGCCTGGATCAAGCATAGAAACCAGGATTGAGGTTCCCAGTGGTACGGAATTGACAGAATGTACTGTACCAATGTTTTAATCCTCTTATACCAGATAATAGGAGGTTACCGTTCATTGTTGGTGGTTCATTGTACTCCCTGACTGTAAAAGAGAGAGAGGAACCATTATTGAAATAATAAAAAAACGGATTTCACATAAGCATACTTAACATACTACATATGACACGACAACAAGGCAATAGATGGTGCTATACAATCTATGACAAGACCCTTACCATACCCCGGATGACACAGATGACCTTTGTTACCACTTGTTAGGAGGTACCCAATGCGCATGCCATCTACAACGTATGATACCCAGTTGGCTGCCAAATATTTTTCCTGTTACTTTTTTGACTGTTAATTCACACACTAACATTTGACAGCAAAATAATACTATAGGTAAACATTTGGTATTGAATGCCACACATTAGCATTAGCTTTACAAATTAATACATTGGTTACCATTTGAGTCAGTGACTTTGTCTAACCATTGATAGGTAATGTCGTAAGTAAATATATATCAGGTAACAACACACACTAACATTCGATAGATAAGCTTCTGGTAAGCATTTCATAATTCACTACACACCTTATCTTTAGCTTAATAATAACACTTGACAGTAAACTTACTAAAAATGTGTCATATAGTAGGTAACAACAGACACTAACATTTGATAGCAAATACCACAGGTAAACATTTGATTATTAACATTAGTTCACCACCGTACAATCCATGCTGGTCTCCTTCTTTGCTGAGAGAAGAGCAAACAAAGTTTTCAACCACCTTGTATGGTTGGTGAATTTGCTAGTATGCAGTAATTGCAGTGTAACATAGACACTTTAGGACTAAGCACCAATAGTGTATTTTGGGCCAGGTTATGAACTAGTATACCTCTATATTATGAAGGCGTATTGTTCAATAAAATATTTCTACTAAGTAACTGAGAAAACACTTACTTTATTGTCTGCAGTCTTTTCTTGTAGCCCAGTAATAGGATTGGTCTCATTAATGTCATCAACCACAAAAACTCCAAGACAAGACTCAGCAATCTGTTAACAGTGAACAAGAGTGAAACCTGCTCAAATATGCATGTATGTGTACGTGAGTTCGTGTGTGTAGTGCAGTGCAATGCAGTGTGTGTGTGTGTGTGTGTGTGTGTGTGTGTGTGTGTGTGTGTGTGTGTGTGTGTGTGTGTGTGTGTGTGTGTGTGTGTGTGTGTGTGTGTGTGTGTGTATGTCAGTAGGTAAAAATTGAAAGATGATCTCTATGACCTATTGACACTTTATGCAACAAAGTCACCAGCCAACTTGAATGTGACCAACCTAATACCACCTGTTTAATAAGGTCAATGTGTTCATATATTATCAGGAAACCATAAAGGTGCTAACTTTCCATATTTCCTTAGCAAAGAAACAAGTCAACATTGATAGGCAACAACATGCTATAACATTAAATAGACAACTCATATTATGGCAAACACCAAAACCAACATTTGAAGTACCCGACCTGGTTTCAACCCTTGCATCAGTGCTCAAAATAACGAAAAAGTTATGCACTGCAGTGATTGCAAATAAAAAATAAAATAAAAATCCCTGCAGTTGCTGACTATTGATCTGCAGTGCTACATACATATTGAGGGATGCAGCCAGGTTGGCATACACCAGTGTGTAGATGCCATACTAGGGGGTCTAAAAGCATGCTGCCAAGAAAATTATATCCTCTGAAATTGAATAAAAAAGTGATTTCAGCAGAAAACAGTTAACATTTGATTGGCAATACTATGACACATGAATATTATTTCACATGCTAGGCAGTAACTGCCGACCATAGCAATATTGGTCAGCTGTAGGAGAAATTTGAATGGAAACTGCAGACTGCCAACTGTTATTTTGAGCTCTGTGGACCCACATAAACATAGCAGTCACCCTGAACTTGAACACACACACACACACACACACACACACACACACACACACACACACACACACACACACACACACACACACACACACACACACAATTAACTAGACAGATGCTAAACAGCACCTTGGAGGTGTGAGGCTTTCCATGTTGGATATGTAAACTTTGTGGAACAGTCAGACGGTCATACTGACAGTTGAAGGGAGGAAGCCTGTACACACATACGATCATGTGAATCAAGGAAATTTTTAAAAGGCGATACCAGGATATGTAGTTCTTTAGTTGAATATGTGTAGTGTGTATAGTACAATACAAAGAAACAATCAAATGTACTCAATTAGGTTATAATAGTGTAAGGTGTACGCTTCATTTTACATGTGTGGAGAGTAGACACACATTGTCACACCCCACATACTTCTGATTGGGCTGTGGATACTCAACTTATTTCTACCTAAGTTGTCCTCGACATAGAGGTACATGCATGTAAGTAGAATTGTCTAATAACAATACAATAATGTCAAGAAAGATAATAATAATATAAATCAATAATAAATGCTCAAACCTCGGCTCAAACAGTGGGCAGAGAGGCAAACTCTGTCCAATCCTGAGATGAAGGAATTGTTGCCATTACAGAAGCAGTGTTGCCACATTGCACATCAGTGGCAACCTTCTGAATCAAAAATTTGGTGGCCCTATTATCACCAGACTGTTCCATTACCCGGGGAACCTATCTGCCTCACTAATGAGCATGTACATGATCCCCAAGCACCCAGGGTCTCAACACATAGAGGGGAGAAGTGAAATGATGGAGTCAGAGAAGAATACTTTCTGAACTTATCTGACTTTGCAGAGTTTGCCAGCTGGCTGGCACCACTATAGTATGTTCACGTTGAGCTGAATCCTCAAAAACGTTTAATAACTCATGGATGCAATTACACACAATCTTGAAATTTGGCTCATTTGTAGTACTGCTTGATCCGCTAAAAATATTACAAAATCTTTTTGTTCAAATGTTAGACATAATATTTACGACCAATCAAAATTTTCACAATACATTTCCTATGTGGAAGCAGTATAAGTACAGTGTCCATTATAGCCCTTTCCCGAACTTGTAATAGAGCCAAACCGTACGTGTCTGTTGTTAACACCTTTGCTGTTACCAATAATCATCTGATAGGCTGAAATGTTAACTCTGTTGAGAAAAAATCCACTTTTAATTTTTAGCTGTTTTTCAGGATTCAGCTCAACGTGAGCATACTATAGCAGAAGTAGATAAATTAGATGGGCCAGGGTATCTGCAAAGGTAAAGTCCCAGAGCAAGGGAAAGCCCTGTGACCAAGAAATCAATGACATACCATCTGGCCTCTTACCATCATCACAACACACACTGACTGGCTCTAATAACTATTGCAATTCCCCACCACTGCCTGACCTGGGAAGGTTGAGTGTGACACTGCATTACTTAGGACATTATTTTAATTTACTCTTCCTTATGCACCTATCAATGTTATCCCCCACCTACCCCTCCCGGGTGTAGTGGGGGAAATGGTGGGGATTTGACTTTTTGAAAAATCCAAATTCTCCACCCATGGGGGAACGACTAGTGGTCAAATCTCCATGTAGTATGGCTGTAAGGTACTTTAGGAAACAGGTCAATTCCTTTAGCTTGCAAGTTAAAACAAACGCCTAAAGTTTCGAACGGTCAAATGCCCCACTAGTGGGGCAGAGTTTCAGATCAAATCAGGTCAAAATCCCCCACTAATTCCCTAGTAAGCCCGGGAGGGGGGTAGTGGGGCTTAACATTGATAGGTGCATTAGGGGACAGAATTGCTGCTAACACTACATTGGAGTTACACAACTCAGAAAATGATTGCCTCAACCCTACACATACATGAGGCTATGCTGAGTGTACACATATACTGTGCCAGTGACATAAACCAGTTAGGCCCCTATTTGGTGATTATTAGTTTCTCATCCAGCCTTTCTAATTATTATGATGCGGGCGGGAGGGTATTACCATTATACCATTATTTTATAATATTAACACACTGATGTACAGACCTTCAGTTGTCCAAATTGTCTTTCTTACTACAAACATTTCCTTCACCAGCTGATTCTACTTTTGGTGATCGCCAACTGTTTTTTGACAGTCAACTGAAAGCCTGCTTTGATGAAGTCGATAGAACACGATTGCAACTGGTACTGCAGCAATTTGCTAAGGAAAACAACAGTTCTCCTGGCGATAAATAGCGCATTGTAGCGTTCAACAAAAAAATATATCAGTTTGGTATCACATGTTCTTCTGAGCATGCACAGAGTAAATAATGGCTTACCATGCGGTAGCTTAAGAAGGATGCGGGCGGTGGATGAGAAACTAATAATCACCAAATAGGGGCCTTATGTACCTTCCATATTGAAGCTATCAAACCAGCTCAGCGCTATATCTGGTAAACAGATATATACCATCTTGTGATCTAGATACCAGTCCTGGACATGGTTAACACATAATCACCGAAAGGTCATTCGCTATGTTTTGTTACGCGGAGAAACAAAGGTTGAGCATGAGGTACTCAACACACGTGAGTAGGGGGCGCGCGCCCGTGTTAAAGTCTGCACATAATGAGAAGCGAGAGTTATTGTTGTTATTGTTGTACTGGATTAAACCCGAGATTAAACCCGAGATTAAACCAGGACCGTGATCGAATTTCTATGCTAAATTTAAGGTGTAGAACTGCTCCAAAGTGGTAAATCACTAACAAATTGCTCGACGGATTGATTGGACTATACACTTGAAAATGGATTACGTTTCGTCGACATACGCGGTTCCCGATGTGTTTTCTCGGATTCATAAGCCAAGCAAACACCAGCAGTCATTTCATGGCTACGATCCATCATCTACTGCGACCAACAACGAGAAGCTGCAACACCAGCGTAGCCGTAGACTGAGTCTTCATCTTGCACTTTAATGGTATTGCGGTAGTCTCGCGTGGCCAGACCGCTTTTTCTCCGTCACGGCGCTTATCGATTAGAGATTATAAGCGCCTACTCCGAAATAGGGTCTGGTCCAGAATCAATACGTGAACTCGTTTTCACACCCCAAGCAAGAGCTCGGGGTGTTTAATCAACTGTCATCATATAACGTATACTTCCTTTTGATTTTCAAGCCACGTACGCACTGGAAATGCCATGAACGATAGCCGGCCAGTAGAGTCGATGAGAAACACTGAGGCTGGTTTTCTAAGGCTAAAAAGAACACGGGTTGATTCCTTGCTCAGTTTGCCTTTAGCCTTTTGTTTTCACAAGGAATCGATCCGTGACCTTTTTAACCGTAGAAAACCAGCCTCAGCGTCTCTCATCAACTCCACCGGCTATCGTTTATGGCATTTCCAGTGCGTACATGGCTTGAAATTTAAAAGGAAGTATACGTTATATGACGAAAGTTGATTAAACACCCCGAGCTCTTGCTTGGGGTGTGAAAACGAGTTTACGTATTGATTCTGGACCAGACCCTATTTCGGAGTAGGCGCTTATAATCTCTAATCGATAAGCGCCGTGACGAAGAAAAAGCGGTCTGGCCACGCGAGACTAGTATTGCGGATGTTCGAAGTAGAGCAATTATGAAACTGGCTGCGAAGTTGAGAGAAATGTGTGTTAATGTCACTATTGATCTGTTTGAATATGACACCCCTCCTGAGAATTGGACAGCTTGGTATGAGCAAAAGCTGAGGGAGTCAGATGTTGTCCTCTGTATGATTGATGAAATGTTCTACAACAACCTGACAAGTGGTAGTCGAGTGGTGGGGTACACTGTATACAACTTGATGAATGACCCCAACACCAATGTCACCTTCAGAGCAGTGTTCCTTGACATGCCAAAGAACATGGAGTATGTACCACCAGCAATGCAAGGAGGAACATCGTACTGCTTATCATCAAGTTGTCTTGGTGTTGAGAGTGAGGAATGTGCTAGTCTCTATGCATATTTAACTGGTCAAAATCGAATACAGAAACCCAAGCTAGGCCAAATGGTTAAACTTGCTCCAAAAACAGGAAGATTTGGTCAGCAAAAAGTTAATCAACATGTAGGAACTGATAATATTGTTCAGCCACAGATGCAGAGACATAATGATCAATGTAGCTATACACAATTGACAAATACTGCTACTATGCAAGGTCCAAAAAGCAGACAAGCTAATCTCATATTTAATCTTCTTGGGGATGATGCTACACAAGTTGGTGCACTTTCTTCCCATCAGAGGATGCTCATGTCACTGGCAGCAAACATGGTAGCAGAGTGGGAGGCTTTGGGAAGAATGCTGAATGTCAGTGAAGCAGACTTGTATGCCATCAAAAGAGATTACATGTTTTCAGTGCAAGAGCAAGCTGTACAGGTGCTACGGAAGTGGCTGGACAAGAATGGCTCGAAGGCAACTCTAGGGGTTCTCATTACAGCAATTTATAGTTTAGGACCATCATATTGGAATTTACTGGACATTGTTAGTAAGTATGCACCAATCAGATAAACATTGCTCTTGTATAATATTGATTGTAATATTTGTGTTGCACAGCATTAATATTGATGATGTAAAAATATTTAATTAATTTTGTTGTTTCAAAAGAAATTTCAAATGCATACATGGTTGTGTGGATTGCTATAATGGTTTATCAATAATTTATATCAAGATCACACAATAGTGTGTTGTACAGCCAAGGAAGCTGGTGTATCACACCAGTGTGTTATTGACAGGGAGAACAAAAGTATGATATTAATGCATACGTAGATCTGTGATGCCTTTATGAAGTAACTGAATTTTTGCTAAGCAAGTGCCCTCCACTTTCGGTATATAGTCTATATACCAAACATGAACACAATTGCTTACGACAACATTAAAGCAGTAAAGAGGGGTCATACATGTTGAAAATCACTATGTATCACCCTGTACAGAGTTATCATTAATTGACAAATGTTTATCTTAAAATCAAATGAGATCAATGTTTGGAGTAGTTAGGATGTCCCCATCTTTAAAATCTTACCGTGATTGTCTCTCAGTCAATCTCCTTTACGATATTATTAACAAACCATTATAGCAATCCACACAAAAAATGGTGCAGCCTAAAAAGCCCAAGTGAAAAATTGTGAAATCAAAAGTGGCAGCTTACTATGATGTTAATGCTAATAAATATTAGTAATGTCTGTCTGTGTACATTGTTAAAATTTCTTCGGATTAACATCATTGCAACCATTTCTTGGCTGCTACCTTTGATTTCACAACTTTTTCACTTGAGCTTTTTAAGGCTGCACCATTATTTCACAGCTTGGCTGTTTTTGTGTGGATATAAAACATGACAAGAGAAGGGCCATTCATACTGCATTCATTCAGCGTCTTGTTAAATTGTGGTGCCTTGACATTGATGGTAAACTTACTACACTGCGCATACCTAACACACCATAATTTTAAAAAGCATGACACATTCCCGATATAAAGTGGGCGTGGCTCACGAAAGAAACTGACCTTGCCCTATCTCATACAACAACAATCGTTTAGTGGGCATGGCTACACATAAGCCAGCAGGCAACTATGAGCATGGTTCGTACATACCTGTAGATATTAATATCACCGATAAATGGGCGTGGCTGCACGTGTGGTTGCAGAAAGTTGTCCGATAAGTTGGCGTGGCTTACATCAGGACTTGACTATGGCACGTTTATACACTTCTCTACCGTACAACTAAACAATTTGCTTCGCACGTGATCCAATCCGGATAATTTTTAAAGCGGGTCTGACCATAGATAATACCTTAGGTATAATTATGTTGATCACCCCCCCCCCCCCGGGGCGTATCTGCAATTTCCGTCTGCCCAGTAACAATAAATAATCAAGACACATGGTAGTGTGTCGTGCGGCCCAAGAAGCCGGCGCGCAACACCCGTGAGTATATTGACAGGAAGAACGAAGACGCAATTTTCGCACCTCCATAGCTCTGTGCTGCCTTGATGAAACAAGACGATTTTTGCTGTGGACACTCCCTCCAACTTCAGAACTCCACATTCCAAATTGGAGCGATTGCGTTCCGGAGATATACGACTTCAAAAATTGGCTTAGTTTCTTCGGTTTTTTCTTATTCTTCTTCCTCTTTTCGCACACTTACAAAAACTGCTATAAAACGCGAACTCCATATCCAATCGCCTTGAAATTAGGCACACAGAAGGGGGTTATAAAGGCGCATCTCTGTACCAACTTTGGCTGGAATACGATAAACAGGCAAAGAGTTATGAGCGATTATTCACGAAAAATAACACCAATATGTTGTCACGCCTACAGGGTAAACCGCGTATGGGAAGAAGCTGAAAGTCGGTATGTGAATAGGTTAACTATTGAACCTCAAACCTTTTGTGGTTTTAAAGAAATCGAGCTAAAAACCAGGAAGATACAACGAAAAAACCAACAGTGTGTAACAATTACGCAATCGAGATTAGCTAATAAAAAACGACTGCTTGCCACGCCTACCAGATAAACCGCTTCGGGTAATGCTTTGAAAATCGCTGTATAGATGGAGTTATCATCTTAGAAAGGCTCTTCAATGGTGTAGAAGAATCAGACTTAAAGCCACGGAGTTATAACACGAACTCCAACTTGGTGTAGCAAGTGCGAGATCGAGATACTCTAATAGAGCAGTCACCCTGAAGAGAATTCAAGAGATCAGCTAGAAACAAGTAATCTGTATAGAGATCAGCTACAAACAATTCACCCTGTAGAGAGATCAGCTAGAAGAAGTTACCTTGTAGGGAATTCATGCAACTATAGAAAGAGATAGTTCAGCTAGAAGAAATCACCTTGTAGAGTTCAGCTACAAAGAAACCACCATGTACAGAGTTTAGCTACAAACAAATCGCCCTGTAGAGAGATCAGCTAGAAGAAGTTACCTTGTAGAGAGTTCAGCTACAAAGAAACCATCATGTAGAGAGTTCAGCTGCAAACAAATCACCTGTAGAGAGTTCAGCTACAAACAAATCTCCCTGTAGAGAGATCAGCTAGGAGAAGTTACCTTGTAGAGAGTTCAGCTACAAACAAATCACTCTGTAGAAAAATCAGCTAGAAGAAGTCACCTTGTAGAGAGTTCAGTTACAAAGAAACCACCATGTAGAGAGTTCAGCTACAAACTAGTGACCTTGTGGAGACATCAGCTAGAAGAAGCTACCTTGTAGAGAGTTCAGCTACAAAGAAACCATTCTGTAAAGAGCTCAGCTGCAAACAAATCACCTGTACAGAATTCTGCTACAAACAAATCACCCTGTAGAAAGATCAGCTAGAAGAAGTTACCTTGTAGAGAGTTCAGTTACAAAGAAACCACAATGTAGAGAATTCATTTACAAACTAGTGACCCTGTAGAGACATCAGCTAGAAGAAGATACCTTGTAAAGAGTTCAGCTACAAAGAAACCATTCTGTAAAGAGCTCAGCTGCAAACAAATCACCTGTACAGAATTCAGCTACAAACAAATCACCCTGTAGAAAGATCAGCTAGAAGAAGTTATCTTGTAGATAGTTCAGCTACAAACAAATCACCCTGTAGAGAGATCAGCTAGAAGATGTTACCTTGTAGGTAGTTCAGCTGCAAACAAATCACCCTGTTGATAGATCAGCTAGAAGAAGTCACCTTGTAGAGAGTTCAGCTACAAACAAACCACCATGTAGAGAGTTCAGCTACAAACTAGTGACCTTGTGGAGACATCAGCTAGAAGAAGCAACCTTGTAGAGAGTTCAGCTACAAAGAAACCATTCTGTAAAGAGCTCAGCTGCAAACAAATCACCTGTACAGAATTCTGCTACAAACAAATCACCCTGTAGAAAGGTCAGCTAGAAGAAGTTACCTTGTAGAGAGTTCAGTTACAAAGAAACCACAATGTAGAGAATTCATTTACAAACTAGTGACCCTGTAGAGACATCAGCTAGAAGAAGTTACCTTGTAAAGGGTTCAGCTACAAAGAAACCATTCTGTAAAGAGCTCAGCTGCAAACAAATCACCTGTACAGAATTCAGCTACAAACAAATCACCCTGTAGAGAGATCAGCTAGAAGAAGTTACCTTGTAAAGAGTTCAGCTACAAAGAAACCATTCTGTAAAGAGCTCAGCTGCAAATAAATCACCTGTACAGAATTCAGCTACAAACAAATCACCCTGTAGAAAGATCAGCTAGAAAAAGTTATCTTGTAGATAGTTCAGCTACAAACAAATCACCCTGTAGAGAGATCAGCTAGAAGAAGTCACCTTGTAGAGAGTTCAGCTACAAACAAACCACCATGTAGAGAGTTCAGCTAGAAGAAGTCACCTTGTAGAGAGTTCAGCTACAAAGAAACCATTCTGTAAAGAGCTCAGCTTCAAATAAATCACCTATATACAGAATTCAGCTATCAACAAATAACCCTGTAGAGAGATCAGCTAGAAGAAGTTATCTTGTAGATAGTTCAGCTACAAACAAATCACCCTGTAGAGAGTTCAGCTACAAATAAATCACCCTGTAGAGAGATCAGCTAGAAGAAATTACCTTGTAAAGAGTTCAGCTACAAAGAAACCATTCCGTAAAGAACTCAGCTGCAAACAAATCACCTGTACAGAATTCAACTACAAACAAATCACCCTGTAGAAAGATCAGCTAGAAGAAGTTATCTTGTAGATAGTTTAGCTACAAACAAATCACCCTGTAGAGAGATCAGCTAGAAGATGTTACCTTGTAGGTAGTTCAGCTGCAAACAAATCACCCTGTTGATAAGAAGTCACCTTGTAGAGAGTTCAGCTACAAACAAACCACCATGTAGAGAGTTCAGCTAGAAGAAGTTACCTTGTAGAGAGTTCAGCTACAAAGAAATCATTCTGTAAAGAGCTCAGCTGCAAACAAATCACCTGTACAGAATTCAGCTACAAACAAATCACCCTGTAGAAAGATCAGCTAGAAGAAGTTACCTTGTAGAGAGTTCAGTTACAAAGAAACCACCTTGTAGAGAATTCAGCTACAAACAAATCACCCTGTAGAGAGATCAGCTAGAAGAAATTACCTTGTGGAGAGCTCAGCTACAAAGAAACCACCATGTAGAGAGTTCAGCTGCAAAGAAATCACCTTGTAGAAAATTTAGCCACAAGCAGATTGCCCTGTAGAAAGATCAGTTAGAAGAAGTTACCTCGTAGAGAGTTCAGCTACAAAGAAACTATTCTGTAAAGAGCTCAGCTGTAAACAAATCACCTGTACAGAATTTAGCTACAAACAAATCATCCTGTAGAAAGATCAGCTAGAAGAAGTTATCTTGTAGATAGTTCAGCTACAAACAAATCACCCTGTAGAGAGATCAGCTAGAAGATGTTACCTTGTAGATAGTTCAGCTACAAACAAATCACCCTGTAGAGAGATCAGCTAGAAGAAGTTACCTTGTAGATCATTCAGCTACAAACAATTCACCCTGTAGAGAGAGCAGCTAAAAGAAGTCACCTTGTAGAGTGTTCAGTTACAAAGAAACCACCATGGAGAGTTCTGTGATAAATATATGTATTATATATCCCATCCAAAAACAGCTTATAGCTGTAAAAGAAGTGCGCGTCCAAGTAAAGCAGAGTTAACTACGACAAAAAGTAATGATATCATAATGCGGCCATGTGCAAGGTGTGCAAGTTGTAAAATTAATATTAGCTAATCAGATAATACAATGTTATTGTTAAAGTGTTAATGAGAACTATGTGATGCTGCTAGTTTTTAAGTGTGTGAGCATCTTCATAAATGCCACATAAATTTAATTCTCAATAAAGCAATGTGTATAGATTCTCTGATAGTAATAAATAGTTTGAGTTTGGCCGCCTTTCCTGTATACAGCAATGCTACGAACAAAGGAAAGGTGGCCAAACTCAAACTATTTATTACTATCAGAGAATCTATACACATTGCTTTATTGAGAATTAAATTTATGTGGCATTTATGAAGATGCTCACACACTTAAAAACTAGCAGCATCACATAGTTCTCATTAACACTTTAACAATAACATTGTATTATCTGATTAGCTAATATTAATTTTACAACTTGCACACCTTGCACATGGCCGCATTATGATATCATTACTTTTTGTCGTAGTTAACTCTGCTTTACTTGGACGCGCACTTTTTTTACAGCTATAAGCTGTTTTTGGATGGGATTTCAATACTTTATGTTAGAATAAGCAATGCACTGTTGATAACAGTAGGTGAGTTTCCATGGTTTTGACAGAAGCCCCAAATTACAGTGACAGAATATTAAAATATAACTGTAATTTTAGTGGCCAGGGCCGCCCACATTGGGGGTAACTGGGGTATTTTGCCCCCTACCACAGCCTGAAAGGGGCCACTTGAATACCTGTTTAAAGAAAGATCGATATACTCTAATAGAGCAGTCAGGATCTAGACCCTTCCTTGCCCCTGGGCCCCTCTTTAACTCTTTTCCCTGGGCCCTCTAATTTCTCTGGACGGCCCTGTTAGTGGCATGCAACTGCAGTCAACTAACAACCATTTTAACTAGTAAACCCTTAACAACACTTTGCCTTTCATCTTGTACTGCATTGAAACGATCAAGATATTCTATTAGAGCAGTCACAAAACAGCTGTAACACAGCAATCAATATTTAGCATAGTTACAACTTCTGCTTAGCATCGGATTGTATAGTTTAAATTACTAGCTACTTACAGACTTTATAATATAAAAATATGGCACTTGTAGAAATGTGACTGTTCTATTAGAGTATCTCGATCTACTTCAAGCATTGACTAATTCAAGTGAAGAAGCTACGCCCCTGCCAAGAGATCTTGTGAAATGAAATGAGAATAGTAGAGAAAAGGCAGGTATGTACAGAGACAATAGATGGGCGCGTAATTATGTCCTGTTGTAAATAAACGCCTTTAAAATTTATATTACTACTAAATAAACGCACCAGAATAGGCTTGTGTGGCTGTTGTCTCCAAGGTTGTCTCATTACTTGTCTTTTCGTGTTGAAGGGATTTAGTCGCAATTGGTGAGTTTAACTATACATGTATTTGTGTTTTAAAACTTAATTGTAAAAAGGCGATTAGCACATATCATGATAAACATGTATTTGTCACAGTAGAGTCTCTCACGAAGTCACGATTATCACGAGACATTGGACCAGGGTAAAAAATTTACTGCTATATTTAGAGGTTGTAGCGTTTGTATATCTTAGTATCTTAATTAGGTTTATTGATTTTGTAATTATTAAGTAGTTCATGTTCCTTTTGTATTTGTTTGTGTGTAATTGTACATGTGAATGTATGTTCTGTGTTGGGGATCACCTTGTACAGGCAGTATTGCCTTTGTGTTACCCATCTTTGGAAAAATTGATAATAATTATACAACCAAGTACTAAGAATAATACGAAACGCGGTTAAAATTACGTCATAAATAAATAAATAATTAATAATTAATGTTTGAGAAAACTACGAGGCCTAGAGACATGAACTAACCGGGGATAGATTCGCCTGTGAATGAAGGCACAAACGTATAATCGTCGCTCCTGTTTGTGCTGATGACTTGACCATACGTGTAATTCTATATAACGCCCAGTACCACACCCTTGCTTAATTACTTACATATTGCGCGAAGAAGATTAGTGATGCCCGTGCAGGAGAGCCAGAAGCCACTTGTGTAAACAAGAAGATTACAAGTAAGTTTTTATGTTTGTAATATCTCAAGTCTCCATGCCAGCTGCCAGTGGATTCATTCACGTAAATAAACAATACAAGAAAACATTAAACTGACATATGCCACGCTCTTTACAATAAGCTTACAGTTACATATAAAATACAAGTAAACAATTTTGTCTTGTGTAGCTGGCATGGCGAACTTTCTTTGTGTTGGTGTCACGCAATTCAATACGTGCTTAATCTTTTTTGCCTTCACCTGGCGTAGCTACTAGGCTCTAGTGGCTTGGCTATCTTCCTTTATCTGGTTCATCTGGCTTGCATACGCCTACAACATTGTGTAGCTATCTCCTGAAAGTTGTGTATGCATAACTATAGTGTGTCACCCATCACTGTGCCATTGCTACATCACTGATGAACCTTACTTAGCTCTAGTTGATGTTGATATGCATTGCTGTATATTGGCTAATAATTTTTATCTGCATGGTGATGTTGCCTATAATGTATTGCTGCATACAATACTGCAATAATGTATAGTTCTCTCCTGTATGTTTTGTATACATATACTTTGTACACATCACTGTGCCATTTATACCACACCAATGATGTACTGGCACTTAGCTACTGGTGGCCTTTAGTTACGATGCCACTATTGTGTTATATCTGTCACTACTGTGACATATTGAGTTGATTTGGGGATAATGCATTCACCACCTAATAGCCTCACCGGGGGGCTGTCACGTTGGTGTATGTACTTGGTTGTATGTGACACGGTCCTAGTAATAATAATAATAATAATAAATAATCCCCCATGATCACTAATCACTAATAGTACAGTGAAAACTGGTCATTATTCAGGCCGTAGGGACAAAATTTTCTAACCTTGCCTTATTAAAGAGGTGGCTGCATTATGCGGCCTTAAAAAAGGTAAGAAGCATGCTGTTCTAACTGGCTATAGAGATGGATTTAGTGTATGACAGCATATGAGACAGTGAGTGCTGGCAGCAAGGGGGCAGCCAATCTGTTAGAGCACCAAAAGCACTGCTTCAGACATAGGCAGTTGACTGTCAGCCCCAAGTGTAAAAAGTTTCACTATTGGTCCTTATAAGCTCCTGATAAAGAAAGTGATGGAGTCATTATCCATAGGATATATTTTTCAGAGTATCCATTTCAGTTCTACAATATAGTAGCCAAGCATAAGATGAACATAACACAGCATTCCAGTAGTTTAGTGGTGACCACAACACTGCCTGAGTTAAACTGTGGTGAGATTTGAGACTACCAGAAGCCCTGGATTGTCTTCAACACATGAAATACCAAATATCTAATGCCTGGCTTTCATCCACAGTGGACCTGTCTTGGTGGCCACTTGTACAGAAGGGAAACAGCTGCCACACAGTCTTGCGAGCGAAACAGCTAGTTGCCACACCCCTAATAATTATCAATTTGTAAAATCTTTAGCAAAATTGTGTGTGCGAGCAAGTGCGATGTGGCAGTGCCGTGTATATGGTTGCTGCCTAGCAGTGACACATCACGAGTATTGAAGTCACAATGCGTTACTGTATCATCCATCTAAATACAATCTCTGAATGTGTCATTTTGTGTAGAGAGCAATCTTCCACAAGAAGTGACCTGCAAGTTTCAGTGTATATTGTTAACCATTAATATTGTTCACAATATTGTGAACTATATGTACAGTGAAACCTCACTTAGTGGCCACCTCTTTAATAAGACCACCTCATTATATTGGCCACCTCTAGTAGGTCCCAAATATAGCTAAGCATTACTTATGACCTCATTAATAAGGCCACCTTGTTATTCAGGCCAAATTTTTTGGTCCCACAGCCTGCCATATTAATGAGGTTTCATTGTACTTATGTGAATTTTTATTTTTCGTAACTTTTCTTCAGGTTTACTGATGGGCACTATGAAGCATTGTTGACTGGTACGTGTATAATGTGGTGACTTGAAATGCTAAAACAGTACGTAGCATGTCTTGTATGTACATGTAATGTGTTGTAATGTGTCCACACATCCACACATCTTAGAAATAAATATAATTGTATTCTCTATAAGTAGTCAGTTCCATTGTGCCACTGGGTCATAAGTTGGTTGAGTATGGATCATCCAGGGCACTTGAGTAACATTTTGTCCTGGCCAAGTGGATCTCATCCACTGACAGAATATACAGGATCAGATCACGTATATAAATTACGGTGGAACTTGTTTATTGCCACCTTCACTCATTCAGCAGGTAACAGTGTATAAATTCTCAATTGGAATTGGCTTTTCAAGAGTGGTTGTCTTTCTATACTAGTGGCCATTAAGATAGGTTGTACTGATAGAGTGTACATACTAGAGATGCAACAATATCCTCCACTTAGTGTCGTTTGATAGTGATGCAATGGAGACTATGTATTATTGCATTTAAATACTATACTATTATATTGCAACTCTAGCACGTATTTATAACAGGAATGTTTGTTAACTGTTTAGACATACTGGAGCCACACCCACTCATCTGGATTCTACAAATGGAGTCATACCAACTTGTTGTCATTGTACTTACTCGTTACTCCCATTGTGTTTGGATGAATATACATGCCGTCATGTGAGACTTGCTACCATGGCGGGCCACTGGAAAACATTTGCATAGCAGTTATATTACAGTCATTATTGTACAATTCTTACATTATTGTTGTGAAAAGTGTTTGGTATTCATGTGTCTCCTCTGTATGTTGTAATTACATGTGTAATTTTGTGTGGGGGTGCTATAAAATGCAATAATGCATGGTGACAATTGTATTAGGCGATTTTGCACACTTCCTTTAAGCTAGCTATACATGTGCTAATTACTCACAGCTTGTGTCAACAACTGGTAACCGCAGTTGTACTCTTGTGTCATTCTTTAAGCCGCGCCCTTAGAGGACAAATTATGTGGGGGCGACTAATTTCAAAACGAAGGATGGTATGCAGCACCATAGATTATATCTATGGACTATAATCTATGGCAGCACACTTCTTGGTGGCTATATGTACTGATTAACTACATAGAGCGCCAGTTCATCAAATACGCAGTTGTGCTCTGCGTTATTCTTTCAACTTCGAGTAAAATTCTTAGAGAGCAAATGACGTGGGGGCGACTAAATTCAAACTAGCCATTCTCGAAAACAAATGTTTCAATCTGAACGAAACTTTCAGAACAGTTTAAAGACACGTGAAATTACCCTACATGCCAAGCGAGTATTGCGGAAAACAACAATCTGGGATTTGTATTTGGCCTCTAGGTCGACTGAAGACGACTGAAACTTAGTTTGGTGCTGAAATCACGACTGTAGGGTAATCATGTATGGTGAAATCGATGATGTGAATCTTGAGGTGATTGAGTGAATACTGAAGCGATAACAGGGCGATCAATGTTCGGAATGCACAAAGGAACGCAAGGCATACACCTGCGGTTACGTCTAACCGCATGCGATTAAAAAAAAAAATGAAACTTCCCCTTTGATGTCGGCAACCTCGATCACGAAACAATCGGCATGGATTTGCTTCACTGCTTGTGTGGTAGTTACTAGTGACACGATGAGTTCAACTCCAGAGTTTCAGAGGGATAGCGTAAGTGACGGGTGGATTACAGGAAGGCCGAATTTGACAACGTTCGTTCTTGTAAAATCCTCACGTAGTGGTCGCGTCATTTATTGTCTGCGGCGCGCGTTTCTGTTTTACTGGCCGCGCGACTCGATATAATTTGTACATTTACTGATAAAATCAGAAATATCTAAAGTACATCTGCTTCATCTTTTCTTCTTCCTGTGGCAAAGAAAAAAATATAGGTAAAAAAGTCCCAAAGCCGGCCATAGGCCGGATTTGGGGTATGCAAATACAAAAAGAAGTGAAATCTAATCCAAAACAGCCAAGCTGTAAAAAAAGTGTGCGGCCCTCAAAAGGGCTATGGTGAAAAAAGATGTGAAGTCCAAGGTGGCGGCCAAGAAATGGCTGTGATGGTAGGTTAATGGTAAAAAATATAGAATTATAAATGATTGGAATGGACTCCCATATGACTCAGTTAATGTTCATTCAACCAATTTGTTTAAGACACACCTAGATAGATTTTATTATGATTACCAGTATGATATTGTATAGTTATTTTTGTAGTAGTTTGATTGTATAGATCAGGTTTTTACAGGCTTTGCCTCCTTACCTGTACCCCCAATAATAATAATAATAATAATAATAACGACAATTCAGGTGAATTTTGTGCCAATTGACTAAGTGGCACCAAAATTCACCTGAATTGTCGTTATTAAATTTTTTACCATTAACCTACCTAGTTTATTTGATTTACCATACGAAACTCGTCTAGAGAGACTTGGTTTATATTCACTGTATTGTAGACGTCAAAAGGGAGATCTAATTGAGACCTACAAGATATTGAATGGTTACTATGACATCAACCCTACCTCATTTTTCATTTTGAGTAATACGGATACCACCAGAGGTCACCACCGTAAACTCTTTAAATTTCGATCTCGGCTACTAGTGAGGCATAATTTTTTCGCCAACAGAGTAGTTAATTTGTGGAATTCTCTTCCAGCAGATGTTATTTCTGCACCAACCGTGGCATTATTTAAGAAGAATCTTGATGATTTATAGAGAACAACAAGATATGGGCACTCTCAAATGACAGTCTTGTACTGCCAAGCAACTTTTGTCCATTGATATTAATAATAATAATAATACCATCACGGCCATTTCTTGGCCGCCACCTTGGATTTCACATCTTTTTTCACCATAGACTTTTTGAGGGCCGCACACTTTTTTACAGCTTGGCTGTTTTGGATTAGATATTAATAAACAGTATATAAAATTATTATCTATGATCTGACCAGGACAAAATGTGACCCGGTCTCGGACCCGGTTGACCCGGATGACCCGGATGACCCGACCCGGTTTAAACGGGTGCACAGATCGAGACTAATCTCGAGAGTACTGGATTAAACCCTGACCAGCTGGGAATGTGATCGAATTTCTATGCTAAATTTAAGGTGTAGAACTGCTTGAAAGTGGTAAATCACTAACAGATTGCTCGACGGATTGATTGGACTATAGACTTGAAAATGGATTACGTTTCGACATACGCGGTTCCTGATGTGTTTTCTCGGATTCATAAGCCAAGCAAACACCAGCAGTCATTTCATGGCTACGATCCATCATTTACTGCGACCAACAACGAGAAGCTGCAACACCATCGTAGGGTTTTCATCTTGCACTTTAATGGTATTGCGGATGTCCGAGGTAGAGCAATTATGAAACTGGCTGTGAAACTGAGAGAAATGTGTGTTAATGTCACTATTGATCTGTTTGAATATGACACCCCTCCTAAGAATTGGACAGCTTGGTATGAGCAAAAGCTGAGGGAGTCAGATGTTGTCCTCTGTATGATTGATGAAATGTTCTACAACAACCTGACAAGTGGTAGTCGAGTGGTGGGGTACACTGTATACAACTTGATGAATGACCCCAACACCAATGTCACCTTCAGAGCAGTGTTCCTTGACATGCCAAAGAACATGGAGTATATACCACCAGCAATGCAAGGAGGAACATCGTACTGCTTATCATCAAGTTGTCTTGGTGTTGAGAGTGAGGAATTTGCTAGTCTCTATGCATATTTAACTGGTCAAAATCGAATACAGAAACCCAAGCTAGGCCAAATGGTTAAACTTGCTCCAAAAACAGGAAGATTTGGTCAGCAAAAAGTTAATCAACATGTAGGAACTGATAATATTGTTCAGCAACAGATGCAGAGACATAATGATCAATGTAGCTATACACAATCGGTAACTGTACAAGATCCAAAAAGTAGACAAGCTAATCTCATATTTAATCTTCTTGGGGATGATGCTACACAAGTTGGTGCACTTTCTTCCCATCAAAGGATGCTCATGTCACTGGCAGCAAACATGGTAGCAGAGTGGGAGGCTTTGGGAAGAATGCTTAATGTCAGTGAAGCAGACTTGTATGCCATCAAAAGAGATTACATGTTTTCAGTGCAAGAGCAAGCTGTACAGGTGCTACGGAAGTGGCTGGACAAGAATGGCTCGAAGGCAACTCTAGGGGTTCTCATTACAGCAATTTACAGTTTAGGACCATCATATTGGAATTTACTGGACATTGTTAGTAAGTATGCACCAATCAGATAAACATTGCTCTTGTATAATATTGATTGTAATATTTGTATTACACAGCATTAATATTGATGTAAAATGATTAAATTAATTTTGTTGTTTCAAAAGAAATTTTAAATGCATACATGGTTGTGTGGATTGCTATAATAGTTTAGCAATAATTTATATCAAGATCACACAATAGTGTGTTGTACAGCCAAGGAAGCCGGTGTATCACACCAGTGTGTTATTGACAGGGAGAACAAAAGTATGATATTAATGCATATGTAAATCTGTGATGCCTTTATGAAATAAAACAATTTTTGCTAAGCAAGTACCCTCCACTTTCGGTATATAGTCTACATACCAAACATGAACACAATTGCTTACGACAACATTAAAGCAGTAAGGAGGGATCATACATGTTGAAAATCACCATGTACCACTTTCACAAGTCACCTTGTAGAGAGGCCAACTACATACAAGTCTCCCTAAAAACGTTTACCCAGTATAACGTTTAGCAAATCATCTTGTAGAGAATTCAACTAGGTTACAAGTCACCATGTGGAGAGTTCAGATATATATGTCACAAGTCTTCCAGTAGAGAGTTCAGCCATACAAACAAGTCATCCTGAAAAAATTCAGTTACATTACTGGTCACCCTGCATGCATGCATGTAGAGAATTCAGCGTCACCTTGTAGAAAGTTCAGTTACACCCTGTAGCTAATTAAAGAGTTCACAGAGATCAACTGTGTTACAAGCTATGCGCACTGTAGAGAGTTCAGCTACATTGTACATTATGAGGAGATTCTGTGCATCACGTTCTCCAATTACTGCTACTTACTCTGTGAATGATATACCACTTTGGTGGTCCACCTCAGTATGCTATTTGAGGCTTTATATCACTACTAATTTATATTGGTCCAAACACTGTAGAATTATTGCTGCTAAGACCACCGAATATTTTGAATTACTCTATCTGGTGCCACTCCACTAATTAAACCCACTGCCTATAGACGTGTTGTTGGAGTATGGATGTCAGCTATGAAATCCTTTTACTCAAAAGAACATTCAGTCTTTTATTTGGAAAACATCCAATGTCATGCTGCTCATTGAGTATGTGGTAGTGCATTATGATTATGATTATATACTGGGTTGAGACAGCACAGCTGATAATTGACCCAGGTAATTACAAACAAAAAAAACATTTAACATATACATGCATACATAAATTATTTATTGTGTGATGACAAGGTGGTTGGTAAAAATTTCTGTGGATTGCCGGCTCTTCAATAAAATTGTTAGGTAAAGTGTTCCATTCTCTTAAAGTATTCGGAAAGAAACTTTTCTGATACGATACAGTGGAATTGACTGGGATAATAAATCGGTGTTGATGGAGCTGTCTAGTTGGATACTGAGTTGGTAAGAAATAAGATGGTAGCTGTATGGAAGGAGTAAGCTGATGAACAATTTTGTGAAATTGGCTTAACCTATTAATGTGTCTTCTCTCTTGTAGGGTTGGCCATTCAAGGAAATTCAACATATCTGTCACACTACTGTACCAACTAAAATCAGAAAGGACCCATCTTGCAGCACGTCATTGGATTTTTTCTATGTCATATATTAAGTATTCATGATAAGGGTCCCAGACACAAGCTGCATACTCTAACAATGGTCTTATAATGGTAATGTAGGCATTTTGCTTGACATTACTACTACATTTACTTAAGTTGCGCCGAAGAAAATTTAAGGATATGTTTGCTTTAATGCACATAGCTTGAATATGATGCGACCATTGCATGCTTTCATGAAAAAATAAGTCCCAGGTATCGATGTTGTTCTGTTACGTGAAGAGTTTCGTCATTTAAATTATAGTCATAATTAATGGAAGATGTTGATCTTGTACACCTTAATACTACACATTTGTCAATGTTCAATTGCATCTGCCACTTTTTAGTCCAGTTAAGAATGGTACTGAGGTCTCTTTGAAGGCACAGTGAATCTTCTAAGGAATCAATTATCCTATACATAACGCAATCATCAGCAAATAGCCGAACAGTTGAGGAAATATTTTCATCAATGTCATTAATGTACAGCAAAAACATGAGAGGTCCCAATACGGTTCCTTGTGGAACTCCAAACTTTACGGGTAGTTTACTTGACACATGATTTTCTAGAGTTACTTGTTGGTTTCTTTTAGTCAGCCATTGCTCTATCCATTTAACAAGGTTACCAGTAATTCCATAGTGCTTTAGTTTGTTTAATAGCTGTCTATGTGGCACTTTATCAAAGGCTTTGCAAAAATCTAGATCTACTTGTTTCTTTTCATCCATAGCTTTAAGAATGTCATCGGTTAGTATCAGTAGCTGACTTTGACAGGAATGAGAAGGCCTGAAACCGTGTTGATGCTTATTAATGATGTTATTGTTGTTGAGATGTTCCATTATGAAATGAAATACAATATGCTCCATTACTTTACAACATGTAGATGTAAGAGAAATAGGCCTATAGTTGGATGCCAGGTTTCTGTTACCCTTCTTGTGGATCGGTACAATGTTAGCAGATAGCCAGTCTGTAGGAAGTGTCTGATTTTTAAGGCTTTGAGTGAAAATTACCTGTAGTACTGGAGCAATGATTGAGCTACAGAGTTTTAGTACAAAGTTAGGGATACAGTCAGGTCCAGGAGATTTATTAGTAGACAGATTGTTTAAAACGTTTTCAATTCCTTTAGTAGAAAAACTAAGACTTCCAATTAGTGGAAAAGTGGTTTCTAAGTTTGAGAATGAAGTATTTTCATCTGTAAAAAAAGTAAAAAATTGGTTGTTCAATGTTTCAGCTTTCTCTTGTGGAGAGGTAATGCATTGCCCATCAACTTCTAAGGATGTTATGCTGGAGAAGTCTTTCCGCTGATGTTTAATCAGTGACCAAAATCTTTTACGATTATTAGTATGAGAATCATCAAATAGATGTGTACAATAACTATGATAGGCATCTTTCATTAAGTTATTAACCTTGTTTCTCACATGCCTATATGCGGACCAATCTGATCCTACTTGTGTGCATTTAGCATGAACATATAATTTGTTTCAGAGTTTCATTTTTTACTTGATAAACCGATTTAGCCAAGGAACATCTTTATGAGGCTTAATTACTTTAGTGGGTACAAATTTCTCAATGATATCAATAATACTAGTTTTAAAGAGATGCCAATTATCTTGGATAGTTCGACAGTATGGATCGTGTTCAAAGAATGTTTCACAAAATTCATGCATTTCTGATATAATTCCATCTTTGTCAGCTTTGTGAAATTGGAATATTTTTCTTCTTTGTATTTTGTGCTTTTCTAAACTAGTGAGCACTTCAAAGCTTACAGCATCATGATCTGACATACCTGGAATTGTATCTATTTTATTTATTGTATTGGGTTGGGATACAAGCACTAGATCTAATGTGTGATTTTCTCTAGTACATTCGTAGACTTGCTGTTCAAGTCCAAATTCATTTACTATATCTAGAAACATACTATTTACTTCTCTAGGGTTCCCTCTGTGTTCTCTTGGCCCAGTCTTGGACCAAATCATGAGATCAATGTTTGGAGCAGTTAGGATGTCCATCTTTAAAATTTTGCTGTGATTATCTCTCAGACAATCTCCTTTACAATATTATTAACAATAAAATCGCTGTTAAATTTCGTGATTTTTGGTTTTTTGTGTCCTCTTGTATGAGATGGCATTCCCTTTCCATTCTCCCACTGCGGTCCACCATCAACTCACTCCAGTATTCTTTTTTTTTGGCAATGCACCATTTAGCTATCTAGAACAAAATTCCATTTAACATTTTATCATTGTCAAATCGTAATGCTTTTCATCACACTGTAAAGCTTTGGTTCTGCATAATATTTTTGTTACTTTGTCTTGTGTGTGTGTGTGCGTGTGTGTGTGTGTGTATTGAATTTTCTTGCTTTTTGTGTTCTCTGTGTGGCTAATTTTGTATGCTGTAGTAACCTGTACGTATACGTGTGTTTGTAATATTTTGGGGAAGCACCCTTGTAGTGTAGGCCTAGCCCTTTGGTGCCACCTCTTCCAATTTGGATGAATCAGAAAAATAAATAAATAAATAAATAAGACTGTCTGTAGCTATGCGATACATTATATATGATCCCTTGCTATAGAATTCAGCTGCTTAACAAGTCACACTGTATAGCTATAGTGCATTCAGTTATCTGATATATATTTATATAAGCAAACTATAGTTCAATTCAAACATAAAATACAATTACTGTAGTTATAGAATTTATATCTTTCATTCATTCAGCAATGCCAACCAAAGTTATGCAAAAGATTATACTATGTAGCTTAATGTGTTCCATTTATCCACTGGTAGAATTAACACTGTTTTATCCTGAAATTTCTTTCTCTCCTCTGCCCCTCCCCTAGCAATGTCTCCTACATCCACCTTAATTCCTGTCAGAGTATAATAATGAGTGTTAGGCTAGGAGGGAGGCCAGACATAAGAATAATAAAACTGGTGTTGCTACTGTACATGTGCCTAAAATATTTTAGCTAATTGGCATTGCATGTGTACTACCGAACATAGGTAAAGCCAAGAAGGGCTTTACCCCCCCCCCCCCCCATCCTTTACAGAATTGTATGATTGACACTATAAGCTCACTCACAGTTATAAGGCGCAGAAATCCAATAGGCAAAGAGAAGACAATTATATGCACTTAGTATGTATTAAGACAAAGTTTTGTGCCAAGATACCAGTAGAGAGCTTTCATTACTCTACTACAACAGTCACATCTAATAGGCCACAATTGTAGTGAATGAATTATGACAACACTGCCTATTAATTTGTCTTAGTGTAATTTTTGCCATCAAACAGGTTTAATTTCACATACTTTTCAAATCATATACTTTGTTAAATAACTGCTATCAAAAATGCTATGAAATTCAAACAAACATGTAGGAGGAAATTTTCAATGAAGTTATCTAAACTACTCCTCATTGCTGCAGTAAAGACAAGTAAAAGAAAGCCTTAAAGCCAGCCATGGGTCAGCTTTGAGGCTTAATTGCATTAACAAGTATCTATACTGAAGCTACAAAAAATGTGTGTGACCCTCAAAAAAAGTTAGGGCAAATAAAGTTGTGAAATCAATGGGTGGAATGGCTGCAATGATGTTAATGCCAGTCATTTTTCATGATCACACTCATAATTAAAGATGATTAGCATTAACATCATTACAGCCATTTCTTAATCACCACCTTAAAAAGTTGGTTTCACAACTTTAGCAAGCTATATAGTTATATTTTTGTTAGCTCAGTATTAAGAGATCATCACAAAAATAGCCATACCATTTATTTCAGTTGCATAATTATTTCTATACAATAGCCTGACAACTTATGTAGCTAACTGACCAGCAATTGTTTGGTGTCCGATCATTATTTCACACACTGTGACCAAGATGCTTGTAGTAGAACAGTCTTTTAGGTTCTGCTGGACAGCGTAGGTATTTATTAAATAATTATACAATTAATGTTCACCATCCCAAACATCCAAGGAAATACTCTAGAATAACCACACAATATAAATGGCTTTTCTCGTGTTTTATACGTAGTACTTTAGAATATTGCATGATTTCTGGGGGTGCACTTCTAACCTCAGCTTTAAACTTAAACTATACTGGATTATGTATGCTGTTTGTAAAAAGCATGCCATTTCAATTCAAGCATGGTAATAAATTAATAATTCAAACATATAAAAATTCAAAACAGTTTCACAAAATCGTAATGATGAACAAAATACTTCAAAAAATAATTAAATTTCATTATAACAAGTTTGGATATTGGATAAATACATCCTCTAGCTGTCTAACTATATATATATACTGCACATTCTATCACACTACAGGAGTCTTATGTGCTCACAAGCTTTAAGTTTACTAACCAATTTCCTTCAGTGAAACGAGCTGTTTATTATATAATAATTGATACCATACAAGTTAAAGAACAGCCAACCCTCATCAGTACCAATTACCTCAACCTTATACACACCAGTAATGTTGTTATGATGAAATGTCAAATGTACTAGTATTATACAATACAGTGAGTAGTTCCAGAGTGGTATAAGATCTATATGCCTTGCTCCCAAAGCACACATATTGGAGGATCCTCATTTACACTGTAGTAACCAGCTGTAAACAACTTTCTTTGGGAAAACATTTTCTTTAGTGTGGAATTAATTTTTTTCCATTTACACCTACTCTAGCAGCACACAAATAAAATGTTACCAGCTTGGGAGAGTTCCTCACTAGAGGTGTTATACTTTCAGCTGTATGTATTATTTACCATGCATGCATATGTATCGTGCAATGCATCTGTAAGAATATTCCATCCCCACTTCAGATCAGGGTCATAATCTATAGAGCTCTACGCATCGGCTCACACGAAGTCATCAGATCTTTAGCTAGGTAAGGGTTTTAAAAGGCTCGAATTTCCCGCGCAAAAACATCACGCGGAGCGCTCGGCGTGGATGGAATGTTCAAACGAAAATGAAATCAACAGTACCCATCCCAGTCCTTTGACATTGAACCACTACACACTAGAATGATCACTCTTTTCATGGATACCAAGAAACGGGTTTTTAACAAGGAGAAATTCCCTCTAGATTTTTTATAAAGAACGGCTTCTTTCAGTTCAGTCTCGGCACCTTTCGTGCTTATTAATCACCCTCCTATAGCCTTCGAAAGCATTGCCAAAGATGCAATTTACTTCCATGGCAACCATGACTTCTCTCCACTGCCAGAACAATACTGTAAACACGCTATACAAAATCGAGATATACTCTAATAGAGCAGTCACCTATAACTACTCTAATAGAACATTCACTGGAAACATGTAGTTGGTTCTGTTACGGAATGTTTCCAAATCTGCCTGCATCTATACATACAATGAAGTGCATTGGTCTGTTTAAAGGGCTTCATTCATCTACTTGTATAGTTAATATGTATGGCAATACTTAATTCAGGTACACAATTTCCATTGAAAATGCTCTCAGATTCAATCTTAATTGTATTGTTCAAATTTCAAAATTTTCCACTTTCAACATTATTATTCTAACATGCACCTATTCAGTGTTGTGCAATTGTGAGAGGGGTGCATCATGTGCTTGGTTGTCTATACCTACCCAAACTTTCCATTAGCAAAATGCTTCAGAGAGTCATACCTATAATCTAAAGGCAGTATATAAAATATCTACAGGCAGAAAATATTATGAATTTTATGTGGACATATCTCCAAATTGCAGTATTTTAGCATCTATTTTTCAAAATATTCCTCGGGTGGGGGGGGGCTGTTTCCAGCATGCTTCACATGTTGGGAAGTGTGCTTCGCACACCTCTACCCAAGAGGTTAGTACTTTGAGTTAGCCCCCCCCCTTTTTATAAATCCTAGATCCGCCCCGGTAAGTTTCAATCATGCACTTGGCTTTTATAATATGTCCATCACTGATGGCTTCTGACGCCTTCACTTGCTCCATATCCCATTTCCGATTTCCTAATTTCTCATTTTCCTCCTTTTAGTACCACCCACAGCGATTCTAAGAGACCTTGCGCGACAACAAAACGTCACGTTCGACAATTATAGTTTTTAGATTTGATTGGACGAAATGTTGTGCACGTGATTTTGTTTGTTTTTGTTGTTGCGCAAGGTCTCTTAGAACCGCTGTATAGACCTTTTGGTTCTGATAGACTACTTAAGCTACATTGCTTGTAGGCGTGAGATTCAACACATTGGGCGTGAGAGCGTGAGATTGCACCTCAAATCGTGATAATCATGCTAGAGGCGTGACAGTTGAGAGGTATGAATTTAATTTCGTCAGGTCATGTGACAAAGGTATGCAGTAGGAGTTAGTTGAATTACCTTATTTGCCATGTTGGTTTGTATACGTATATGTTAGTGTCTAGCATGTGATTGACCACACAGTTATTTTGTTGGTTGGACATAACAACACTATACACACATAGCGAAGGCTACTTCAACTAAATCTAGTGGGTCAGTAGGTAGGTAAAAATAAAATCATAATAGATGGTAATAATTTTTTAAACTGTAGTTATGACAACGTGTGTAACTATGGTGTTTGATAACAAACTACGTATTAGTTATGGTTAGTACATTTAAATGACCAAACATCCATCCATAACCTGCTTTACAACGTTTCTTCTAATAACCAAGCTTGCCCCATGCAGATATGGATGGCCAACAATACATCGATACTACAAACTCATGTGATCAAACATGTGATCTTTAAAAATGAACAAAAACATTTTATTAACAATTTTTTATGGGTTAGTTGGGTCCGAGAAAAAAGAAATTTAGTTGAAGTGGCCTAAACTCACGCAGATGCACGTACATGCATACTTTACACACTACTAGCTCCTCTTACACATCACTCAACCTTCTAAAAACAAGGTCATATCAGAACAGTTACTTCTCCAGAACTCATTGAAACTTCTGACTCTGATTATTTACATCACTTTTACAATCACATTACTGCACTAGCTTGTAATTAGATAATATTGGTTTACATTGTAACTTGTTTCCTGAGCATACCAGCAGGGATGACTGCATGTTCAGTATAAATATATATAAATGAAGAAAGGGGTAAAAGGCGGACCAGTGATGTCATGCCAACTGTTCCCACCTGATTTACTGGCAGTAGTCATGGCACAACCCCATGGAAACCAGGTGATACATTGAAACAGTTGATACATTGAAACAATTTGACATTATGAAATTGCTAATCACAGTGACCACATGCAGACAGTCACATGCATTGACCAAGGTAAGTAGTGATATTTTTTGTATCGACTTTATAATTACCAGCTAAACACTGGAGGACAAACACAGAGGGCAGAACTTGTACATGGTGTCAGGTGTCAAGATATGTGAGATCTTGACGTTATCATGGGATATAGTCTTCATGTAATTGTGTGTGTCAGTCACACAGACACATGCATGGTCAACATCACTGGCTCTTTACATGTGGAGAGTGTTGGGCAAGTTACTTTTTAAAAGCAACTAGTTACATATTACATATTACTTGCAACTGAACTATTTAGTTACAGTTACATATTACCCATAAAATAAAGTAACTATAATAATATTACATATTACATTACTTTGTGTCCACAGCCTTAATCTGTCATGTATGAAACTACCACCTTATCACGTGACATGATTGTGTTGTTGGACAATGTGAAAATCTTGGTTATATGTAAGAAGCTGGTGAATAAGCTGCATTCAGTAGGCTTCATTACTTCGTTGTGGCTAGACGTTACTCAGTGGATTACCTGTGACGAGATTAGTAACTTCGTTACTTGTAGTAATAACATTATGTAATATTACATTCGTTACAGTAAGTATATTACTTAAGTAACGCATTACATTTGTAAGTAAAGTAACTTGAGTTATACTACCTGTTTTTATAGTGTATTTTGTTATATTACTTAGTTACTACAAAAGTAATAATATTATGTAAAACATTACATAAGTAACGTGTTACTCCCAACACTGCATGTGGATTATAAAGCCAAGGCTTCTCTCTCACATGTAACTAGGGATCTCATAAAATTCACAACTATAATATTATTATTGAATCGGTGTATGAAGCAACAGAATTTTGTCATTTCAAATACTCTGCATGTAGCTGCTAAAGCAGGGCATGCACTTAATAGATTATAGTATCGCTTCATGAGAGGAATGACACAGCCTACATGGGGATCTTCTATAATGACATTTGTGCCTTAAATAGTGGCAATTTTATCCTTACAATTGGTTAGTGCATGTTTGTAATCCTTGTAGCTTTTGTGTAAATTAATTAATTCATTCATTGGTAAATTGTTCACTCTAAATACTGAAATATGAATGTCGTACAAAATTGCCACAGGAACCATACAAAAATAAATGGTGATTTTGTATATAAAGAGAAACCTGCCTATGAACATAGCTTGATTAAAATCGTCACAAGACTTTTACAATCTATGCTACACACACACACAGACATAAAACACACAAACCACAAGATTACACAAACTGGAAAAGGCAAAAATGCAACAGCACACATGATAACTGTATAAAAATATACCTAAACACAAATTAATTACAGTCAATCAATGTTCGTATCCATTTTGATGGCTGTACCATATGCATCCTACACACCAAGAGATCACCATTTTGTACAAGCCTTAAGTGCAACATCTGAAAATTTTCTGTCCCATTATTATTATTATTTAATTAGCAATGTCCACCAGGGACAATGCATGACCTATTATATTTATTTAATTACAGTGTTCTAAAATGTTTCAAGATCAATTTTCAATCAATCTCGTAGGGAGTTCCATTGAATGATTGCTCTGGGTAAGAAAAAATACTTGTATATACACCTTAACTAATGATTGTATAATTGAGCGCAATAGCATAAGGGGATGTTGAGCATGAGTGTGTGACACTGCATGCAGAGTTGGTAATGGTAAGCAGCAATTAGTAAATTCTTAACATTCTGAAAAGTAAGGTGACTGCGGTTCTAACAATTGTTCTTCCATTTTATTAGTGTATGCATGGCAAGCATTGCAATACATCTGTATAGAAATAATATTTATATTAGTAATCTCAGTGCCAATGAATGGGTTTCTAGTACCACTGCATACCAGACTTACATATATATTTTGTGCAGATACAGTAACTGTTTGAAACACTGAGTTTAGCAACAGTTAATTAAACACAATGCATGAGTTCACAATACAGCGATTGAAAACCAACTGCAATTAAATATAATGGAGCTGACACAGTAGCTAGTCACCTATAGCTATATTGCATGTCACTATAAAGAAGTGTTATGCACTTGCAGATGGTTCTGAAACAACACAGTTCAGTGGGCGTATTTTCATCTCTATCAGGATGAATGAAGTGTATCCCTTGGTCGGAGAATATGCCACAGGGGTATCCCAGTTTGGACTGATCCTGTAGCCTTTGTTAAACCACCATCCATTGCCATCTACTGCAGCACCATTCCAGCTAGATAAATCATTGTCATTGTCAAAGGTACTGAATTTCATGCCATTATGGTAGGCAAAAACATCTTGGTCTGCAATACCAGTAAATCCACCTACAGTTAGGGGATATTCATCACCAGAATCTCCAACCGAAAAGGTTGTATAGTGATAGTAGGTCCACGTTTTATCTTGAAGTTGACAGTCAACTCTTAGTTCCCATTTCCCTGTATTCGTTAGGTAATTTAAAGCCTTTAAGCCAAACCAAAATTTGCTGCCATTTAGTGTTCCAAAACCGTTTTCATATTCGACCCAATTTTTATTGAAGTATGGTGACAAAAATCCATCGATTACACCATTTCTCTGAATCACAGTCCATCCTCCACCTGCAGTATCCATGTCACAATAGACCTCAGATGTGGTAAAATGATTCCCACAAACACTGTTCATTTGGTAAATACCAGAGGTAGCTTTACTCTCGGAGGTGAGATCACAACAATTCTTGATTTTATTTGGACTACACTGGGTCTTGTACTGCATACAGTTATCAAGTAGTTGGTCTGCTTTACTACAATTCAAAAAAGAGATGACAATCGTCAGAATTAACCCAATTTTAGCATCCATATAGCTAGCTAGTTTGTTGCTGAACTTTAATCCGTAAAACGCTATTGTAGATCAGATCAGTTGAGCTAGCTACAATGCTACTCCAGCAGCACTCAGTGTAAAATAAATAAATATTGCTTATAGCTACGCTATAGATGCGTTTATAATGCAGCTAACTGCTTGATTACGAAATACGCACTATATGCTTGCATGCATGCACATCTAACAACGTTGAGATCAAATTCTAATTGATTTCCTGTTTCTGGTCACCTGACCGACGCGCAAAGGTATATGGCAACCAATCTCGTTATGTACGGACTTAGCTCAACCACAAAATGATGTAATACCGGGAACAAAATAATATCACGTGACTATTATTATTTATTTATTAGCACTTTTTTGTTTTGGGAAGACTGCATCAGTAGAAAAACTACTGCTTTTCAGCAGTGCCCATACATAACATACAATATAATTACATACACATTAACATACATGCAAGTAAAAATTAGCTAAAATGAGATTTATATAAGTGTTTAAATGTTCCAAGAGTAGCTGCAGTGTAAATTGAGGCATTCATTGAGTTCCAAATCTGCGTTCCCTTATAGTAAAAACTATTCTTTCCATATGAAGTCCTGACTCTTGGTACAAAAAGGCGATGACTGTTTCTTCCAACATGGGAGGTAACGATTGTAGTGTACTGAAATGTTTCTCTCAGGTAAGCTGGTGAGAGCTGATGAAGAGTTCTATAAATAAGGATAGCAGTATGGAATCTTCTACGTTCAGCCAAAGTATGGCACAAAAAACTTTGTGTAGCTGGGATCAACAAACAAAACTTAGAATGAATACGTTCAAACTTTTTAAAGTACTGTACAGATGAAGGTGACCACACAACATCACAATAGTCCAGTAAAGGAAGTACAAATAAAAGCACAATACAACTTGCCCAGCAGCTTGTTAGATCAGGGACACAAACGATAAAGACAGTGCAGCCTAGACTGCACTCTCTGATAAACATATTGAGTATGCTTCTGCCAAGTCAAATTTTCATCAATGTAAACTCCAAGATATTTAAGAAATGGTACTCGAGAAAGCTGTTTTCCGCTGATATTAATACACAAATCACTATCCCGTAATTTCTGTCGAGAGCCAATCAGCATTACATGAGATTTTCCCACACTAAGACTTAACTGGTTGGTCCGCAACCAAAAGTCAACAGAATCCATATCATTCTGCAAGCCACATTGTGCTGAGAGCAAGTCACCACTAGAGCAATGTAGCTCCATATCATCACAATACATATTTAGTTGAGAGCCTTGAACAGTAGACGGTAGATCGTTAATATATATACTGAACAACAAAGGGCCCAAAATGGACCCCTGAGGCACACCAGCATAAACCGTACCCCAGCTAGAAGCTGATCCCTGAAAACACACCCGCTGCCTACGCCTACGGCACGACAAATAACTAGCAAACCACACAAGAGAATCATCCATTACTCCATAGCAAGCCAACTTTGACAGTAGAATGCACATGATTCACACAATCAAAGGCCTTAGACACATCCAAGAAGGCGGCAGCAGTAAATTTACTTTCATCAATGGCCTTGCGCCAACAGTCAGTGACATAGCTACATTAAAACATCCTGAGTAGAGTGTTGTGGGCGAAAAACACACTTTACAGTGATCAGCACTTTATTGTGATACCAGTAATGCGAGTGACCTTTTATCGATTCTAATGGACTCAGGAGTCATGGGGGAACTCACCCTCGAGCTTACTGTTTTTTCATGTTCCAGCATATCTATTGTACTTTAGCCGCTACTAATTAAGGTTGGCACACATGGTGCTGACGACTGCAGATAACTTCTCCCATTATGCCATTGTTACACAATTGCTAACAATCCTTAACTGGCTGACCCTTGCTGAATGTAGAGAAGAACAGAAAGCTATTACAGGAGCGGATCCAGGGGAGGGGGGCTGAAGCCCCCCTTCATATTTAGGCTTTACTTGATCAATATGCTGAGTATTACAATGAAATTTTTTCTTAGCATTATTATATAATTAATAATAATACAAATACTCCTAAACCCACCTTATAAACATTTTTCCAAGGTATTATCAGTGGATTTATGTTAAAGGTTATGCAACAAGGACCAGGATCAGCATGGAAGTTGTACAAGATCGAGATACTCTAATAGAGCAGTCACCTAACTACTCTATATCAATCAGTGGATGGTTCTGTTATGGAATTTTTCCAAAGCTATCTGTACCTATGCATACAATGAAGTCTGTTTAAAAGGTTTGATTCATCTACTTGTGTAGTTGTTATGGATGGCAATACTTAATTCAGGTACACAATTTCCATTGAAAATGCTCTCAGATTCAATCTTGTATCATTCAAATTTCAAAATTTTCCAATTTCAACATTATTATTCTAACATGTACCTATCGTTGTGCAATTGCTGTGCATCATGTGCTTGACTGTCTGAACCTAGCTACACAAACCTTTCCATTAATAATTGCTGCAGAGAGCAATACCTACAAATCTGAAGGCATCATACAGTATATAAAATCTAATCCAAAACAGCCAAGCTGTAAAAAAAGAGTGCGGACTCAGAAAGACTATGGTGAAAAAAGATGCGAAATCCAAGGTGGCGGCCAAGAAATGGCTGTGATGGTAGGTTAATAGTTAAAATTTTAATAACAACAATTCAGGTGAATTTGGTGCCGCTTGGTCTTGACACAAAATTCACCTGAATTTTGTGCCAAGACCAAGTGGTGTAATTAACCTTAACCATGATGATCCACAAAGTAGTTCTGCACATTGCTAGGATACTAGCAATGTGCAGAACTACCTTGTGGATCATCATTTTAGTGCTGTCAGTTATTGCAGTAATAATATAGTACACTAAAACACTCAATTAAACAACTACATTGTATTATGTAAAAAGTATATGCATTTCTGTGCTTACATATATTCAGCATTATTATTCATCAATCTACATAAACTGCTCTATGGAACATTCAAAGATGTATTTTCATAAACAAGTATGAAGTTTGTATGTTAGGCAACAAGCATATAGGTGTCTATATGATTCACAGTTTGCTGTAAGATAGACTCTCAATTACTATATGTATGTGGTAACAAGAGTACTTACGACTGGGACTAAAGTTCATCACTGCATTTACCAACAAAACAGACTAAGAGCATACAACAAATATAGCAATGAATTGGTAAACAACTTTGCTGTGTTTTCATGAAGTCTGGTATCTAAATGCTACACTGATTAATGTCCAATTAATTATAAATTCTAGACATTTGAACACCTTTACTGGAAGACTATATCATATGTAAATTTGTGTATTCATGGCTACAACACATAGATAAACTGGTACTGAGTGTTTCATTGCTGATATTAGTTGCCGTTTGTTGGTCTTTCTCTATAGAGTTGTAAATGCTATAATTAAATGTATGGGCAAGTGAATACAATACACTTAGTCATTAACTCCTTACAAGCCATGCATTCTGAGTATAGGTTATAAGCCACTGATATAATTATGGAGAAATAAATAAGGACAGGTTGTAGTATTTTGTACATATGTTACTGTCTTAATGACAGCATTGATAATAATTTGTAGTAAGACAATCTTATTCAGCAGTCCAACAATCCTTAGTACGACTAAACATGTGGGAGCAGGGGCGGATCTAGGATTTATAAAAGGTGGGGGGGCTAACTCAAGGTACTAATCTCTTGGGTAGAGATGTGTGAAGACACTTCCCAGCATGCAAAGCATGCTGGAACTAGGGGGTCTGGGGGCATGCTCCCCCAGGAAAAATTTTGAAAAATAGATGCTAAAATATTGCAATTTGGAGACATTTCCACATAAAATTCATAATATTTTCTGCCTGTAGATATTTTATAAAGATCTACTGCCTTTAGATTGTAGGTATGGCTCTCTGAAGCATTTTGCTAATGGAAAAGTTTGGGTAGGTTACAGACAACCAAGTACATGATGCACCCCTCTCACAATTGCACAACACTGCATGTTAGAATAACAATGTTGAAAGTGGAAAATTTTGAAATTTGAACAATACAAGATTGAATCTCAGAGCATTTTCAATGGAAATTGTGTACCTGAATTAAATATTGCCATACATATTAACTACACAAGTAGATGAATGAAGCCCTTTAAACAGACCAATGCACTTCATTGTATGCATAGGTGCAGGTAGATTTGGAAAAATTCCATAACATGTTTCCAGTGAATGTTCTATTAGAGTAGTTAGCTGACTGCTCTATTAGAGTATCTTGATCTTGTACACCTCCAATGCTGATTCGAGTCCTTGTTGCATAAACTTTAGCATAAATCCACTGATAATACCTTGGAAAGATGTTTATAAGGTGGTTTTATGAGTATTTGTATTATTAGTGATCATACAATTATGCTAAGACAAAATTTCATTATAATACTCAGCATATTGATCAAGTAAAGCCTAAATATGAAGAGGGAGGCTTCAGCCCCCAAAGCCCCCCCCCCTCCCTGGATCCGCCCCTGGGGAGATTAGCAAGACAATAGCAAAATGCCATTCAAATCAGAAGTGGATTTCTCCTTTGTTTACTGAGTGCACACAATGTGTTCTTTTTGATGGAGAAAAATCTGATCTCATTTAAGTAATATCTGAAGTACCATATGCAAGTAACTGTACATGTGTCCGTTAATCAATGTTTTTTTTGGGGCTGTTGGGGGTGGGGGGGGGGGGGGGGGAGTCCCTTCTAAAATCTCAGACTCCTCCCCCCCCCCCCCTTAATAACAACTGCACTATATATATGTTTAACTTATACATGTTTGTTCTAAAGACCTGAATGTGAAATGGATAATATGATTGACGATTATTGACAGTAAAATTTGGCAGTATATGCAAAAACCATATCAGTATGAAATTGCAGAATATAATTAGCTAAGTCATTATAATAATATCCAACAGTCAGTTTCAACATATTGTAGATTCCTTGTTTCCTGTCACCCACCCACATGGCAATTTTAGAGCCGCATGCAAATTTATTATTGCATTTGATAGTCATGTGATCTAAATATTAATACTTATGATACTGGCAGGAGTTCATGTCATTGTGATGAAGACTAAGTTATTGGGTAGGTGGACTCTGATGTGAGTTTCTGATGTTATTTAGTGCATGGCATCCGGCCTAATACTAGCAGTGAATCTCTTCAGGTAGCCATTGGTATAAACTTGAGATGTGCATAAACACGAGTCCCATTCTCTGCCATTCTCAATCTGTTATTAATGTGTGAAACATTCAGAAAATTTGTTCTGTTGAAGTCGATGGTACAGAGTCAGGCTAGTAAGTACAGTGCTAGTGAACATATGTCACCACAAGCATGGCAAACCCAGCAACCCTTTATGTAATTGCCTTTCTGGATGCTCAGGAATAAACACTGCAACACTTCAAATCTAATCTTCTATGGGTTTGATTCTTAGTAAAATCTTTCAAATTACAACAATCTTTCAATTACAACTATCTAGTTCTCCTGAATTTAAGAGGAAATAAGCAATTTGGAGTTTTTGGGCTCCCTTTAATATCCTTGATATTAAATAATAGCAAGAGTTCATAATAGTTGTATGGTGGAGAGTGTCTAACTTGAATGCATTCACCAAACATCCTGCGTAAAGTAACAGCTCAGCCTTATTTCAGAACAAAAGCTTTGCCTTCGTCAACACTAATCAACACCAATCAACAGTTTTCTATCCCCAGTGAAGGTGTTGATTTGATAAAAGGTGAACTTTACCCAGGGTGTTTGTACAGGCCATACTGAGAGTTAGACACTCTCCCCCATACAACATTATGAACTCTTGATAATAGATTCCGCCCACATGGCAATCTTGGTATCACAGAGAGCAGAAGGTTCAGGTAAGCCAAGACCACCCCAGTGAGTGGGGAGAGAGAAAAGCTTATGCATCGAATCAGATGGAAGTGAGCAGCCAGTTACAGTTGGAATAAAAACCTGGCAAATAACATTGTCTGGTGGCTGTAGGCAAGAGGAGATACCAGGTACAATGCGACAAATATGAACAATCACCGACTTCAAAGTCCATAAGTGAAAGCACTGTAGGCAGCATGAGGTTGAGTCTCAGCAATCTTAAATAACCATTTCACATCATCAGACCAGACTTGAACCATCTTAGAGACAGAATTCTGGATGTAAGAAGTGGTACCAATTGCAGCCCCAAGGTAGGGGCGTCCTTCACTAGTCACATTGACCCCAGAACCGGAAAACAATTGTTTGGCATCAGGAAGAAGGTTCCCCTTAGTAAATAGCCAGGTCTTCAGAGCGTTAACAAGATAACCAAAAGAAGGACCTACACAGCAAAGATGCTGCCACCACTGGTACAAACTGCCAAGCTTACCACAGGCACATGTATCACTAACATGCTATATTTGTTCAACATTCGTTGGTAACTGCTTCAGAAGTGGAATTGGCTGTACCTTCCCTAGACATTAAGACATCTGTTCACCTGAGATAAATAGGCAAGCGGGAGAGTGGTAAAAGTTGATAAGGAGTGTGGAGAAGGGTAGGCAAAGCTGACAGATGTTGTGAAGGGCCACAATATGATTTAAGGAGTTAAAAGCATTGCTTCCATCAACTAATAAAATGGCATCACAGTCATTATGAGCAAAGAGAGAATGAACTGAGTGGACCACATCAGGAACCACGCAAGTCGAAATATAGAGTAATTCACCTAGCTAATATCAGACGGGTCACCCTGGACAGTTACACGATTATAGAGACTGATGGGTTACAATATTTAAATACTTTATCTGTATTGATATCCAGGGTAGTGCTGGGTCTTTTCAGCTGTGTGCAGGGCAACTAGCTGATGTTGATTGATCGATTGATTGATTTATATATATTTAACCTCCAAGCAATCGGCTACAGCTGTTCTTTCTTGCCTGGAGGGACACAGTACAATACATAGATAATACACACAAAACTAAACAAAAACAGAGTATAACCGATACAAAAACAAACAACTTACAGCTCTCTCTCTCTCACACACACACACACACACACACACACACACACACACACACACACACACACACACACACACACACACACACACACACACACACACACACACACACACACACACACACACACACACACACAAACATGCATATAGTTAAAATCATATTAATGTTATCAAAGGAGTGAGTCACAATCACAGTGCTGCTTAAGGACATCCACGTATATACTCATAAAATGGAGAATTAATACAGTCATTTACAGATGATGGCAATGTATTCCATCATTGAATGGTTTTATAATGAAAAAAACATTGAGTAAAGCATAAGCGGAACATAGGTATGTTTGCAAATATACTGGTGTCCTTGTAGAAATAGTTCCACCAAAAACAATTGGTGGTTTAAGTAGAATACTTTTAACTTGGTGGTACTGCATGGTGTTGAGACTGCCATGTACAGTTTTCTCGGATTCATAAGCCAATTGTAGCTAACACCAGCTTCATGTAACACCAGTTTCAGTCATTTCATGTAATTTCATTTAATGTAACAAGTAACACCAGCTGTTGTCCACTGTGTCATGATAGATTGTTCCATTCTTTAATAGTTCTGTAAAAATAATTCATTTGGTATTTGGTGGTGATGGCTGCTGGCAGTATGAGTCTGAGTGGGTGGTATTGTCTTGTGCTGGTGGATTGTGGCAGAAAGTAATGTCCACTGTGTCCTGTGGGCCAAATGAAATGTATATTCACGCGCTCTATGGTGCAGCTGCAGGCGGTGACGGGAAACAAGGAATAAAAATTAGATCTAACAGGATGTGAAATCATAATAATTATAGCTATACTAATAAAGTGACATCGTTTCCTGTGACAGCGTTGAAACCGGGTCGGGTCGGGTCGGGTCGGGTCTATGGAACGCCGTTTGTAACAAAAATATACCTGACTCCAGCTACCTTATTATCGCCGATGATAAAACACCATCCTTATTATCGCCGATAATAACACTTATTATCGCCGATACTAAGACCTCGCCTTATTATCGCCGATAATAACACTTATTATCGCCGATAATAAGACCTCACCTTATTATCGCCGATGATAAGACCACAGCTTTATTATCGCCGATGATAAGACTACAGCTTATTGTCGCCGATGATAAGGACTCTAACTTATTATCGCCGATAATAAGACAGCGCTTATTTTCCTAGGATATAATTAAGACAGCGCTTAAATTATGTCCTCGGGCGCGTATATAGATCTATTAGCTTTTATTATTAATAATAATGTTAGCTAGCTAAGTCATGGCTGCTTCAGTGAATCATGGAATCATCAGTGACCAGCTGCAGTATGGAGTTGAACAAGGTCGTAGGCAGACACCAGCTGATCTAATCAAAAATAATTATTTCGAGGGGCAAATTTTTCGAGGTTGAGCATTGTTGCTAAAAATTTTCGCGGATTTGCAAACACTCCCAAAATGTATTAGCTAGATTATATGGAGGTCTAGAATAAACTTCTCGCTGATAACTACCCCCATGCAAAACCGCGAAAACTACTGATTTTCCCCTCAAAGTATTTGGTACAATACCTAATACATGCATCATATGCAACTATCCAAATCATCAATCTTTATTAACAGATCATGTTATAAATGGTAGCTACATAACACACATGCAAAAATCATTAAAGTAATATACACAGCGTCCTGGCTACAACTGGTGTACTGACAGTCAACAAGCATTCATGTCCCAAGCACAGTTATCGATCAGCTAAAACTGATGGCATTGAACTCTTTCTCAAACTCAAGATAGCTGAGATAGGTTGAAGGCAGTTCCAATTCACACCCACATGTATGGGCAGTAGGTCGCCAGGCGAATCCTGATAAGCTGTTAAAGCCAACAGTTATATGTTCACCAATCAACACTAAACTCCCTGTGGTATACCTCAAGAAACACCTAGCCTCTTCATTCTTCATGTTCCCAACATAAAGCTCTAAATAGCCAAAAACAGTTGCTTGGGTAGAATTCTCCTCAATGGGTTCATCTAGTATAGCCAAAACCTTTTCTGGAGTCGCACTAAGTGAAT